>NW_026590062.1:20677052-20749845 GCF_907164565.1 Psammomys obesus | reverse complement strand
GTGTGTGTGTGTGTGTGTGTGTGTGTGTGTGTGTGTGTGTGTGTGTGTGTATTAGTTCTCTCCTTCTGTTAATCCCAAAGATGTGAGGAGAAATACTGAAATACCATCAACCTGAATCATCGTGGCCACATTAATTAAAGCAGGCTTTTTTATTCATGTACACAGGCTGCCTCACCCTAAGGTGGGGATTAAGAGATCAGCACCTGGTAATGGTAAGAGCTTTATGGCTCTTGGGTAGATGCTTCCAAATGGGAAATTTGGCAGACATATATGCAGGGTTACAGAAGCAGAACATAACAAAGTGGTCATAAGAACAGGCAGTCATAATAACCTTTTAAAACAAAGGTAGGGTTGCAGGATAGTCCAAAAACCTCCTGAAACAAAGGCTCAGTTGCAAGGTAGTCATAACAACTTTTTGAAACAGAGTCATGGTTGCTGTTTCCTGGACTAGGCAGTAAAGAACCATTTGTAGTTAATGTTACAGGTAGGGCATAGCACAATCCTTGCAAAACAGGTTTAATCATAAACAGGAATGAATCTATTTTGCCTTTATTATAAGATGGATTCCAAGTCCAAGATGGAGGCAGCCTGCTTCATCACTTCCATCTTGTGGTCTCCAGCCTTGGTGGCAAGCATCTTTCTCTGCTAAACTATCTCACTGGCCCTCATAGTGAAGTTTTTCACTGTAATCCTCAGCAACCTAGGGGCTGGGAAGGGAGAGACACATAGACATACTATGGTCTATGCTCTTTTGTCTCAGCTTTTGAGCACATTTCTGCTTTGTAGTGAACCTTTAGCGATATCCTTTACCACTCTTTCCTTTTTCTGTCCTTTATCTCTTCACAAAGCATTGAGGACATTAAAAAAAATTCCTAGCTAGATCTGCTTTCTGGGAGCGACCAATACAAAGACCGTGCTGTATCTTCTTCCAGCAAGGTAGGGCTGTCCTCTCTGCTGTATCAGCTTTGTTGCCTACCTAGTGAAAACAGATGAGAACATTAGACACTAAGAACAAGGATGTTCTGAAGGGAGACCTTTGGGACCCTCTGACTGTCACACTATTGAAACAATAGTCCCCAAGACATTATTTCTCCCAGGAATCTCATACAGGAGAGGGCAAAGGCTGAGAGCTTGGAGCTGGCCACAGGGTGAGCTTGTCTTACAAGTTGCCAGACTACCTTGTAAGAAAGACTGCAGCCCAGACAATGAGAGTAAACATGAAAAACCTGAACCTAAGCCTCATGTTAGGATCCCAAAGATGAACATAAATGACCTCTTTATTTGTTCCTCTTCCCAGTTGACCACCTTGAATAGACCCCTTCTCTGATTTTCATTATTTTCTTGTCTGTTCAATTGGTTTATTGAGCATGGATGTCCAAACCTAGCTTATTAGGGCTGCTGGAGCCCAGGCTTTGACCCTAACAAGTCTAGTAACTATGCTAACACCAGCCAGGAAGCGGTTCTATGTGTTTTCAGTGAAACCATGCCTGGCATTGCATTCAATAAACATTGGTTCTCACACATTTGCACTGTTGCTTAGGCCCTTGGTCCGCTTCAGTTTCATTTTTCCCTTATATCTCAGTAAACATAAACCTATATAAACCTTAGCCTCTCAGTGTGAAATTTTTTTTCTGCTTGGCTTTCCTCTTCTGTCCTTCATCTACTACCCTATGTCTGGCTGACGGCAAATCGATGACATGTTTTTCTTAAACAGCCTGCACTTGATACTTTACTACCAACCACAAGGGCCCCGCCTTTTAATTACTCTTGCTGAGCCCAGCACTAAATATAACAGTAATGTCTCTGGGACTGCCAGCAATTAAAACCAAAAATAAATAACACATTACAAGCTGCAGACCCAGCTAGGCTCAGGGAAGACAGTGGATGAAGCAGAGGCTTTTCATCTGGAATCACGATTTTCTCCAGGCCCTCCTGAATATAAGCACAGGACAAGCAGCTGTCTGCGAGAACTTGGGAGCAGAAAGCCTCAACTGAACTCTCCTTTTTAATGCTCCCTTTTTGCTCTGGGTCTGTGGAAACTGATGGATGTTCTTCAACCCGAGTGTCTCTATGCTGAGGCAAAATGTTCTAGAACAGTATACACACACACACACACACACACACACACACACACACACACACACATTATGAACATGTTGCTGCTGGCTCTGTATCAAACTGGAACCAGATTTATTGATTTTTTTTTTCACTGTTGTTTTTGTTTTTATTTTTCTACCTCAAAGAAAATATCGAAAGAACAGTCCTGGTGAGGGGGGGAGTGTCTTATTTCATTTCTTGAATGTGTGAAGCTGATACTGAAGAATAATTATAAAACCCAGTTGTGGGACTGAGGCTGTAGCTCAGTTATTGCTTGTCTAGCATGTCAAAAGACCCAGGTTCAAGCCCCAGGATTATGTAAACCAGTGTGGCGGTCCCAACTGGAAATCCAGAGATCTGTCTCCTAAATGATGCTAGAGCCTGTCAAGGTGGCACTCAGTAAATTAGTCTTGTCTTTTGAAACTTCTGGATGCTTCCTGTAAAGGTTGTTCCAGGACAGGCTCCTTCTAACGGATAAGGGAATTTAGAAAGCCGAATCCCCTCCTCCACCCTGCAGAGTCTAGTCCCTGCCTCACCAGCAGAGAGCAGAGCACTGTTGCTGCTGAATTCCTCCTCCTCAAGTCTTGCATCCTAGACTGCCAAGAAATACACGATGTGAATTCAAACTCACCAGGCAAAGCCACAGGAGATTTCCTTTCCCTGCTGGTGTTAGTGGCTGGGCTACAGTCAAAGCCTCTCTCCTGAAAGCAATACATACCCACCCCCACTCAGGTTGACAAGAGCATAGACTGAGACAATGCTGGGATACCACCACTAGACTTTTATTTTTCCCTGCTAGGAACAAGAGTCCACCCTTATACCCAAGCCAGAATGTCTCCATAGAGAACAAAGAAGGTTACTGTGACTGTGGCTTTATTCTAGTTATTGCTAGAGCCAATGGAACTGAGGTGAGCTGTGGGGGAAGAAACTTCCACTTACAGAAGCCAAGAAGGACCACAGCTATGCTGCTCATTGGCTCCCATTGAACACTGCTTCTTCCTCCAAAAGAAGGGAGATGTGAATGGCTTTTGATTTCATAAGAGGAGGGGTCTGTCTCGTTCATTAAATAAAAATCAGCAGGATGCAGAGAGAAAGGGGTTGCTCAGTGGTAGATCACTGTCCTAGCATGCCCAAGGCCCTGGGTCCATCGCCAGTGCTGATCAACAAAATCATCAGTATCAGCTGCAGAGGATTTATATTATAGGAGTTTTCAGGGTCAGAGTCTGGGTCCTGGCAAGCCCAGCAAGCCAGGCTCAGCCACTCATCGCCAATAGAGCAATCAAAGAGACAAGTATGAGTGAAAAGCATTAAAAGGAGGTTCATTCAACGTGACCGCCTTGAGAAGAGGAACAAAGAGGTCCAGTGACCTCCTTGGTCCATCTTCAGGTCTTGAACTGAGGTTTAGGTTTAAGTAGGGTGGGAAAAGGTATGCATGACTGAGTGGTCCAGGGCAAACTGTGGTCCTACTCAGCACTGATGCATCAATCTCTCCTGCAAGGTTGTCTGACAAGTTTTAGATTGTGTGGGACGTTTTTCTGGGAGACAAATGTCCCCTCTGGCTGGCAGCTGGCATCAGCTTTTTCAAATTTCTCCAGTTTGAGATTCCCTGGGAAACTCCAATTTCTGATAAGCCAAAGCATGGGAGAATAGCCTTTAGTTAGCAATGGCTAACTAACAGCTGACTCTCAGCCTTCCTAATGCTGTGGCCCTTTAATACAGTTCCTCTTGTTATGGTGACCCCCAACCATAAAATTTTGTTGCTACCTCATAACCATAATTTTGCTTCTGTTATGAATCATAATGTAAATATCTGATGTGCAGGGTGTGCTACACCCAAAGTGGCCGTGAGCTACACGCTGAGAAACACTGTTTTAGAACGTATTCATTCCTGTCAGGGAGGTTCCACTTAGAAGACAGCACTAGCTCTCTCCTTCTGTACCACTATCTCCTTCCCCATAATCCTTCAAAGCTCTGCACAAGTTCCCTGTCTTAGGAAAACACTGAAGACAAGGGAAGAGGCTTCCTGTCTGCCACCCAGCTGTCTACAGCTTGATTAGAGGCTCGAGCTCCCTTGCCTGTCCATCTGGTTATAAGCCCCATCCATCATCATCCTTTTTTTCTCCATGGAAGGCTCCTGGGCTCTACCTCAACCCAGCCTGCCCTCTGATTGGCCTGCTTTCCTTGAACAAATGTTTTACTTCTCAAATTGATGGTTGCCCTGGTGCTGCAGCCCCAGTTATGCCCTGGATTGAACATCATCCCTAGAGAATATGAGTGGCGATCGTTTTTCTTTTATAAATATGGAATGAAATCTAATAAGTTTCCAACTCACCACTCACGGTGCAGTTTCTTAGGCAGGGACATGCCATTTTTGTAAAGCTCCTCCATCTTGGTTGAACTGTAGCAGTTTTCCTAACTCCAGTAATTAGGTCCCCAGAACTAAAGTGCCCTGTTTCTCCAGACCCTGCCTTCCCTGCTCAACAGACCCAAGTAGTGGCCACAGGAAAGAGACTTGCTGATCACCTGATGTTCTTTGACTGACTGCTCACTTACCTCTGGCAATGGCTAGCTAGCCGCTAGCCAGGAAATAAAACTCTTCAACTTCCCCCCCCCCATCAGCCCCAATTTGGAAACTGAGGGCAAACTCTGAGTCTTATACAGACTCATTCTGCTGGCTGCTCTCACCCACCCAATTAAAGGCCTACACTGTCGGCAAATGACTCATTCCCTTGTCTGTCTTTGATTCTCTCTGACCTTTTGCTTTTAAACATGTAGTTGTTTGGGTTCTCTATTCTTTAGTGACAGGTTTGGGATGTGGGGTTCAAAGAGACTCCAGAACAGACTAAGAGAGATAAGAAGTTTATTAGAAGACTTATTAGTACTAAGGACAGACTGTATGACAAATACTCTGAAGAGGATCAAGCCTTCAAGGTAGGAGTTGGGGTCCCTTCTTGAATGTCTAGGAGGGAGACTAAGCATTTCACAGCATGAGACTGCAGCAAGGCTCACTTACTTCAGGAGTCAGGGGAGGAGATGGGGGCAGAGTGTGCGGTCACTAATACCCCTGTTGATACTCACTTCCCTAGGTGAGAAACCCTGGTACACTGAAGAAATTTAGCCAGAAAGTCTTGGACAGCGCCTGCAGAAGGGTTACTGGCGAGAGAGCAAGGGCTGTTGTAGGTATTGTGGCCTGAGCAATAAACTGGTATGGATTCTAACATTACAGGTTGTCGTGTAGCCTGGCCTGGCCTTGAGCACCGAGCCTTTGTGGATCTTGTAAGTTTCAGGGACCTCATGAGCTACTTTTTTCCTCAGTCTCATGGGTGTCACTCCCTCATGATCTGTTTCAACCCAGTGGAAATTGCTACATACCTCCAGAAATCCCCTACAGGGACAAATACTCTTAACTAAAGGACTATGGATAACCGTGAACTTCTGATCCTCCTGCCTCTACCCCCTGAGTGCTGAGATGTACATTACAGATGTACACAAGCATGGGTGGTATATCCAGTGCTAAGGATGTAACGCACAGCTTACTTGCTAGACAAGTACTCTACAAACTGAGATGCACTTCCAATACCTACTCTCCCTTCTTATAATAAAGCAAAAGCTTTAGTATAAAAAATTTGCAAATAAAAACTATCATGCAATGAAAGCAAACAGGCTGACAGTCTACACAATTTATCTTGAGTCATGAAAGATGATATAAAGTGAAATGTTTTTCTAGTTTTAACTCTTTCATGGATTTTTAAAAATATTTTTGGGGTATGTTTAGTAATGAAAATGAAAAATCCAGTGTGAAACTTCACAGTGTGGTTATTTTAACTGTATAGAATGTCTTTGAAAGATATAGCCCCTGCCTCTTAAAGGTCCCTCAACTGTTTAATATTGGCATGCCAAGGATCAGGCTCCCAACATGTGAATGCACAAAGATGAACCACATCCAAGATATACCACTGGTTCAAGAAAACTCTGCATAACTTTTTAAGCATCTGTTCCCATGGTAGCAAATTGTAGCTACTCTGCAATAGCTATTCTGTAAGCAGCCTAATGCTATGCTTGGCCCACAAAGAAGCTAATTAGCCTTTATTTCTTTGGCTCTAAAATCTTCCATAGGCTTCAGTTCCATGAAGAAAACAGTACAGGCGGGAACTACCAAGGCAAGTAAGCGAACTTCTTCTAGATACGTCAGGGTCTGGGAAATCAATAACCCTGGAAAACTCAATCAATGAGAGATTCACCCTGGTATCCAGCCACTCTGTTGTGTGGGACATTTTCTCAAGAGTCATAACACTTAAATCTACTCACCCCACACAGACCAAAGTAACAAATACAACAAAGCACAACTTGAGGAGTCAATGAGTTTATTTTGGTTAACTACGGGAGTATGAGTGAGCGGTTACTTCCAGGAGCAGAGCTGTTTCACTGAAAAGTAACCAGCACAGATGGTTTAGATGAGAAACGCCTCCGGAAGATGATGTGTGGGATCTTATGGAAACGTGGGGAGGTGTACTTTTGCTGGAGGAAATATATCACGGGGGGTGGGGGGGTTGTTGAGAGCTTATGGCTTTGCCCCGCTTCCAGGTCATTCTCTGTTTCATATTGTGGCTGAGGATGTGATCTCCCAGCTTCCTGCTCCGACTGCCTGCTGCCATGCCAACCCCACCTTTAAAGACTCTCCCACTGGAACCATAAACCCCAAGTAAATGCTTCCTTTCATAACTTCCTTTTTGTAATATGTTATCATAGCATCAGGAAGGTAACTAATACAACGTGTGGTGACTCGGGAAAGCTGCACCCATGGAGTCCTCTGCAAAACGTACTGTTAGCACCACCGGTCTGAGAATGTTCTTCAGGTTGCACTACTAGTCAGAGTCTCCTTTTTCCAGCAGCCTGTTTACTGCTTCCATAACCTTGAGGAGCACCCTTTGGGAATCTTCTAGGTTTCAGGGACTTCCTAAGATGTGTGAACTGTTTACTTCGTGAGTCTCATAAGCCTCCCTCCTCAGGGACTGTTTCAATCTGGAGGAAATTGCTACACAACTATAAAAATCCCCTGTGGGGGACAAAAACTTCTCATCTAAGAGATGATGAGAAATTGAGAGTTACTGGTGTCATTCACTCGTTCATTCACAGACTCTTTGTAAGTACCTCCAAAGTGCCAGAAATATCGCATCAAGTTGGGTTTTTTTCTTTTTTCTTTTTTTTTTTTTTTTTGGGGGGGGGTCCTTTGACTTCTAACACAACCTTAACTCAGGCTGTTCAGACTGATGCTCAAGTTTTACTTAGATCACAGATGTACAAGAAATGCATGTTCTTCCATCCATGCATAAATATTGATCAGATGACTTTTTAAATTATTTAATTGCTAACTGCACATCTGCTTAGAAATATCTTTTGCCCAGTCCTCCTTCCCAACAGCTGCACGATAACATGAACTGTAATTTCTCTAACACATCCATCAACATTTACGCCCAGCTCAGTACCACCTACAGAAATGTTCATGGCACTTAAAACCCACAGCTGGTTTCCAGGACTTACGCACTATAATTCCCCAATTAACCAGGCTTACAAAAATCATTCCAGGGTGGACTAGGAATTATGTAAGCCACAGATGTAACAGTGATTATACCTAGCCCTTTCTGGATGGCTCTCACCTCAGCCACAGGAATCATTGCACAGGTGCTAATTAGTTAGGTTCATCAGGGATGCCCCATGTGGAATACAGCAGTCCTTTAAACCGGAAAAGTCCCAGGCTACTTTCTAAATGGAACAGAAAGACCAATAGCAAGGAGCCCAGCTTTATACCTTGTGTATACCCAAAATACATAATGAGATAACACAGAGGGGTTTTGTTATGTTTAGGGCTAGAGGCTAACCAGGCCTTGCCCATCTAACCAACCTCTTCTGACCTCCACTCTCAGCTGCTGAAAAGGAAGTGGCAAGATACACTGTCTGTGAATCATTGATCCTCTGCATGATTCCTCAGATGACTAGAGTAGCAACACTTTTACTTCCTCTTGGAAGTTTACGAGCGCACCTTGAAAAAGTGCCCCACTTCCCTCCATCTCCATCCCAACTTTCATGTCCTTTTTGTAAATTTTTTTTAAATAACTCACTGAGTACAATTTGTGCTAATCTTATACTCGCATGTGCGGCTATCCCCTGGAGCACGGTTGACCTACCTGGGAGCAAAGCCTAAAAGAAAATTCTCTCTTCCCTCTCCTAGAAGCCATCAACTGTTAAAATTTCCTCAGTTAGAGGTGGTGGCCTGTGAGCCATTCCTCATCCATGCTGGAATGCTGACTGGCTTGATCTTCTGTAGATCTTCTGCCTGTAACTGTAACCACAGATTCTTGGAGTATGTGAGTGCAGGATTCTGTCATGTCCAGAAGACACTTCAGCAGTTTGGCCCTCCCCATCTCTGGATTTTACAATACTTCTGCCCTTTTCTTTGATGATCCCTGAACCTTGGTGGAATATGATGTAGATTCATTACTGAGCACTCCATAGAGGAGCTCTCTCAGTCTTATTTCAAACTGGCAGATTCAGTTAGCCTTCAATGATAAAATGACGAAAAGGAAAAGAAAGAAGGAAAAACAGAAAGAAAGGAAGAAAGAAAGAAAGAAAGAAAGAAAGAAAGAAAGAAAGAAAGAAAGAAAGAAAGAAAGGAAGGAAGGAAGGAAGGAAGAAAGAGAGAGAGAGAAAATGATGTCATAAGATTGAAGGGCTCTCTCAGCCATCACTGGTTCATTCTGAGATATTGGGGTTGAAAGTAACTCAACTGCATATTTCTTCTGTGTGAAGTTTATAGATGACCACATCATAGAAGGATATCAAAAGTCTAGACACAGCTGATTAGAGCATCTAAATCTAACTAGCAATTCCGTAGAGAACTTTCAGCTTCTCCCTTTCCCCAGCCATGTTCATTGGACGACGTGACCTTCCACTTCTATATGGATGCCTCTAAACTCTGATTCTCATGTCCTTCCAGACAAGGATCTCTTGTGCCCTGTCTCCACGGAGAACTACTAGTAGCTCAAGGGACTTGAGCATCCCACATACAGCCTGTATCTCAGAAAGAGCAGTGATGTCACAACTATAGCTTATAGCCCCAGGTCTTTTGTCCAATGTGCTAACATAATGCACAAGACTCCCTGTCTATGGAGAGAAAGATCTGTGAACATTGATCTTTTATCGCTGAGATATTGATTAGCAGCAGGTCTTCCTAAAACCTTGCCAACCAGAGAGATTCAACTGTATTCCCACGTGCTCGTGCTATTCACAAATCTTCCAAAGCTTATTTTTTCTTAAATCATTGTGTGCGATCATGTGCATCCATGTGTGCCAATGCAGGCATTGCATGCCATGGCGCACATGTAGAGGACAGAAACAACTCCATGTGTCAGTGCTCATCTTCCGCCTTGTTTGAGACAAGGTCTCCTGTGGTTTACCACTTGGCACAACAGACTAGCTACCCCCTGAGTTTCTGGGGATTCTCCTACCTCATCCTATCATGATGCAGAACTCCTAGGTTCCACTGAATGCATTACTACATCTGGGTTTTATGTGGGTTTTAGGATTTGAACTCAGGTCTTCACGCTCACATGGCAAGCCATCTACCTAGCCCATAATCTTGTCTTTTTCCTCCCTCAATGAAGGTCCATGTTTGCCTGGATTATAGCCTAATTTCTTTCATTGCCTCAGAGAAGTCCCTAGACTGAAAGGCACCAGTTTGTCTTCTATTCAGAGACATGCTGGTTCCCTTGTTTCAGCAAATGACATTGACATTTTGCATACAGCCTGAATTGAGATGGCTTGGAGTAGCTGGTGTGTGCACAAAGCCCCTTGCTCTGTTCCTGGGTGTCAGCCTTACCAGAGATCATCTGCCCCATGTCTCTGGTTCCACATAGCCAGTCTTGGAGCCAGACAGCAAGCAGGAGGCAGGATCAGAGCCAGCTGCTTGACGACTTTAATGTTAAAATGTGTTGAACATTCACAGGCCACAGAACTCTGCTAAGTGAACCAAATGGGCTTCCCAGAAGCCATATGCTCCCTCCATCACCTCCCAGCTGTAACCCTCCTGTGCACCGGGAATAGGCTTGCTAGGGATGGCTCAGGAAGTGTAGAGGGCTTTATTTTTCTTTCGTGTTGAGCTGCTAATACCAGAGGCTGATGTCACAATTGGAACTGGCAGAGAAAAGTTGGCAGCAAGCAGAGCATTCCCCCAGAGAGCAAGAATGTACCCTTTCCCTAACAAGCACTTCTGAGAGGCATTTTTACATGTTCACAGCTCCACTGCATCCTTAGATAATGAAATAATTACAGAACTACTGAGGAGATATGTTAGTGACTGGCTAAGCTGTTCAACAGAATACTCTTCCTCTTGGATACAGATCTGCCAATCTTCTTGCACTATGGTACAGCTGTTGGAGCTCATGGCATGATACCTGTGAGGTCCTGTGGCACAAGGCTATAATCCTTGATACTCAGGAAGGAAAAGTAAGAGAGTCACAGGTTCAAGGCCAATATGGGCTAATTGGTGTGATTGTCTCAAAATAAAATGTCAAAGAGAGGACTAAGGCTATAATTCAGTGGACAGTGCTTGCCTAGAATTCCCCAAGAGGGGTTAGGAATTGGCTCAGTGGTAAAGCCCCTGTGCAGAATCCCCCAGTGAGGGGCTGGGGTATGGCTCAGTGGTGGAGGATCGACCTACAATTTTCCAATGAGGGTCTAGGAGTGCAGTTCAGTGGTAGAACATCTTCCTAGGATCTGTCAGTGGTGGGGGGTGGGGCTTGGAATGTGACTTGTTGTTAGATATAGAACCTTCCCAGGGTCCCATGAGGGTGTGAGGATGAGGGTGGCTCGGAGGAACGTGTTCCATCCTTAGTACTGTACTATATATAGCCCTAGAGTCCTGGCGAACATGGTAGACTGCTTTCTACCTTCCAGGCTCTATCTTGAGCCCTTGAAATTGCCCCTCAATTCCACAAAAGACAGAACTATTAACCATACGTAGCATTTGGGGAAACTGAGATGAGGGAAAGATAAATGTTAAATCAAAGGCCACAAAATTCGAACTAGGGTTTGAAAGCAGACAGTCTGGCTCCAGATGCTACTGTGATAATTACTGTCCTGTACCTCCTTCCTAGGGGACAGGAAAAAAAAAACTATGTCATGGAAAGAAAAATTCAAATATGATTATTTTAGGCAGCTGTTGCTAATGTCCTTCTCTCCTCCCCCAGTCTTAAGCCTTTCATGTTAACAAAGGAACATTTTCTATGTACTTTTAGTAATAGAATGAAAGAAAGAAAGGAAGGAAGGAAGGAAGGAAGGAAGGAAGGAAGGAAGGAAGGAAGGAAGAAAGAAAGAAAAAAAAGGACTTATGAGCTGGTCAACCAAAAGCTAAAGAAGACCCCACCCACAGTGCATGCTAAATAGCAGAAACTCTGTCAATGTTTCTAGCTCGTCTTACAGAGACATGATTCTGAGGATGAGATGAAGGGTGTCTTCCAAACCATCTACGACACTGATCAGCAAAAGTTGAGTACACTGGCCTCATCCTCGCTCACCTCAATTGTTCTTACCTGAAGAAGCAGAGGCAAGAACAGAGGACTACAAATGCATAGTGCCATTCACTCCTGTGAAACCGAATGAAGGGTAGAGTTAGAAGGTACAAAACTGGGAGCAAAAACCAAGCCTAGACAGTAGACAGATCAAGTCAGATTAAGTGCAAATTCGGGACATCTCGTCTTCATCTGGAAGACAAAGGGAGCTGTTGAAAAGCAATGATAGGAAGAAAGATTCTTGTAAAAAGTACTGTGGGGGTGACATGAATTGATGGCTGCTGAGAATGAAGAATGAGGGACTGGAAGTGTAACATGAAACGCCAAGTTTCTGACTGGCAAACCACAGCAGTGTGCATACGTTTCCATGTTTTAAATTTCCAACTGAGATCCTACTGCTAAATGATCATTTTTTGAAATTTCCCAGAATTCCCTGCTGAGGGGCAGGGGGAGAGTAACTGTATGGCATGGTTCTTGCCAATGAAACATGCTGAGTAGCAATTTCTGGAATGTTCTCTGAAGCTGGCTTCCTGGGAGAATCACACCTCAGGCCACTGTATAAAAACTGAAAAGACAGTGCTGAAGTTAGCTAACTAACTATGAGCCCTGACTTCCTGGTGATCCAATCAAACATGGTGCTAGTTCTGGGCCTCTGATGTAGCTCTTGAAAAAGAAAAAAGCTTGGGGGGAAGAGAAAAAGGTATAATTCTTTTAGGCGGAAAAATGATGGAGCTAGGAGGAGGCTGGGTCAGTAAAGTGCTGCATTCAGTTTAAGGATTGAATTAAAAAGCCATTTTTTAATTTTGGTTTTTTGTTTGTTTGTTTGTTATTTTTGTGTTGTTTTGGATTGGTTTGGTTTGGTTTTCAAGACAGGGATTCTCTTTTGTGGCTCTGGCTGCTATGGAACTCACTCCATAGACCAGGCTGTCCTTGAACTCACAGAGATCTGCTTGCCTCTGCTTCCCAAGTGCAGAAAAGCTTTTTTGTTTTTTTGTTTTTTAATTAAAAAGGCAGGAAGTTGTGGGAGTGCACATTGTTAATCCTGACACTTGGGGCAGGTGAGTCTCTGTAAGTTTGAAGCCAGCCTGATCTACATAGTAAGTTCCAGGCCAGCCAGAGCTACAAAATGAGACCCTGTCTCAAGAAGAAGGAGAAGAAGAGGAGGAGGAAGGGGAGAGGGAGGGGAAAATGAGGAGGACTATAAGGAAGAGAAAGAGGAGAAGGTGGAGGAAGAGGAAAGAAAAAAGGAAAAAAGAAAGAGAAACAGGTAGACAGACAAAGAAGCCATGAGTAGTAGACTGAGCTATTGCAATGCTGGGGAGGCAGACAGGTCACGGCAAGCTACAGGCCAATGAGAGATCCTGTCTCTAAAACTAGGGTGGACTGTTGCTAAGGAATGGACCCTCCACACACACTCACACACATGTGCTCACGTCCAGTAAAGACACATGCATTCAAACATACACCTACATGCATACACATACACACAAAATAACCACAAACTTCAAAGGAATCAAGCCAAACGGTGGTTTTATTCCTGCTAGAAGCACTTCTGGTCTTCGTCTACAAGATGCATGTTAATTTCGATTTTCCATTGTAAGCTTGTTTTTCTTTTCTTCATCTGTCACGGGGTAGAAGCATGGAACCATAGGGCATAGAGTTCGAAGTTTTCGATTTTAAATTTCTTTTGCTTATCCAAGCAATCAAATAGTGCAGAACGTTTTCTGGCAACTGAAGACATCATTTCAGAGTGAAAATCCTTGCTATGGTTATAGCTTGTTCCTGATTACTAGTGGCGTGTGTGGTGTGGTGTGTGTGTGTGTGTGTGTGTGTGTGTGTGTGTGTATGTATGTGTGTGTGTGTGTGGTTGTGGGTGTGTGGATGTGTATGGGTGTGTGTGTGCGGTTGTGTGTGGGTGTGGGTATGTATGTGGTTGTGTGTGGTTGTTTGGGGGTCGGTGTGTGTGTGTGTGTGTGTGGGTGAATGAGTGTGTGTGTATATTTGGTTGGTCGGGGGGGGCAGGTGTCTGTGCAGAGCAGATGTTAACCTCAGCTTTGTTTCTAGGGAGCTAACAACCTTGTCATTTTTAAGACAAGATCTTTATTTCTGGCTTTGCTGGGTAGCTAGTGAGCCCGCTGTCTCTACCTCCCTAGCCTTGAAGTTTGCAAGGCTGCATCACCACATCTGACTTTTATTTTCCCTGAGATCTGAGACTTGAACTCAGATCTTCATTTCACACCGTCTCTTTATGGACTCATAGAACTACCTCCTCTTCACTGTCTCCAAGTCTTCATCCTCCCCCAGACTTCACCAAGAATCCTTCCTTCAGCTGTAACTCATAAGTCACACACACAAATATATATATAAAGGCACAACTGACCCTTGAAAGAATATTTGTGTGTATGTATCCATAAAGCATTGCTTTGAAATTATTGCCCTTAAATAAAATGAGCTTGGACTATATTCCACCCATGAAAGTCACACTTACTCTCCATGGTAGTCCTCATACCGTGTCTATCCTGACCTTGGTACATAGACCATCATTCAAATGTTGCCTCCCTCCTCTCTCCCTCTGACTAGAAAGGGGTTATCACTGCCTCTGTAAAGCAAAGTCCTTTCTCGGGGCTAAACTCACCTTAGCCAACATTACAGACTCACTGTCTGAGGTGAAGCGGCAGATTCCCGGTTTACAGTGAGGCACTGAGAGGCAGCGTGTAGAGCGTTTGGGAGCACGCCTTCAGAGCAGGGAGAATATGGTGCATGGTGAGTGCATTCTCCTGTCGCTGTGACGGGTATTTAACCAAAGCACCTTAAGGGGGTTGGAGAGCTGTGTCAATGGGCAAGTGCACCTGCTGCGCGAGCGTGAGGACCTGAGTTCAAACCTGCAGCACCCAGGTAAAAAGCTGAGGGTGGCTGGCAATAAGTGTGCTCCCATTCCTTATTGTTGTGAGTGTGAGAATTATGAAGGGGGGGGGGTCACTGGAGGATTCCTGGCTCTCAGCCTCGCTTCAGGTTCAGCGACAGGCTCTGCCCTAGAAAGTTAGACAGCAATAGAGCACAGCACCTGACATCCTCCCCTGACCTCTGAGAGCATGCACAGGCCTGAGCACCCGCACATGCATGCACCAGGCACATGGCATACGCTTACCCAAAGCATCTTTTAAAGGGCATTTGGTTTGGGTTACGGTTTTAGGGTACAGTACATCATAGCAGAGAACTTATGGAGGAAGGAATGTGGAGAGGTTCCTCACACTGTACCCTCAGTCAGGAAGCAGTGAGAGATGGATGCTGGTGCTCAGCTCACTTCCTCTTTTCCGTTCAGTCCTGAACCCTGCCCCATGGGATGACGTCACCCACATTCACAGAGAGTCTTCCATCCTCAGTTAGAGTTTCTGTTGCTCTGAAAAGGCACTATGAGCTCAGCAACTCTTATAAAGGAAAACATTTGAGTGAGGTTGGCTTTCAGTTCAGAGGCTTAGTCCATTGTCATCATGGTGGAAGGCATGATGGCATGAAGGCAGACATGGTGCTAGAGAAGTTGCTGATCAGCAGGCAGCAGAAGAGAATGTCACAGCAGGTGTGGCTTGAGCACTCCCCCACCTACTGATGCACTTTCTCCAACAAAACCACACCTACTCCAACAAGGCCACACCTCCTAATAGCAAGCCTATGGGGGCCACTTTTATTCAAACCACTACACTCAATTAACCTAATATGGAAAGTCCCTCACAGACACACCTGGAGGCTTTTCTCTTAGGTGATTCTAGATCCAGTCAAGTCAACAGAACAATCAGGTAAGGACCAAGTATCTGAAACCCTCAGAATGAAGCTACCTTTGCCCTACCAGTGGGACTTAGAATAAACAACAGCCATCACATCTGCCCCATGTTAGAGGTGGCTAGGTTTACAGCGTCTGAAACACTCTTCAGTCAGAATTCTTCAGTTAAGATCCTACCCCACCCCCTGCTGGGGAGAAAGCTTTGTTTCCCAGGGAGCTTCCCTGGAGGGTGAGGTTTCCTTGCAGTGGGGATAGATACACTGTGACTAGCTTAATTGCTGTAAGGTGAACAGTCAAAGCAGCGTCCATCTGCTGCTGTCTCCTTAAAATGACTCTGCAGCATTTCTGCCCTGATCTATTATACATCCACATTAAAATTTTATGTTCAGAAACTGTCCTTATTTCCCTCATTTCTAAATTCAAAAGGAATGACTCACTTTGGACCCCAGCACAGATAAGTGCAACAGATCCTGTCTGACTTCTCTGCCTGTGGCATAGAAAGCTTTCCTAAAACGTCATCATCTAGTACTCTGCTTAGCACTGGTGTGCTTCTAAAGTCGAGGTTTCTGAGTGATATTTTCAGGAGAGTTCCACACAGGTTCTTTGGCTTAGAAAATATGTCACAGGGGCCTGTGAGATGGTGACATGGATAAGGGCACTTATGTAAACCTGATGACCTGAGTTCCAGCCCCATGACCCATATGAAGGCACCAGCTCCCAAAAGATGCCCTCTGACCTTCACACCTACACTGTGGACCTGTACATAGCTAGATTCATGTTTGGAATGAATAAAACAATTGTTTGAATTGTCATTCTCTTCTCCCCAGCAGGAGAGATGAATCATGCCATATTGGAACAGCTTAATAGTGAGCCCAAGTCTGGGTTTCCTGGCACCAGAGACAGGTTCTGAACTCATTCCTGATGAGATCGCTAATTTCTCTGGCACCGGCCTGGTTTCAATTGCCTGTTATTGACATATGCGCTATGTGCCTCCCCCTCCCAAAGGAAGAGATCATTCTAAGAGACAACTGCATGGGTGGTTGTGGTGCTTAGCAAATAATAGCAGTGAAGTGTCAGCTGGCTCATTTCCTGCTCTGAGCTAGTTCCTGTCTCCAAATGAATACCACCAAGCCAGTCACCAACCTTCCTACCGCCTGCCTGTCCCTGCCAAACACAGTAAGACAGAATTGGGGGTTAGTATGTCTTCTGCCTGTTCCCTGTTTACTTCTAATGAGTCCTGGGAAACAATATCTAGACTTCATCGTTAAAGCCAGATGGTTCCGTTTGTGGATTCTACAACCCCTTTGAATTTCTCCTATGCTAGCTTACTCTTTGATGTTCCATTCCCACCCCATCTCATTATCCTATCCAATCCAATCCTATCTTATCCTCTCCTACCTCTCCTCTCCTCTCCTCACTTCCCCTCCCTTCTCTTCTTCTCTCCTCCCCTCCCCTCCCTTTCTCTACCCTACCCAACTCCATCCTACCCTATCTTACCCTATCCTATTCTGTCTTATCTTATCCCATTAACTATGAGCCCAGGTTGACCTAGAATCACAAAGTACCTCCATACTAGGCTTGAACTTGTGATCTTCCTGCCTCACCCTCCCGAGTGCTGGAAGCATAGACATGCACCACCACACTTAATCAATCCATGTTCTATTTTATTCAGTAGTTTATTGGTCACACAAAGTCACACATCTGCTCAGGCACATGGAGATTGGTTTATTATAGAAACAGTCATTTGTTTGGCAAACGCAACCTGAGATGGATGAGTAATGTTTGAACATGCAGGGGTAAGGAATTGTGACCCCTACAAGGAAGGCTTAATACACTTCCTGGTGCTTAGTATTCCAGCAATGCTCAGAGGATGTCACTATGTATCTGTGAAGTCACTGTGGGATCATTCTTAACTTCTGGTCTATTACTTAATACTTGCTGAATTTTTTGTTTTGTTTAGTTTCTTTTGTTTTGTTTTAGAAAGGCACAGTATATGAGATGTAGCATAGGATGACTCTGATTACACAGAGAGAGGACCTGGAAGAGGGACACTAGACAAACCCTGTGAGGCACCTTATTGGGAAGGGAAGGAAAGAGCTAAAATATGAGCCAAATGGTTACATTTCACAGATTTTCCCAGATTTGAATGAGCCGACATCAACCTAGTGAAAATGGTAGAAAATGGAGCAGATGTCCAGGAGCCCCGTAGGACTTGAGGGTGAGACAAGTATCAAAAGTAAGAGCAGCAGAAGGAGATGGCAGGGAGAAAGCAGGCTCAAAAGTCAAGGCACCCTGGCTTTGATGGAGCCTTGGAGGGTAAGGGAATTGAGCCTAGGGAGGAGCCCACTAAGCTGCAGGCAGAGTGGTGCTCTTGGACCCCTGTCTGGGACACATCAGAGGGTCTCAGAAAATTCTTCTCAAAGCTTGAGATCTAAGCAAACTCCAGAGTAACAATCATATTGATTTCTTCCTTTCAGAGATACCAAGCCACTTTCAGTGGGTGTGTATATGTGTATATGGGGGCTGGGGTGCATGAAAGATTTTTCTGGGAGACACACACACACACACACACACACACACACACACACTTCCCACTCACCCCACATAGGAAACTTAAAGCAGATCAAAGCAACCACTAGATGCTCAGATGTTTCTATTCCTCCCATGAAGCTAGGTCACAACAGATTAATATATAGCCATTGCTTAGTACAATGACTTCTGGTCTTCCAAGTGTTTCTAATCAGTGTTGGTGGTAGAGATAAGGCTTGGTAAAGTGCTTGCTCTGTAAGCAAGAGAGCCTGAATTCAACTCCCAACACTCTCTCTCTCTCTCTCTCTCTCTCTCTCTCTCTCTCTCTCATAAACCTGTATAGACATTCAGAGAGACAGAGAGAAAGAGACACAGAGACTAGAGTTTCCAGCTAAGCTGGCATCTGAACTCAGTGAGAGGAGCCAGTCTTGGTTGTTCTTGTCATCACTTTTTCTTGGAGTCCTTGTCACTGTTTGCCCCTGTAGGCTCTGCTAAGGGTATAACTGAAATGAGCTGCACACTGACCCCATCAATTCTTCCAGGATCAAGGACACACAGTCCAGCACCCAATCTTGGAGAACTAATGGTGGCCTAAGAGAGCCTGGCTTGAAACCTGAGTCTATCATTTGCTGTGTAGTGTTAATCAAGTTACCTCACGACTACACACATTTTCCCACTAGTAGATGGCAATAATAGTGAGTTGCTTCCGCCCATTGAAATTGGATTTGACATACGCAAAATTCGTATGCGATTAGTATTCAGTAGTTAATAACTCTTGTTGCTTGATGCTTCTTAAAAACGGGGATAATGATTTTGCAAAGAAATATTTCCTAGAGCTAAGCTTGTAGAGTTAGTAGTGGTTAGTTTGCTGTGTGCGAGGCTCTGGTTTTGATCTGTGGCACTCTAAGGAGCAAGGCAGGAAAAGAAAGAAAGAGAGAGAAATGGGTTTTCTGGAGTCATGTGCTGAGCCCAGCAGTACCTATGTCAGATGTACTCAAGAGAAGCCCTGGCCCCAGAGCTGTGTGCTGCCATCTTGTCCTCCTGCTGCAGCCCTAAGTGGATACCCTTGCCACTAGCCCTGCCTCGCTTAAACTCCTCTTCTACTGGGATGTATATACTTTCTTACTTGGTTTCCTTATAGAAATATCATTTCTGTTTCTAGTATTTGCTACTCAGATTGATGCATTGCACCACATGCTGCGTATTTGTCTTCATTCCAAGGGAGCAATGGTTGTTTTCTTCCTTTTAAAAAATTCAACAATTTGGCTTTTCATGCTGAGTGATTCAAGTTTCTATTCCAGAGGCAGTGGCAGGGGGTGGGCTGGGGGAGGTATCAGTCTATGAGTTACGTTTACACTGCTATGACCTGACAGAAGCCACTTAATGGGAGACAGATTTATATTTTCTTGGCTCACTGCTTGAGAGGGTATAGTCTATCATGTGAGGGAAGGCATGGTAGAGTTTGGTGTAGGGAGAGTGTAAGGCCAGGGCTCCTGGAATCTCCACCAACCAGGAAACACAGACAACTAAGACAAGAAGTAGGTCCAGCCTGCACCCATCAAATCCTGCCCCTAGTGACTTAGGCTTATCAGGGAAACAACCCTACCACCCCAAATCCCCAAAACCACACAAAACAGCATCAGCAGCCGGGGATCACACATTTAAACACAAGGGACTTTGGGAAACATTTTGCATGCAAGTCATAACAGGACAGGAAAGGAAAGAAATAAATGGTACCAATAAAGAAAGAGGAAAGGTGAGAAAGAAGGAGGGAAAAAGAACACAGGGACGGTGTAACGTTCTTTAGTTACCAGAACCCATCTTAGGGGCCTCACACCACCTATAATTCCAGCTCTAGTGGATATGACACCCTCTTCTGGCCTCCACAGACACTGCACTAATGTACACATATCCACACACACATACACACATAATTAAAAATAAAAATGTGAAAAATAAAATAAACAGCTCTCACAGTTAATTCCTTTAAATTCACTGTAGACAAGGACTGGAACATTATGTTTTCATATACCCAGATATGTCTTTCTTTCTTGCTTGCTTTTGACACGGTATCATGTAGCCCAGGGTAGCTAAAATGACTATGGCAGCCAAAAATGACTGCATTTCCGACCCTTTTTAATTCACATTCTGAGTTCTGGGATTACTGGCATGGCCACAACATCAGAATTACATAGTGCTGGGGATTAAACTCAGGTTTTTGTATATGCTACATAAGCACTGTACCAACTAAAGTACTCTCCAGCCATTTCCATTTCTTACAAAAGCTGGCTAACAAACCTTACTTAATGATTTTTGTCAGGATATTTAGGCACTTTCTAGATATACTACAAGCCTTCCATGTCAGAAGCCTCTGGGCCTTCCAAGGAACATATTAAATTATTTTTATATGAGGTGGCTGGAGATATGGCTAAGAGTGTTTGCTGATCTTCCAGAGGACCAGATGTCAATTCCCAGCACCATGTCCAAGGGCTCACAACTGCCTGTAGCTGTAGTGTTGGGAGATCCAACTCTGGCCCCACCTGATGAAATCTCCACTACAGTGCCAAAATAGCATGAATTTCTGTGTATGTTAAAAATATGAGCATTTGAGGCCATTTCAGACTCAGAGCACAGTATTTTATAACCCTTTATCTTATACTCATCCCTGCCCAGTGCCTTTGACTCTGCATTATATCTTGAGTGACACCACCCAAAAGCCTCAGCCTCCAAAACCCAAACCTTGGTCTCTTTTAAAGTTCTTTCAAATGATTATTTTCTAATAATTTCAAAAATATATGTCAATATTGACTGTCAACTTGAAAGAATATAAATATTAAATCCCTGGGAGGGAAGACCTTATGATTGTGAGGGATTGCCTAGATTTGGTGAGTGTTCAGGCATGTCTGTGGAGGCATTATCTAGATTAAGTTAAATGAGGTGAGAAGACCCTTCTTAACTGTGGGTGGCAGCACCATCGCATGGGCTAGGGTCACCATCTGCATACAAAGGAGAGAATGAGGTGACCACAGCATTTGTCTCTCTCATGCTCCTGCCACTATGACCAACCCACCAGAGTGTTCGGTACTTTTAAACTATGGGCCAGAATAAACCTTTCCTCTATTAAGTTTGCTTTTTGTTAAGTATTTTGTCACAGCAAGGAGGAAGCAACTAACACAATGTACACACACACACACACACATACACACACACACACACACACATCTTTGCATAACTCTATCCTAAACTGTTTTGTTCAGGAAGCTGATGAAACTTAAAGACTTATCCATTCGAGCCTTTCTCTTTTACACATTGGAGAATTAAGCCACATAGCTTTGGAAGACTTGCTTGGGTCTCCACAATTGAGATTTGAGCCCTCCCAGACACCTGCTACTTGATCCCTCAGGGTGCCTTTGGAGAGGAGTCTTACAAGGCCATAAAGACCCATTTTTACAAGAGAAGCCTGTTCATTGCATGCTTCAAGTGTCTTAATACTTCAAAGAGAAAACCCTTTCAAAGCTTTCCTCCTTCCTCTCAACACTCTGGCCTGCTGCTGTATTACTTCTGTCACCATGCTATTTGATTTCTGCATCACTGTAAACCCCCACAGTACTTAGAGACGGAAGTTGCTCAATAAATGTTCCTGAATGAATGAACGGTTGAGTGAGACACAAATAACAGGGCTTTGCAGGGAGGTCTGATGGGAATAAAGATTTACCTAACCATTTATGTCGCTGTTGACATGTCATGCTTTTTTCCCCTTGCCCAGGAGGCCAATAACACAAACACATGCCTTGCCATGAAAAATTCACAACCATACATTAGTGAGATACCCTGGTGACACCGCTTAGAAACTGGGAAGCCAAGGTCAATGCAAAAGCTGCCATAAATCAAATGTCTTTGACATTGCCTCTTCCTGTTGGGAAATCTCACCCATTTGCTGTGTTTGCCACAGTGCCTAGCTTTTTATGTGACTGTTTTGGATCATGCTTAGTGTTGTGGATCATGCTCACACAGCAAACACTCAACCAACTGAGCACCCTCCCCAGTCCCATGGCAAGATACCCTATAAGAAACAAACAGGCATACTGCTCTGTATGCTTCAGTAAAGGAGCTATGAGAGCCAGGCTGCTGGTTCTGAAAGAGTGAGTTTATTAAGTATACAGCAAGCCAAGGCCAAAATTAAAGAATAAGTGGCAAGTGATAGATAGATAGATAGATAGATAGATAGATAGATAGATAGATAGATGATTGATAGAGAGAGAGAGATGGATAGATGGATGGATAGATGACAGAAAGACAGACAGAAAAACAGATATCAAAATATCATCAAAAACGAGTGCTCAAAACACACAGCAGAAATCAACTGGGAATGCTCCAGGCAGCTGGAATTCCCACAGAAAGAGAGCTTGGCAGAACAAATGATAGCATGAACGTAACACCATCAAATTGGGAGTTCACAACAGCCAGCAAAAATTGACTGGGGAAGTCGAGGCAGCTGGATGGATTCCAGACTGAGCTTTCTCCCTGTGGCTGAGCTTCCAATGGCTGAGCCTGTGGCTTTTCTCTCCCACAGCAGACACTTTTGGGTCACAAAATAAACAATGGTTTCTTCTGCTGGCAGTCATTCATCATCCTGCTGTTCTCAGGGCCACAATGCTTTTGCCCGCAGGCTGCTTTGTTATTCTCTTTGCAAATGCTCATTGCAATGAGTCATAGCAATGGAGATGCAAAGTAATGCAAAGACAATCTTTGTGAGTGTTCATGTGTGTGCCTATGCATGCAGGGGCCATAGGATAACCTC
The DNA here is from genome assembly GCF_907164565.1 of Psammomys obesus. Taxonomy (NCBI): domain Eukaryota; kingdom Metazoa; phylum Chordata; class Mammalia; order Rodentia; family Muridae; genus Psammomys; species Psammomys obesus. The sequence goes on along the minus strand of NW_026590062.1, from coordinate 20,727,074 downwards.
AATGTGACAGAGCTGGGGAGTAACCCACCCCTGGACATTGATAAGTTTTACAAGACACTTTGGGGGAAATATGCTTGGGTCTGAAGTCAGGGCACATCCACACTTCCAAAGACAGTGTCTCAGGGAACTTGACCACCACAAGACATTTTGCCAATGTGATGTACATTACAGGGACTACCTGAGGGAAGGGAAGAAGCTGAGGAGAAGATAGCCAGAGCACATGGGAGACGGAAACAAATCAGAACAAAGTGCAGTGGCAAATATGTATAAAAAGCCCATCATGAAGCTGAATTCTTTGAATCCTAACCTAAAAATAATAATAAAGGAAGAAGAGCTAAATAAATGGCTCAGTAGTTAAGCGTACTTGCTCTGGAGCGCTGGCCCTGCCTCTTGCCAATGGCAGCATTGCTGGCCCAGCTGGAACGGAGCTGGAGAGCTTGCCCTGGTGGTACAGGTAGGGGAGAGCCAACATACTGACCAGCTCTGCTACTGTCCAGGGCTGTGAACTGGACAACCCCAAAATCTGTATCATCTGCAAACAGTTAGGATGCATGAAAGGGCCAGTCCTGCTGATTCAAAGCTGCAGGATCTCCATGACACAGGGCAACAAAAGGATAACCAGGAAGAGTGAGGATCCATTATTAATGGTGTCACAGAAACCAGAGAACCAGACCAGTGACCCATGGCAATGAACATTTGCAAGTGAAGATGTGTGGACAGAGGGATCTACTGTGGGACACCCTGTGTCATACGACAGCTTCCACAATATGTTTTTCTACCCTTTGAGCATGTGCACATGTGAGAGAGAGAGTGTGTGTGTGTGTGTGTGTGTGTGTGTGTGTGTGGGTGTGTGTGTTTTATTTTTAGGGGGAAGTTGCAAGGGAAAAGGGCAGATAAAGGAAAAGGGAGCTGAGTGTGACTGGGGTGTGAAACTCACAAAGAATCATTAAAAAGTTAAAAAAAAAAAAAAAAAGAATACTTCACAATCATGAAAAGCAGAGTTCTGATCCCAGCATGTAACAAGCCTGGCGTCTCATGCCTCTAACCCCGGATCTAAGATGGTGTGGCTGAAGGACTCCTGGCATCCATCATCAGAAAAGGACCCTGCGCCAGATGAATAGGAGACTGGTCGAGGAGGACACTCTCTTCTGGACTGTTACACGCATGTGCATATGCGCCCACATCCTCATGAGCATACATGCTTGCACGAACATAGACATGGATGGATGCATGTTTAAAAAGAAAGAAGCAACACTGTTTGTTGTTAAAAGAGACAGATTCAGAGCCTTTGCCTTTTATATTAAAGTAATAATGAGAACACTATCCTTATTTTAGTGTTTCCTTCTAAAGCTAAACAACACATTCTTACCCTAGACAGAGGGATCTTCGACTGATGACGGAAATGAGCCCCAAATAGTGTGGGGTTAACTGGCCATCCACACACACGGCTTTGCAGTGAAGGTGCTGGATTAAACCGTCCCTTGCTCTAAAGCCTCCTCTGCACCCTCTCTGACGTACTTTGACTGTCCTTCCCCTGGAGAACAAGGGCGGTGATTCAGTGGCCGGCTTCCCCTCTCTGCTGGGAAAGCCGGCATGTCTTACATGGTAGTAGCAAGTCAACTGGGACAGAAAGAGATTTCATTAAGCCAACTGGGGATCAATGCCAGGCACCTAAGCCTCCTCCGATGACCCTGGCTGTGGGAAGAACAGGATTTCTCAAGCTAAAAGTGTAGTAGGCGCTTTACTGCTAGTGCTCTTTAACTGGGAGTATGAATTATTCCAAAGTATGGCTCAAAAATGGGTAAACGTGCCTGGGCAACTTAGTCCTCGAATTCTCCTACTTCCTTGTTAAACAAGGAAGGTAAATCTTTGTGTGTATTCATGTGAGTGCCTGTGTGTAGATACGCGTATAGATGCCGCAGGATAACCTCAGGTGTCATTCCTCATTCTGCAGGCACATATGTGTGTATGTATGTATATATGTGTGTGTATATACATGTGAATATGTGTGTGTGTTTGCATGTGTGTATGTGTGCATATGCACGTAGGGGCCACAGGATAACCTCAGGTGTCATTTCTTATTCTTCAGGTGCTAGTCACTCACACACACATGTGCGTGCACACACACCCACAATATATATAAATTGTGTGATATACACACAAATACATACATGTGTAGGCATGTGTATTTATGTGTATGTGTGTATATGTACATGTGTATGTATGTATGTGTATATGTATATATGTGTGTATATGTATATGTGTATATGTGTATTTGTGCATGTAGGTGATGTATATGTATAATTTAAATTGTCTGTGTGTGTCTGTGCCTGTGTGTCAGTATGTGCACATGAGTGCAAGAACCCACAAAAGCTGTAAGAGGGCATCGGGTCTCCTGAGGCTGGAGTCAGAGGCATGTAAGCCAGTTCATGTGAATTGAAATCTAGTCCTCTGCGGGATCAGATTACGCTCCCCCATCTCAGCTCCCCGACTCCCCCATCAGTTTTTTGAGGCAGGCTCTCTCAGCGCCTTGGAGATCAACAAGTAAGATAGGAGAGCTGACCACTGAACCCCAGGGATCCACCTGTTTCCACCTCCCCAGAACTGACATTACAAGCACGCACCGTCACGCCTGGTTTTGTATATAGAGTGTGGAGTTGAACTCAGGGTCTCAAAATTGTGCAGTAAGCACTCCAATGACTGAGTCATCGCCCCATCCTGAAAGACAAAGACAGTTTTGTAAAGCGGAGAGAAAGCATCTTTTCTCTCTCCATCCATCCCTTGGTCTTTTTGTCTATGCCTCCCAATGACAGTCACAAAGTAAAAATTGTGACTTGCCATTGAAGAACAGCTGACTGCTCTGTCACCAAATTCTTGCAGGGTGACTTCTAAGACAAGAAACAAGAGTAAATGCTGCCTTCTTCCAATGACAGTCTTCTAATGGTCCAGGCTCTGAAAAGTAATAATAGCATCTGGGATCCTTTCTTAGCTGAATAAGGAAAAAAAATTCTTTACCTCACCTGAAAATCAACCTTGAATGACATCTGAGATATAACATCCTCATCCTACTTACTATAAATGACGGAGCGATTTGTTAAGCTATTGTAGAACCAAAGAATTCAATAATAGGGCTGGTGAGATGTCTCTGCAGGTAAAGGGGCTCTCCCTGACCAACCCTGACAGCCTGAGTTTGATCTTCAGGACCCACATGGTGGAAGGGGGGGACTGACTCCAGCAAGTTGTTTCGGATTTCATCTCTACACATATGTAAAATAAATATGTAATTTTTAAATAAGAATTTAAGTAAGAATTTAAGAATATAGATGAGCTGGGCACGGCGGTGCAGGCCTGTAATCCCAGCACTTGGGGAGGAAGAGGCAGATGGATCTCTGTGAGTTCCAGGCCAGCCTGGTCTACAAAGTGAGTCCAGGACAACCAAGGTTACATACACAGAGAAACCCTGTCTCAAAACAAATAAACAAACAAAAAGAATGTAACTGAACCCCAAGAAGTAAGATAATGTTTCTGTTGTGTGAAGACTTTTAAAGGCTCAAAATAATAAAGTAGCTAGTACCCAAAGGGGATCTAGTTCTGTGGAGAGCCAAGTGTCTCCTCTACACTCCTGTGAAGCAACAGCTGCGTAAGAAAAAGAAAGTGTCAGACATCATCTAAGCATGAGCGATCCTTCTGTGTTTCCTTGAAACCAGGGCAGCTTTCAAGCAGTTCATAGGGGGCCCCTCTGAAGCACTGTGCACCAGACTAGATGGACTTCTGCTTCATTGACTCGAATCCCTCAGTCACTGACCTGGAACCTGTCACGTAGCAGGCATCATGGAGGATTTGGAAAGCACTGGAAGATCAGTCATGCCCTGAGCATAGAACAACCCACAGAGACCCAGCAGTCTCCAGTGATCAACTATGAAACACAACTTCAGAGGAGTCAACGTTGGAAATGGGGATGGGCAGACGGCTCAGCTGGTAAAGTTCTTGCCAGGGGAGCATGAGGAACCGAGTTCAATACCCAGAACCCATCCAGACAAAGACAAAGACAGATATGGTAGTGCAAGCTTATTAGTCCAGGCCTGGTGTGTGTTTGGGGATGGGGGAGGGCAGGGGCAGATGCATGAGGTTTGCTTGACAGGCAGCCTAGCTGACTCAGCAAATACTAAATCCTAATGAGAAACTGTCTCAAAAAACAAAGGTCAAATCCTGAAAAATGACACTTGAGGTAAACTTCATATACACACACCAGTGTAGCTACATGCATGCATGCACATTTGCACAAACGCATATGCACACATGCAGACACACACAGTTCAGGAAAAGTGGCTCTCACTGGATGACAAAGACTGTGCACGAAAGGTATTACATTATGGTCTTTCTTTTGGTTTAGATTTACTTTTAGTTACACGTATGCATTTGTGTCTGTGTGTGTGGATAGGATACACCACAGAAAGCAGGAACCAGAAGTGTTGTTGTAGGCAGTTGTGAGTCACCCAGCGTGAGTGCTAGGAACTGAACTCAGGTCATCTATAAGAGCAGAAACCACTCCTAACTACTGAGCCAACTCTTGACCTCCTGGTCCTTCTTTTTCTGACAGGTGGCACGGAAGACTGTACATCAGGGCAAAATCTTAACTTCTCTGTTTCATTATTGTGCCATCTGGAAAACATCAACAAGCAATTCTCAAATAAACTAACAAGTCAGTATGTCATGGCAATTTGTGTGGGCTTCTTCTGACAGGCATCCCGCTTACCAGCATTTCCCTGCAGTCAGATTACCAGCATAGGCATCCTCACTCTTTCCCGTTGAGCTTATGACTTCTTCCGTGTAAGCTACAGAGACCTTCATACTCAGCCTGTCTTTTCCTTTTGTTTGGTGTGTGTGTGTGTGTGTGTGTGTGTGTGTGTGTGTACATGACTACAGTGTGAAAGAAGGCCAGAAAAGGGCCTTGGATGCCCTGGAACTGGAGTTAGTTAGAAGTAGTAGTGAGAGACCCTAGTTGAAGGATGAAAACTGAACTGAAGGCCTCTCTCTGCAAGAGCAGTAAACACTCTTAGCCACTGAGTCACCTCTCCGTTCTTCAGAAGGCTCAGACTGTGAACTGTACGTGAATACACGTTTATCTTGATCTAACCTTGTGATTTCTGACTTTGAACTCTTCCCAAGATTAAGAGCTCCAAGAGACCCCTGGGCCCAGGGTCTTTTCTGAGACTGATACTCCAACCAAGGACCATGTATGGAGATAACCTAGAACCCCTGCACAGACGTAGCTCATGGCAGCTCAGTCTCCAAGTGAGTTCCCTAGTAAGGGGAACAGGGGCTGTGTCTGACATGAACTCAGTGGCTGGATCTTTGATCACCTCCCCCTGGGTGGGGTCAGCCTTACCAGGACACAGAGGAAAACTATGAAATACAATCCTGATGAGACCTGATAGGCTAGAGTCAGATGGAAGGGGAGGAGGGATTGGGAGGGAATGAGGGTGGGGCTACAGCTAGGATACAAAGTGAATAAACTGTAATAAATAAAAAAAATTATATTAAAACGGTAGGTAATATAAAAAAATCTGAAAAAACAATTAAAACTTACTTTTACTCTTAAAAAAAAAAGAGAGAGAATTCCAAGAGAGATTTTAAAAGGTGAAGTTTCAGGTTCAGGTTGTTGTATTAGTTACTGTTTTGGTTAGTGTTAGTTGTCAACCTGGTAGAACCCACAACTAACCACCTCTGGGCACAGAGTAGAAAAAAAAAAAAAAAAAAAAAAAAAATATATATATATATATATATATATATATATATATATATATATATATATTAAGGCTCTACTCGAAGTATGTCTGCAACAGACTGTCTTGATTGCATGAATTGTGACCACCCGCTTCAAGCTCTTTCTACCCTTACCCTTTGCCATGATGGATGACACCTTTGAGCTGTGAAGCAGAACAAACCGTTTTTCCCTAAAGTTTTTTTTTGTTTGTTTTGTTTTTTTTTTTTTTTTTGGTCTGGGTATTTTATCACAGCAGTAGTAAAAGAACTACATTGTTCCAATAAAATACATGAAGGAAGCATTGTCCGCAGACCATCATGGGAGGAAAAGCATAGTGGCTTGTTCATAGCCAGGGGGTAATGAAGCAGAGAGAAAAGAAGTGCACCAGACATAAGCCTCAAGATCAACTCCTCAGGTTCCCAGAAATCTACTTCCTCCAGCTAGGGCACACTTCCCAAAGGTTCCACAACCCAAAGCCGTACCAGCAGACGAGAACCAACTGTTCAAACACAAAAGCTCATGGGAGACATTTTCCAGTTAAGCAATGATACACATGCATCCTAAACAATATGGAATTGACGTGCATTGACTTACCTCAAACATACAGCAACTTCTTACTTTCTGGGAGACATTAAGGACCATTTTAAAAATTACTGTGAAAATGTCTAGACTTTTCTGTAAGAAGCTAGACTGAATCTATAAAGACAAATAAAAACAGTGAAAACCTAATTGAATGCTTACTGAACAGACCTCCAGTGAGATTAGATGTGATGGAGAAAAGCCGTTTATGACCTGGTTAATATGTGAGATCACTGGAAGGATTACAAGCATCATTTCTGTACGTGTCATATGAGAATTTTAGAGATAATAGTGAATAAAGTACATTGGAAGTAAATTTTCTTGGCCTCTTTAAAATTTTCATATATGTTGTTTGCATGTGTGTGTGTCCTATTTTCATTCCTCTTACAATGTTAAAATACACTGACAAAAAGCAACTTCAGAGATAGGTTTATTTTAGGTCACAATTCCAGTTCATTGTAGAAAAGTCATAGCAATGGAGGCTCAAAGCAGCAAGTTACATCACATCCATAGTCAGGAGTAGAGAAAGTGGTCATATATGTTCTCATTGCTTGCTTTGCTCAGCTGGAGTTCTCCATTCTTAACACAATTCAGGACTCCCTGCCTAGGGAGTGGTGCCACCCACAGTGGACTGAGTCTTCTCACACCAATTGACTCCATTAACACAATTCCCCAAAGGTCAACCAATCCCTCACTGAGACTCATTCCAAGATGATTCTGGGTTTTATCGAGTTGATAATTAAAGATAAGCATCACAGCGTGTGTGTGAGGGTGTACATGTCTGTGTGCAGGGGGATATGCGTATCCCATGCTCTTGTGCAGAGGTCAGGGAAGGATGCTGGATGTCCAGTTGTGTCACCTTATCCACTCTATTTCTGTAAGACATGGTCTCTCATTTAACTTGAATCTAAACTGACAGCCACCAAGCCCCTGTGAATTTTTTCTCTACCCAACACAGTTCTGGGGCTATATCTTTGCATGGTGACACTCAACTTTTTACTCAGGTCTTGGGGATTGGAACTCAGGTTTTTATGCCTGTGCAGCAAGAACTCTTACCTTCTAAGTCATCTCCCCAGACTTCCTGCCTCTCATTTATCATGGTCTTTCATCAGTAACATTTGCAACTCTCACAGCACAAGCCTCATTCCATCTCAGAAAGCCACAGGTGAGCATAGGCATTCATGTGTTCCAGAAGCTATCAGGCTGGTTTTTAAAACACCCTTAAAACAAGTCCCATTTTATCCAAGTGAATAATACCGTTTCCCTTCTGTAAGCAAAACCATGATATATAGGCAAACTCCACATTAATTGGATAAACCAGTGGCAAAGCCCCAGAAGCACAATTAACTTTCATGTGAAATACTCCCAGCTGAAATCCTGGAAACTTGCATGTAATTAGTACTCCCTTCCACCTCTCCAAAGTATAAAATACAATACATTAGGGCTTGTAACACTAATATTGCTGAGAACACGACTAACGTGGGAAGCCTAATTTGCCACTAATATGCAGATGGCAGGCTAGTTGGTGAATTCTTCCACCTGTTTGGCTAATTGTTTTCAGTGTGATTTACAAACTCGATACCGGATGATGCAGTGTACACAACGCATGGAACTGCCAACGCTAGACTTCGGTAAGTCACAAAAACGTAGATTTCAAATTCAATAGCAATACTAATGATTATATCAGAGGCGTTCTGTAAAGGGCTTGCCCCACAAAAACAAACGAGGACATGAGATTCATTCCCAAGAACCATTAAACAAAACAAAGAAACAAAGCCAGCGTGGTGGTGCATACCTGAAATCCCAGCGCTGGGAAGTCAAAACAGGCAGATCATTGGAGCTCCCTGGCCAGTCAGGCCTGACCTACTCGGTGAGCTCCAGACCAACAAGAGGCACCCCAGGAAGGACACCCAGGATTGATCTCTGGCCTTCACATGGCCTCCATGTGTGTGTGTGTGTGTGTGTTGTATAGAAGTTGTAGCAGTTGCCTTCCTTCCCCATGTAACAGAACACCGAACTGGGCAGCTTAAGGGAGGAGAGGTTCATTTAGGTTCACAGTGTCAGAAGGTACACCATGACAAGAGTGCATAGCAGGAATTCCGTGATGGTGGGAGGAAGGGGAGGGCCTGATTACATAGTAGCTGAACTATGAAGCAGAAAATGGAAGTTGAGGTAGTCCTGGGCTATGTTCCCCAAAGGTCTTCCCTGATGACCTACCTATACTACCTCTTCTAGTCCTATTTCTTTTGCTATAACAAAATACCCTGATTTTTTTTTAAATAAGAAAGAAAAATAATTTAGGGTTTTATTTGCTTATAACTCCAATTTATGATCCATCACAGCAAGGAAAACATGAAAAATGAATGGGTTCTTGCTTTCCTGTACCCAACTCGATTTCTACACTTTTCAGGAACTCTGCCTAGAGAATGTTGCTGCCCACAGCGGGCTGGGCCTTCCCACATCAATCAGCTTAAGATAATCTCCCACAGACATTCCCATAGGTCAACCTAATCTAGCAAACCCCTCATTGAGACTCTTTTCCTAGGTGATTCTCTGTGGGGTCAGGCTGACAAGTAGAGCTAATCTTCACACCAGTGAGGCCCAATATCCCCCAAACAGCATCACCAGCTGAGGAGACATTAGGCTGTGGGAGACATTACACATTCAAACCATAAGAAACACCATTGAGTCTCTTTCCTGAGCCGTAATCCTGTTGCATCATAATTCACTCTAAACAACTTGCAGATGAGGGTTGCTTGGGTTGCATCCTCAGAGACTGAGTCTGCAGGTCTCCGATAGGTCTCTGCAGGCTCCATTAAAAATAAATAAGTAGAGGCTGGGGATATGACTCAGTGGATAATCACTTGCAGCCAAGCCAGGGGATCTCAGTTTGGATTCCGAGAACCCACATAAATGCTGGACAGACATAGCAGCTGCCCTTACTTCCAGCATTCAGAAACAGGGACAGGGCAAACTACACTATCCACAATCAATAATCTCTGAGTGTGGTGAGAGACCTGACCTCAAAAAATAAAGTGAAATGAGATTGTCATGCTCAGGCCTGTGCATGCATGAGCACAAATGTATACACACACACACACACACATATATACATACATAAGACAGATAAATTCACATACAGAAAAAAAAAACTGAAGTAAGTCAGTACTTATATTCAATATAAGCTGAGCCATATATTCAATAGATACTATTCTGAATGTCACTATTTCGTAACACAATAATGGTTCAGATCAACTGCTATCCAGGACCATCTATCTATTCAATATATCTCAATTGACTGATGAATGGGCATGAAGTCCCCTAAAAATATAAGCTGCTCTATTTCTTGGCTCAAATAGTTCCAGTTGTGTAGATTTAATGGGAAAGAGGATATGAGAATTCTTGAAGCTGAGGAGGTTGTGTAATAAAGAAGCTTATTTAGCTCAATAAACTCACTACTGAGAAAACATGAAGACTTGAGTTAAGATTCCAAACACAAATGGAAATGTAAAAATCCAAGGGCATGACTGTTACCCCCAAAATAAGCAGAGGAGACAAGGATCCTTGGATGGAGCTCATTGGCCAGCTAGCCCAATCAGTGAGCTCCTGGTCCAATGAGAGATTCTACCTAAAAAAAAGAAAAAAAAATCAGATGAAGAGTGATTGAGGGAGGTACCCACACTGACCTGTATCCTTCCCATGTACATGTTTATGCATGCACAACATATACGTATTAATAAGTAAACACGCATATGCTAAACAAACACACACATGGACACACACTAAAAAGATGGACTGATTTCAGTAGTCTAGTTCATATATAAGCTTGATATGAAACTGTTGGGGGGAAAATGACCAACAATCTGTTTTAAGATCTGAGCACTGATACAAGATCTCACACTCAAGAGTGTATTGCTCCTTGAGGTCACAAGATCTTTTTGTTATTATTATTTTTATTAATTAATTTAATTTACATCTCACTCATATGCCCTTCCCTCCTCTCCTCCCCGTCCCACCCTCCCTCCCACATGCCCTCTCTTTTATTCTTCAGAATAGGTGAGTCCTCTACCCAGACACCTCAGCTCATCTATTCATATGAGGACTGAGTTTGTCTTCCTCCCTTGTGGCCTGGTAGGGAAGTCCCATCAGGGAGCAGTGATCAAAAAGCAGGCAACATAGTCAGCATCAGAGATATGCCCCACTCCCCTAACTAGTGGGCCCACATGAAGCCTAAGATGCCCTTCAGACTTATCTTCTTGGGGTCTATGCATTGTAGTATAGCTATCCGGTACCAGTGAGGGTCCAGAGTGCCAAGAGAAAGGAATGGATTTTCATCTGCCCAGAAGAACAAAGAAGTCTGTTTAAGGCTTTTGGGGAGAGAAAATGAGGAGCCTTGTACTGTGAGTTAGGGAGAAGAGACTCTTGTGACACAGAGAATATGAGAGAGGTATGAGGAAGTGTATGCTTAGTTAAGGTTTAGTCATTTATCTGGGCAGACTGGAAATGCCCTAGCCCTGGATTCTGGCAACTTGAAGTCTCTAAGCTTCCCTATGCCCTGTTACTCTTCTGGAATCTGGACACATGGGAGTCCATTTACACATTCATACATGGGGTGGTGTTTGTCTTTCCCTGTAGCAGTGATGATCTCAGAGCCAGCTATGATGGTAGAGATACACCTGTAGCTGGGCTTAAATTGAGCAACATCTGGTTGGAGATTTTAGTATTCATTTCCCAGAATCCCAGCACATAGGGATTCCCAATACGAATGTTACATGACATTATTCCTGAAGAGACATAAATTAATGTCTACTTAACCCAGATAGAGAACCTATGACAGACCAAAGTATGGATACTACCAAAATCCAACCTAATGAACCAAATGAGTTTTATTGGGATTACTTATAGGAGTTTTGGTGGGGGGTGGGGGTTACTTACAAAACAGTAATAGGAATGTTTCAAAGATAGCTGTGTCATCAAAATTCCACCTCAGCATAGGCGACATCTCATGAAAGCTGAAACCAAGAGCGCTCTACATGACCTGCAGCAGCTGGACAACTTGGAGAGTTTCTCTTCAAGACACCTTGGTTGGCCTAAGAGTGTCTCTCAGCAATCCTTACTACTTATATAACCTTGGAAAGGGAGAATCCTCATGCAGCTGTTCAGTTTCAGGAACTCCCTGAGGCTTTTGGGTTATGTGCTTTTAGAGTTGGTTTGTTCTGTTCTGTTCTGTTCTGTTCTGTTCTGTTCTGTTTTTGTTTGTTTGTGTGTTTGCTTGCTTGCTCATTTTGAGACAGGGTGTCACTATGTAGACCAGGCTGACCTGGAGCTAACATAAATCTGCCTGCCTCTGCCTTTCAAGTGCTGGGATTAAAGGTGTGTGCCTCCACATCTGACCACACTTTCAGAGTCTTAAAGAGCTCCACTTTAGATTTTCCTGAGTCCTAATGGGCTTTTCAGAGGAAATTGCTATACAAAAATGATGACTGACAGTAGTTATGAGGCTGCGAGTGAACACAGCCTGGTTAGACCCTAGCTTATATCTACCAGTTAATTGTAGTTCAAGCCAACAATACCACCACCTTCATATGTCTGGCCCTTCAAATGTTGAATATCTACTTACTAATAGGATGTGGTATCTTTCCAACCTAACATGTAAGATGGTTTTGAGACCCGCCTAAGCTTGTGAACACAAAGAGGCTTTATAAATGCTAAAGAGTTTTTTTTAATGATGTGCTGTATTTGTCAGCATGTTGTCAAACATTAGCAATGTTTTTCCGAGACTACAGGTGCTTGAGCAGGTAGGCAGATATGTGCATGTCTTCTTACAAAATTCAAAATACGGAAACTTTCTTCTTACAATGATAGCAAGGCTTCTTTTGTTATCAGAACAAAGGCTTGCTCAAAGCCAGGATGATGAGAAAGCAGGCTTGCCTGGTGTTCAAATACCTTTAGTAAACAAATTATCTGCCTCTGTCTTTCTGTGATGCCTTCATCTTGAGGCAGGAGAGAAAGCTGAGGAGATCGAGAGGTGGGGGCATCTGGGAGGGAAAGGAGCCTCTCACTTAGCAGTCTGGGTGAGTCTTCTTACCAGGAGAGAAGCAAGAATTCCATCACAGTTGTCAACTGCTTAAACCCCTCCTGACTCCCCCAGCTGTAAACCTGTAATTTTCTAGGAATCTCACCAGAGGCCCCATTCACAGGAAAAGGACCTCCCTTAATCCTCTTGCACAACTCTAGTGGTTCCTGGTTTTTACCTTATCAGACTGTAATTTGACTCAAGATATCTCTAGAGTTGCCTTATAATCTCACTCATCAAAAGAGAGAAAACTGGGACAGGCAACTTAACGACATTTTTGAGATGCAACTTGAAAGCCCCAAAATGGCATAGATGGTCATCTCTTGCTAAGGCAATTAGCTGTGCCTCTACCTTGAGGAGCCCCTACCACACTTGAGTTTATATTTCTGAGCACCTCTTTTATTTTCTCCTAACCCTCATACTTAAGGTCTATATTAAAATGTTTTAAACGAAATCTCCAACTCAGATTCCTGTAGGATGAAGTCACAATTTTTCTTTTGGTCTGAGCTGAGGTCCATTAAAGATGAGAGGCATTCCTTGACCTTCTAGAGCTGAATCTCATTCTCTCTCTAATGACAGTCTACAACTACAGTTGTAGTTGTACAACTATCCAACAATCAGCTTGGTCACTGATAGAAATCCAACTGACCCGCCATTCAATTTATCCTTATTTCAGATCCTTATTTCATAGATCTTAATGGCCTCTTATTTTGCACTGAAGAGACTTAATTTGTCAAAGGTTAGATGACACAGGCCCTGGTTAGATGGAAAGACACCAGATTGCAAACTGGTTGAGTGACAGGTTTCTTTGTTCAGAATCCCCATAAGAGTGAGGGGTGAGCCTTGCCTATCTCTGACTCTTACAGTAATTAGCATTATATTTTATACGCTTGATGAACTCAACACCTGTTCCCTGAGCAAGCAAATGTCTTTTGGAGTGAATGAACCTTTCATATGAGGATTTGTGATGAATCAGGGCTACTTATTCTAAGAACTAAGCCTTCTGTTGTGGCTCCTGACTGTAATCTTAGTGCTCAGAAGAGTGAGTAAAAGGGTTGTCACAACCCAGTCCAAGGCTATCATGTCAGACTCTTACTGGACTGGGGGGTCCCAGTAGCCCCAGTAAGCTAGAATGAATCACCCATCCTCAAAACATCAAGAGATAAGTTACGATGAAAAGCAGAAAGAGGAGGTTGTTGGGGACACATTGTGAAGAGGAATAAATAAAGATGTCCTGTGACATCTAAGCTCACCTCTGGGACACCGATACTGGTTTAAATAGAGGGCAAGAGGTATGAATAATAACTCAACAGTCCTGGCTAAGTGGCCCCACCAAACCACCCATGACTGACCCATCTTTGTCTCAGCTCCTGTCTCTCCTGGTAGATAGTCTGACAAGTTGTCAGAACCATGTGAGATATCTTCCTGGGAGACAGCTTCGCCCTTTGGCTTGCTCTAAGCTTCCACCTTGTTCTTCTCCCATCGGGAGACTCCTGCAGAATTCCAATTTCTCAAGGACTTTTGTTTTAGCAGTCTGGTAGCCAAAAGCACTCCTGTCTTTTCAGAATATTTTCTGTCTTGACAAGGTGATTGCAAGACTCAGTCTCAAAGAGAAAAAAAGAAGAAAAAAAAGACGTAAAATGTATGCACATGCGCACATGTGCATTTGTGTGAATTCAGAAAGCAGAACACATTGGTCACTCCACATTACCAATAAGCAAAGATGCAAGCACAGAAATAATGTCCTTATAGGTCCTAGCTAGAAAGCATTCTGCTAAGGATGTGAGCCTAGGCTGCATGGGTGCACTGCTTACTCATCAAATACGACTTTTGTTTAGCTTTGTTTTCTGGTGGTGGTGGTAGCGGTGTGTGTTTTACTATGAAACAGGGCATCACACATGCTAGGAAATGCTCCATTGCTAAGCCACACCCTAGACCCTCACTGAGGAAGTCTAGGCAGGTACTCTACCACTGAGCTGTACCTCCAGCTCTTCACTGGGGCATCCGAGGCAGCGTCTATACTGCTGAGGCAAAACAATGGGCTGTCCACTAGGAGATTCTAGGCTGGCATTCTACTTCTGAGCCAAGCTCCCAGCCCCTCACTGATGGATTCTGAGCTGAATCCCTAGCACTCTTTTGTCTTCTTGTTTCGTGATATGGTTTAACTAAATTTCCCTGGCTGACGTCACACTCACTGTGTACCCCAGGCTGGTCTTGAACTTGTGATTCTCCTCTCTGCCTCTCAAGGATCTGAGATTACAGGTCAGTGCCACCTCACCCAGCTACTGATCAAACATTTATTTTAAAAATTCCCCTGTGAGAGGCAGGAGAGTAATACAGCTGCCTACTTACCTTCAAGACCCTCAAATTCTATTCTGACTTTTCCCAAATACAAACTCACCAACTACAGATTAAATCCAAATTAATTTATATTTTAGCCATATAATCAAGTAACCCAGGTTTTAAAAGTTACTGATTTGAGCTGAGGAGATAGGTCAGTGGGTGAAGGCACTCACTCTCTCTACAAGCCTTATGACCTAGCTTCTGTTCTTGGGAACCTATATAACAGTAGAAGGAGAGAGCAGACTCCATAAAGTTGACCTCTGACCTCCACTTGTGCACTGTGTCACATTCCTATAGTCATAATGAATAAACAAGTAAGCAATAAAGATTAAAAGTTGCCAATAATATTTGCTGCTTTAAAAGAAAGAAAGCCAGGCATAGCCATTGTGCCTGTCATAAACAATAAGGTTTGGTTTGCAAGTGATATTCTGTCTGGCATGAGAAGTTTCTTCTCTTATGGAAATATCCTCAGTTTTAAAAATAAATGGCATTGATTTAGCATTAGAGCCTTTTCATATAAGGATTTATCTCAGCAGCACTTTTAAAGATATAAAACACACAGTTTATGTAGCCTTAGGTTTTTTAGCACCAAATCAAACCGAATAATAAAGTAAAACGGAATGATAAAATGATCAAACAGTATAAGCCCCAGTCAAGAGCGATTTGGAAGCACCTCTTATAATTACGAGGCCAGAAGCCGCCTCTGTAGATTCAGCAGAACGGAATCATGAAACGAATTAAGGCCGTACCAAATTATTAATACTTTTCATACTCTGTTGAAAAAGCCTGCCTTCATGCCTCACTGGGAACTGAAGTTTAAAAAAAAATGGTCTCAAAGAGCAGGCAAGGCAGAGTGGAGAAAATTAATAAATAGGAGATTGCGTATTGTTCTCTAACCTCCACTTGTCTAGCCCTTTGAACATTTGTGCAACTCTCTGCAGTTCAGACAGCTTTCAGTGCCTTCTCACCTTTCATCTGCTAACCACTGTGAGTTCCTGAGAGGGGTCTCAAGGTGCATTCAGTGGTTAAGAGCCCAGACTCAAGGCTGAGGATGTGGCTCAGTCAATCAATCAAGTGGTTGTCTTGTGAGTATGAGGACCTGAGTTCTAACCCTAGAATCTGCATTAAAAAAATAAAAAATAAAAAATAAATAAAAAATAAATAAAGATGCCCAGTCAGCTGGAGAGATGGCTCAAAGGTTAAGAGCATGTTCATAAGGACCCCAACCAGTCAGCTCACAACTGCCCCCCACTCTAGCTCTAGGAAATCTGACACCGCCTTCTGGACTGCATGGGCACCCCTCCCCAAAAAACCATTTACTCATAACTTAGAACAGAATGAATCTTATTTTAAAGCTCAGCATGGTGGCTCATGTTTGTAATCCCAGCCCTGGAAAAACAGAGCCAGGAAAGACTCCAGGAGTTGATGGCCAGCCAGGCCAGGCCATTTGATGAGTTCCAAGCTAGTCTGAGACTCTCAAACAAGAGAAGTACCGACAGCGCCTAAGGGACAAGTGCATGTGTGCACGTGTGCGCGTGCGCCGGAAATTAGAAAGGGAAAATGAGAAGAAGGGGAACGTCCCACCCCCAAAATGTGGCCGTCTTATGAAAAAGCCATCAAACGCTGGAACGTTGGCAGATTCAGCTGTGAGGCAAAGTCCGTAGGAGATCTGGCAGCCTGGTTGTCTCTGGAGTCCTTGTTCTCTGTTACAAAGAAAGTTTTTGTTCAAGAGTAGGTCATGTCCCGGGGGGTGGGGGGGCCTATGGAGACTGATACACCAAGGACCATGCATGGAGAGGACCTAGACCCCCTACTCAGATGTAAACCAGAGGCAGCTCAGTCTCCATGTGGGTTCCTAGTCAGGGGAGCAGCAGCTGTCTCTGACATGGACTCTGATGTCTGCTCCTCAATCACTTTTTTCCTGGTGGGGCAGCCTGGCCAGGCCACAGAGGAAGAGGATGCAGCCAGTCCTGATGGCATCAGTTGGTTGGGGAGGAGAGCTCCCCCTCTCTGCAAACTTGGAGGGTGGATGAGGGAACAAGAGGAAGGGAGAGATGGTGGGGCTGGTATGAGATGAGGGAAGAGGCTGTGATTGGGACTGAAAGTGAATACATTTTTTTAAAAAAAGAGTGGCCCATGGGAAATGGAATCTGAAAGACCCCTTTTTCTACTCCATTATTCTTGAGATAGTGTCTCATGTAGCCAAGGCTGGCTTCAAACTCACTATGTGGCTGAGGATGATTTTGAACCTCTGATCCTCTCTCCTCAGCTCCCAAATGCTGTGATTGGAGGTGTGTACCATCAAGTTGGGTTTGAAGTGGTGCTGGAGACGGAGGGGAGGGCAGAGCTTCAGTGTTTTAGACAGGCTGCCTACCAACTGCCTCCCCACAAGCCCTCAGCATCTACTTTTACAGGGTCTGTGCACCTAGGAGGAATAGTACTTACCTGGCCAGACATTGGAGAGTAATACAGGGGCAGCTCTTCAGTCAGCACTGACCTATCCTAGGAGCACTGTAAATGCTGCTGCTTGCCTGAATCCCCCCAAGCCCCGATTTCACCACAGAGAACAGAGATAATCGTGATTAAGCATCTCAAGCAAGTTTGTCCTGACAGTCAGCAATTTAAAACATTTTCACCTCAATGGAGACCTCTTGACCATCTACTGATTTGACCTGTGCATCATTCCTATTCATATCTAAGCTGCTCTCCTGGGCCAGAAGCATTAATTAAGGTCTGTGGACCTCCGAAAAAAGCATTTTGTCTTTGGTGAGAATGTGCTTCAGTGCCTTCCCGTGCAGACAGCTCTCTGTTGAGGCTGAAGAGATGGCTCCATGGGTAAAGCATGTGCTGTATACACATGGGGACTTGAGTTTGGATCCCCTGAACCCAGATAAAAGCCAGGCAGAGCAAAGCACAACCACCCCACCACTTTGGGTGTAGAAACAGGCAGATCCTGAGGGATCTCTGGCCAACTGACTCATGCAGCCAAACCAGTTAGCTCCATGCCCAGTTTTTGAAACCTTGATTCAAAAACTAAAAAAGCAAGGTTTAGAACATTAGAGGAAGATGCCTAACATCAACCTCCGTATCTACATATACAGAAATGGCCTCCCACACACGTCATAATAGCTCATGTGTTGACTGCTTCTTGTATTATGTCTCAGACAGATTAGCTTTCATCTTTTTTATAGTTATGTCTCTGTCAATTGCTTATGTGTTTGCAGGTGGTCCCTGAACAGCACTTCGTGTTCTTTAAAATGTATGTTCAACAGCAAGATGAGACACACTGTTCCCATTCGCATGTGTCAGTTTTCTTCTGTAAACCCCTGCTTCCTTGGAATGCTAACTTTCAGTGAAAGGCCTAAACATTGCTTCATTTTCTTCCTTCCTTTACACTTAGTAAATGTTTCTTAGATGCCAAATACTTGGCAGTTCTTTAGGCTACACCTCATTTTTTCTGTGATGGATGATCTTGCCTGTCAGTTTGATAGGATTTAGAATCACCTAGGAGACCCACTTCTGGCTGTGCTTCATGAGAACATTTCTAGAGAGGTTTAAATGGTGACCCAATGTGAATGTGGTTGGTATCATCCCATAGGTTAGGGGTTGTGAACTGAATAAGAAGGAGAAAGTGAGCTGTGGACTAGCATTCATCTCTCTCTGCTTCCTGACCGTGGATGCCGTATGACCAGAACCCTCATCCCAGCGCTCTTATGCCTGTCCCCACAATGATGGCATGCCTTCAAGCCCTAAAGCATAACAACTCATTTTTCCTTATATTACTGTTGCTAAGTGTTTGGTCACAGTGATATGAAAAGTAACTAAAACACTTCCCTTGATTCCTAAAATCTGTGTTGCATAAACATGTGGATCCTGAAGAAGTTATGTCTTCCCAAGGACACATAGCTGGTCATTTGGGACCATAGTTACAGGAAACAAAAGAAGACTATGTATAAGCAGAAAAAAAGGGTGTTTAAAACATACTGAAAAACCAGAGAGAAGGCTCAGTGTGTAAAGGAATTTGCCATGCAGGCCTGGTGACATAAAGTTCAATTTTTGGAACCTATGTAAAGACAGAAGGAAAAAACAGCTCCCCAATGTTGCTAAGTTGGCTGTTCAGATGCTATACACTAGTACCACTGATACTATTACCATTCTTACTGCTACTGCTACAATGACTACATACACACAGTAATGATAGTTTAAAAAATATATCCAAAAGGAACAAAACTTTGGAGGGCGAATGATGCCAGGGTTCTCATAAAGCTACTGTGATTGCTGAAGACCTGGTCTTAGATCTAATAGGCTAGTGCGGGGGAGGGGGAGCAGTACAAAAATGTACAATTCATTTTTTTTTATTTTTTTAAATTATTATAATTCTTTATTAACTTTTATCACTTAAAAAAGTTGAATAGGATTGAAAAACAATCAGACAAGAAGAATGATGAAACACTTGATTGTTTCATTTTGAGATACTACGGATTATCATGTGTGTTCTTTCATCTCACATTCCAGCCCTCAGAAAGTTGAAATGGAGAGTCAGATGCATCTCTATGGACACACGGAAGAGATAGCCAGCTTGTGTGTCTGCAAGCCCTACAGCATGATGATAAGCATGAGCAGAGATGGGACCTGCATCGTGTGGGACCTTAACAGGTACACGGGTCTCTTACTCACGCATGGCTGCTTAAAATATTACACTTTTTACAGTATGTAACAAATATACAAACATCATGTCATTATGTTAACAATTTAGGCATGAGACACATGCTCAAAGGTAGTAAAGTACCTCTATAGTTTTGTTTGGGTTTTTTTTGGGGGAGGGGGCTTAAAAAAACCTATCATTTACTTTATTTTTTCCTTAGTTCTTTTTTTTATTAATTACAGTTTATTCACTTTGTATCCCCCTATAAGCCCCTCCTTCTCCCCTCCCAGCCCCACCCTCCCTTTCTCTTCTTTGTGCATGCCCCTCCCCAAGTCCACTGATAGGGGAGGTCCTCCTCTCCTTCCTTTTGATCTTAGTCTATCAGATCATATCAGGTATGGCTGCATTGTCATCTTCTGTGGCCTGGTAAGGCTGCTACCCCCTCAGGGGGAGGTGATCAAAGAGCAGGCCAATCAGATTATGTCAGAGGCAGTCCCTGTTCCCATTACTAGGTAACCACTTGAACACTACACTGCCATGGGCTACATCTGTGCAGGGGTTCTAGGTAATCTCCATGAATGGTCCTTGGTTGGAGTATGAGTCTCTGGGAAGACCCCTGTGTTCAAATTTTCTGGTTCTGTTGCTCTCCTTGTGGAGTTCCTGTCCTCTCCAGATCTTACTATTTCCCACTTCTTACATAAGATTCCCTGCACTCTGCCCAACAGTTGGCCATAAGTCTCAGCTTCTGCTTTGATAGTCTGCAGGGCAGAGGCTTTCAGAGGCCCTCTGTGGCAGGTTCCTAGGTTGTTTCCTGTTTTCTTCTTCCTCTTCTGATGTCTATCCTCTTTGCCTTTCGGGATGGAGATTGAGCGTTTTAGTCAGGGTCCTCTCTCTTAATTAGTTCTTTAGATGTACAGGTTTTAGTAGGTTTATCCTATGTTATCTGTCTATATGAGTGAGTATATACCGTGTGTGTCTTTCTGCTTCTGGGACAGCTCACTCAGGATGATCCTTTCCAGGTCCCACCATTTACCTGCAAATTTCATGATTTCCTTATTTTTTCATTGCAGAGTAGTACTCCATTGTGTAGATGTACCACAATTTCTAAATCTATTCTTCCTTAGCCAAGTTAACTAAAAGGCAGAGAGACACCATCCAAATCAACAAAATCAGAAATGAAATGGGGGATATAACCACAGACACTGAGGAAATCCAAACAATCATTAGGACTTACTTCAAAAGTCTATATGCCACAAAATTTGAAAATCTAAATGAAATGGACAATTTTCTTGATTGATTTAACTTACCAAAGCTGAATCAGGACCAGGTAAATCAATTAAATAGCCCTATGTCCCCCAAGGAAATAGAAGCAGTCATCCAAAGTCTCCCAAAAAAAGCCCAGGACCAGATGGTTTCAGCGCAGAATTCTACCAGACCTTCAAAGAAGAGCTAACTCCAATTCTCTTCAAACTATTCCACAAAATAGAAACAGAAGGAACACTACCAAACTCATTCTATGAAGCCACA
Source organism: Psammomys obesus (assembly GCF_907164565.1). Lineage (NCBI taxonomy): Eukaryota > Metazoa > Chordata > Mammalia > Rodentia > Muridae > Psammomys > Psammomys obesus. The sequence goes on along the minus strand of NW_026590062.1, from coordinate 20,706,137 downwards.
GTCACCTTGGTACCTAAACCTCACAAAGACTCAACAAAGGAAGAGAACTTCAGACCTATCTCTCTTATGAACATTGATGCAAAAATACTCAACAAAATACTTGCAAACCGAATACAAGAACACATCAAAGATATGATCCACTATGACCAAGTAGGCTTCATCCCAAGCATGCAGGGGTGGTTCAATATTCGGAAATCCATCAATGTGATCCACCATATTAACAAACTGAAACAATTCATTTTTTAAATCCTCACCTTTGGCCAGGTGTGGCGATGCATATGTATAATTCCAGATTTTGAAAGCTGCAGGAAGAGGAACACATGCTTGAGCCCAAATTGATTGACATAGTAAGGCCAGCGTGGGCTACACAGTAAAACCCTGTTTCAAACAACAAACAAAAACATCCATCCCTGTTGATTCCGTGTTCCGAGCTGAGACATGACAGCTCTGATGAGGTAGGGCTGTCCAGTCCTGCAGTGAAAAGTGATTATTTTTTTTATGCAATAAGCTCCAGAAGCAGAGAACATACAGCAACATGGAAGTAGAACAGTCCACCTGTAAAGCAGTAGGGTGCAGCCGATGGTGTGGGAGGTGTGGAGCTAGTTTTTAGTATTGAGTGAGGTGTGAAGGAAATAAGCCCAGCCTTCAGCAAGATGGTCCCTGTCTGTGGGGAGAATGTGCGGGGATAAAGCGAAGGGCCTGCCAGCCAGGGTTTTGGCTCAAAGCGTCGTGAAACCCTGTGGAAGAGGATGATGCTTCAGAAAGACACATGAAGCTTTGGATGCTAAATAAAGCAACTCAAAATTATGACGCGTTAAGCATCCAAGTTACTCAAGGGTTATTGTGAGATCCAAGAAGACAAAATTAACAACTGCAGCAAAATCAGGAACAGTTGGGTGGAGATAGGGTTTGCAGTAAGTCTCTTTTGGATGTGTAGTAACTGCGGCAAAGCAAAACAAATTTATTTTAGATCGCAAAGGAGAGAGAATATCAAAAGTTGCTAGGGCACTGAAGGATGCTATCCAAGAATTTGTGCACTACTGTTGAATTTAGATGTTTAAAAATCTAATTGATTTTAAAAAAAAAAAATTTGGTATGGGTGTCACTCAGCTTTCCATCATTTTGACAAAACTCCTGAAACCAAACAAAACAAACCTTAAAATTTGGGTTTGTGGTGTCAGAACTTTCTGTCTATATTAGTTTCTCCCCTCATGGTGTGATAAAGCACTTGATAGAAAAACTCAAGGAAAAGTTTGTTCTGGCTCGTGGTTTGAGGGTACACAGTCCATCATGGCGAGGAAGGAATGATGGGAGGAGCATGAGGCGGCTGGGTACATTGCAAACACAGTCAGGAAGCAGAGAGAGGTGAATGCCAATGCTTAGCTCGCTCCATTTTCTTCAGTCCAGCACCCCAAATCATGGGCTGGTGCCACTCACATTCAGTATGGGTCTTTCCATACTGAAATAATTATATAGAATTATAATGTAAAAATAATGTAGAATTAATGTTTTCTGAAAACACCTCCATAGACATGTCCAGAGGAGATTAATCTAGGTAATTCTAGATCCTGTCAGGTTGATTGATAGTCAGTATCACCACCTCACATTCTGATATCTTTCCCTGACATTTTGTGATCTCTGCTGTACCCATGACTATTTCCTCTGTCCTTTGTATGGTCCCTATGGGCTTCCAGCCTAGACATGGTTCTGAAGTCAGCTCCTCATTATAGATGATTAACACATGACTTGAGCTGAGAAATACCTACTCTCTAATCTAGTCTAAAGGGTAGGCATCACCCTGATTGCTCTAGCTTTATTCAAATACAAAGACCAAAGGTCATGTGGTGGTTTGAATAGGTATGGCTCCCATACACTCATGTGTTTGAATGCTTGGCCCATAGGGAGCAGCACTATTAGGAGGTGTGGCCTTGTTGGAGGAAGTGTGTCACTGTGGAGGTGGGCTTTGAGGTATGCTCAAGCCACACCCAGTGTGACACACAGTCTATTTCTGCTGCCTGTGGACCAAGATGTAGAACTCTCCTCCAGCACCCTGTCTGCTTGTATGCTACCTGTCATGCTTCCCACCATGAACCTCTGAAACTGTAAGCCAGCCCAACTAAATGCATTCTTTCATAAAAATTGTCTAGGTCAAGGTGTCTCTTCACAGTAATAAAATCCTAAGACAGAGACCTAGGGGAGGAAGGGTTTATTTCAGCTTATAGGGCTTGATGGCAGGCTCATTCTTAGCTAGCTTTCTGTACAGCCCAGGAACACCTGCCTAGGGACGGTGCACCCCCAAGAGGGTATCCCTCCAAATCATCCAGACAATTGCCCCAAGACATAACCACAGGCCAATCTGGCCTGGGTGACACCTCAATTGAGGCCTCTCCTCTTGGATGACTGTAAGCCTCAGCTTGACTGCTGAGGCCAACCAGGACACTGACAGGGAGGGAATTGCCTGAAAGGCTCCCTCCCTCTTTCGAGCCCCCATATCTTTACACACATTCAAGTTCTGTTCATCTTTAGAATTCCTAACCTCTTCCTTATCTTTTTTTTTTTTTTTTTTTTTTTTTTTTTTTTCCAGATTCAGCCTTGATTTCTTTCCATAGCACATTCTCCCTTGGGGGATGTATATGCACCATTTAATCACAGCACTTGCTTGCAGCCTCCATTTGAATACCAATGCAAACAGTCATTGAATTTTCTCCATTATTGTAGTCCTCAGTCACTCAAAATTACCCCATCTCTTGTCAGAGGCCACTACATCTCCCTTACCGAACTTTAGACCCTTCGTGCAAATGAAAAATCTCTCTGAAAGGATCTTCATCTTCATCACAGGCTCTTCCTTATTATTTCCTATTGTCAATCACTCTTTTAACAATGAATTATTAACACACTGCAGGAAAGTTTTGCCAAGTTCGATGCCTTCCCCCCTTGTCAATGCTGGTTAACTTTCTTTTCATACGTGTGTGTTCATGTGTTTACAAATTTGAGTGCCTTTCTCATTACTCTCCACCTTATTTTTTGAGAGTGTAGAGTGTCTCACAGTCAACCTGGCTGGATGGGAGCCTCGGGAAATCCTTCTGGCTCTATCTCTCCAGCACTGGAATTACAGACACATGGACTTTTAGGTCGGTACTAGGAGGTTAAATTCAGGTGGTGAGGCTGGAAAGATGTCCCAGTGGTTAGGACTACATGCTGCTCTACCACTGAACCCTGTCAAAGCTCCTCACTGGGGAAATTCTAGGTAGGCAGTCTATCACGTGAGCCTTATCACCAGCCCCTACCTAGGAGATTTTAGGCAGGAGCTCTACCACTGAGCCGTGTATGGATTCCAGGTAGGACTATTATACAAAGCTATACCCATAGCCATTTATTACTTTTTTTTTTTTTTGAGACTTGTCTGAAATTCACTCTGTTGCCTAAACAGCTTTGAACTTGTGACCTTCCTGCCTCAGTGTCACAAGCAGCTGTGGTTTCAGGTCTGCTTTCCTGCTTTCTGATATGGAAGTGGCCTTTCAGGTCATGAGTTGAAGTGTGTGGTTTGGGGAGACTTTCTCAAGCACAGAGCAGCATCTTGAATCAGGATGATGCTCATCCTCCAACATGGTGACCCAGGGCACCATGAGAGCCACTTACCTTTATGTGGAACAGTGTGGGTTCAATTCTCCCTTCTACCTACTCATCACTGAACAACCTCCAGCAGGAAATAAACATATGAATAGTACTCTGTGAAAATTAAGAGTATACATTTGACATAGTCTCTGTATTTGTTAATATCCAAGTCCTCCATTAGACCTGATGTCTGGTTTTCCCTTAAGGAGGTGAGAGTGGGGAAGGTGTGGGATCCAGTGAAGAGCATTTTCTTTGCACCCAAAAGAAATGACCGATCATTTTGACAATGCTGGTCCACATGCAGTTCTCTCTTCCTTCCTTCCTTCCTTCCTTCCTTCCTTCCTTCCTTCCTTCCTTCCTCTTCAGCCCTTCTTCCTTCTCTCTTTTTCTCCTTCTATCTCCTTTCTTTGTTTAAATAATTTACTTTTTATTTTATATGCATTGGTGGTTTGCCTGCATATGTGTCTGTGTTGGAGCCCCTGGAATTGGAGTTGCAGGCAGCTATGAGCTACGACTTGGGTGCTAGAAGTTGAACTCAGGTCTTCTTGAAGAGCAGCCAGTAATCTTAACCATTGAGCCATCTCTCAAGCCCCTTTCCCCTTTCTTTTCTCTCTTCTTCCTTCCTTTCATTTTTCTTCTCTTTTCTCTCTTCTTTCTTTTCTCTTCCTCTTTCTCCCTTCTCTCCCCCTCTTTCTTTTTCTTCTTTCTGTCTCTTCTTACTTTTTAAATTTTCTTTCTTTCTTCCTCTTTCTTACGTCCCTCTTCCTCCTTGTCTTTATTTCTTTATTTCCTTCTTTCTGTTGGTTTGAGACAAAGTCTGATTTTAGCCAGGCCTCTTCTGGAGCTCACATTTTAGCCCATCCTGACCTCAATCAAACTCATAGCAATCCTTCTGCCTCAGCCTCCCACATCTGTAAACTGCAATCCTGTGTACCACACCCAGCTGAAAAGATTGCTCTTCAAAGTTATGAAATGATTGAGGTGCTCATTGTTTCTCTCATTCTTCCGATGATAAAACTGAATGATCTAGAGGAGTGATGACTTTTCATAGGTCATAGGACCAGTGAACCAGAGTGCCTATCCCCTGGACACTTAGCCACTGACCTGTTCACTACTGACCCTCAGTAAAGGTCAAATGAACAAGAGTACATCCTTTAGGCTGCTATGAAGATGGATTTTCTTTATTCCTTTCATAAAAACCATTTGTTCAAGTGCCATGTGCAGTTTCTTTTCTTCTTGGTGCCTGGCTCTTAGCAAGAAGAAGGACATTGACTCTGCTATTCAGTTGGTCTTGGAGATTCTGAGCATCAAATGGAATCATTCTCTGAGGTCAATCTAGATGATTATTAGGGGGACTCAATTTCCTTTTAAGAAGCCACACTGTCGCTTCAGTGTGCAGTGGAATTTGCTGTGTTAATGAATTGAAGTATGCTTTAGGGATTTCCCCCAATGCTTATTTTAATTTAAGCTCTAGGGGTTTAACTTTCCAAAATACTCAATTTTGTTCATTATGAAAACTAATAACTGGCTTATTTCACTGCTAATTTGGGCACGAAGGTTAATTATCTATAGTGGAGTGGTCTCAAGCTAATCTAAAGTCTACCTGAACACGGCACTGTAGCTAATTGATTCCCCATGCAGTAAGAAATGAGTATTTCTTTGTGGGGGAATAAAAGAAGAAAGAGAGAAGAAAGAAATGCGACACTGAGGTGAATTCTTTTTGTTTCTCTGTGTGGTAATGGGAACGGTGTATCTCCACCGTGGAGAGCAACTATTCCCTTTTTGGAGTCCCGTGAAATTGACTATGCAAGAGCACGCCCTGCAATTCCATCCTGGCATCACACCGTATCCTTCAGCATGGCTGCTCCTCACCCCCGGCCCTCCTTCAATCTATGTGGGCTTAGGGAAGGTGAATATCCGTCTTCTAGTGTACGTCTTCTAGTCTAGTGTGAGAATGTGTGTGCGTGTGTGGTGCATGTGCCTGAGTGTGCGGGTGCAAACGTGTGTGAAGCACAGAGGACAGCCTTGGGCGTCCTTTTCTGGGAGCCAAGAGTTTGTTTATTTGGTGCGCGTACACACACATACAAATACACCGTGATGCACACGTGGAAGTCAGAGGACAACTTGCAGGGATAGGCTTCTTTTTCCATCCTATGGGTCTCAGGGATTTAACCCACATCACTGTCACTCTTGGCAGTGAGCACCTTTACTGTATGAGACTTGTGCAGCCTAATCTTAGTTTTGAGACAGGGCCTCTCACTGGCCTGAAGTTCACCAAGCAGCTTAAGCTAACACTCTAGTTTTATTTCTGTCGCTATGGGAAAGCAATGACCAAAAGAAACTTGGGGAGAAAGGATTTTGTTTGAACTGCACATCTACATCATGGCCTGTGGTCAAGGGAGCCCAGGGCCAGAGCTGAAGACACAATCCTGGCTGCCAGGACCAGCTGAGACTGTGAAGGGAGGCTTGATCTCTATGGCTTGCTCAGCCTGCTTCCTTGTAGAACCCAGGACCACCGGTCAGGAATGGCACTGCCCACAATTATTTATCAAGAAAATGTTCCACAGACATGCCTACAGGCTAATGTGATAGAGGCAATACCTCAACTGAGGTTTCCTCTTCCTAGGTGACCTTCCCTGGTATCAGCTGGCTATCCAGAAAGCCCCAGTGATCTATTTGTAGCCAGTGCCTCGATGCTCCTGCCACCACACATGCCATATACATATATATATATATGTGTGTGTGTATATGTGTATATAGATATAGATGATATAGATATAGATGTAGATGTAGATGTAGATGTAGATATAGATATAGATATGTTCTGGGCATTCATATCTAGGTCCTCAGACTTTGGTCTCAAGCACTTTACCAGCTGACTAATCTTCCAGGACCGAATACCCTTGTTTACATCACATTTTGCTTCATGCCAATCAAATCATGATGCTTTGCCTCAAAAGCTATGCCACCAATAAAACCAGTAGCCACCATCACAACAGCAGCTTGCGCTCTGTGTAGTTTTCAGGAGGGAAGGGGCTTTTACTTCCATCTGATACATCCTTCCACTTGTCGTCCAAGAAAGGCTTTATTCCAGATTTTATTGATTATTTGTTTCTTTCCTGAGACAGGGTTTCATTATGTAGCCCAGGCTAGCCTTAAACTTGTGTTCTTCCTCCATCTATGTCCCCAGTGCTAAGATTACCAGTGTGTGTACTTGACTCTTTGGCAGGCAGAGAAACTGAGGCACAGAGAGGTGCAGGCGTGTGTGACCGGCAGCTGTGAAGAGGGAGCAGAACGGTGTACCCATTCCCTGACTCCCAGCCCTGCATTCTCTCTGTGTCACCACCTCTGCTCATTGCAACGTGTCCGCAAAAACATGCTCTGAAGATTATCAACTCATTCGCTGTGCTCCTTTTTCAGTTAGGATCTCACAGAGCTCTGCCTGGCCTCAAACTCGGTATATAAGCTGAGGATAGCCTTAAATTTTTGGTGTTCCTGCATTTACTTCCCCAGTCCTGGGATTACAGGTTGTACCAACGTTTCCAGTTTATGCCATGCTGGGGATGGAATCCAGGGCTTTCTTCATTCTGTGCAAGCACTCTACCAACTGAGCTACACATCGAGCTTTATTTATTTATCTATTTACTCACTTTTTTTCTTGCTTGCTTACTTACTTACTTAAGCTATGAACCTTATAGCCCAGACTGGCCCTGACCTCGTAATAAACCTGAGGATGACCTTGAACTTGTGCTCCTTCTGCCTCTGCCTCCAGAGTGCTAGAGTACAGACATGTGCCACCACACCTGGCTGAGGCAGTGCTGAAGAGAGGGAGGTGGGGCTTTGTGTGTGCCAGGCAAGCCCTCTACCACTGAAGCCTCGTGCCAGCTCCAGGTTCATCCGCTATTTCAGATTTGTTGCTGTGTAATTCTGCTGTTGGCTCACAAAGAAACCCAATTTTGTTGGGCGGTGGAGAAAAGATAGGTAAACTCTACCAGAAGGATCCAGCTGGGAACTCCATCGTTTGATGATCCTGCCTTAGCCGGTACAGCTTTCCATTTCTCCCTCTGCTCTTTGAGCTGCACTTAGGAGAGAATGGCTGCTGGTTCTCACTGGTCCCACCCCCACACGTCACAAGCTAGACTCACGTTCGGCCTTGAAGTTCCTACAAACACCTGAACCTTTAGAGCCATCCTTCTCCATCCACCTTTGATTTATTTAAAAATTACTTTCTAAACCAACTTGAAGTAGCTCAAAATTAATTTAAACTCTCCTAAAGTGAATTTGTCACTGTCCGGCCTAGTAATTTGTTACGTTGCGTTCCAACCTCCTACGGCATCCTGGCGAAGTCAGAACCGAGATGATGTAGTGTGGTCCCCACGTGCAATATATTATCAGAGCAGTTTCCACTTGCATGATAGATGAATCGCGCCAGGAAAGGGTTTTAAAAGAGACCTAAATTTGTAGAGTATTTTTATTTCTTTTACATGGCTGAAGGCATCACCCAAGGGATTACTGAAAGCCTAAATCATTTTTCTCCTTTTTACTGTGCATCAAACAGGGGTCTGCAAAGGCAATTAACCCCAAGTGTTGGCAGAACTGCTGAGGCAATAATTTGCTTTTTTCGTGGTCTTGTAGCTTTGGCCTGACATTGCCCCATTAGTTAAGAAAGAGGAAAAACGAATGTCCTTTTGCTGAAAGGTGTCAACAATTAGGTCTAATCATACCCTACCCATCTCTTTGACAGTTCTCAGAGTGGCAGATGCCTTACAGGGCTTGTGGCCAAGACAGGAGAAAAAGCCTGCCTATATTCTCCTTGTGCTAAGCGGAGCGTCTCTCCGAAGCTACCAATTGTCGTGCAAGTTGCTGGGCTCAACTTGCTACTATGGGGTTGGGGATATCAGCCATAGATAACCATCAGGGAGTTCTGAAGAAAGAAATAAAACCTTCTTATGTATAACTGAGCTGAAACAGTTTTCAAATGAAATGATGTAAGAGGCTGGCATAATGGCTCAGCAAATGAAGGAGCTTGCTACCGAGCCTGGTGGCCTGAGTTCAAGCCTTTTGGCCCACGAGGGAAACTTCTACAGGTTGTCCTTTGACCTACACACACATACACACACACACACGCAGTGGCACACGCGCCTACATGAGTACTCATTCTCACACACACACACACACACACACACACACAACTCTCTAGCAAGTAATAAATGCAGAGAACCACTCAGATATGGATAATATATTGTAACTCTGGTCTAAATAATCAAATCCTCTTCCAGCAACCCAAAAGAACGCAACAGTCCAACTAGCACTTTTGACTATTTTTCCAATTGTGTGTGTGTGTGTTCACCCACAGGTGTGTGTGTGCCTGCATGCAAGGCTCAAGACTGATGTTGATATAATCCTCCATCACTCTTCTATTTACTCACTGAGGCAGGGTCTCGCAATGAAACCCAGGGCTCACCATGTGGTTAGTTTTGGTAGCCAGCTTGCTCTGTGGATCCTGTCTTTGGCTTCCTAGACTAGAATGACAGTCTGGCTTTCACATCAACCTGACATCTCCACGGGTTTCTGGAGAACTGGACTCCTTCCTTCATGCTTGCCTTGCCAGCACTCTAACCACTGACCCATCCAGCCACTGTTTTTTGCATCTAGTCTAGCCCATTGACTCACACCAGATCAAGATCTAGAATGTAGATCTAGGCCTCAGCACAGGGGCCCACATGTTCAACATGCTTAAACCTTCAAGTCTCCATGGCAACTGCCTAAGATGCTGGTATGTCTTGATTGATCTTTGCATTCAACTGCAGGTAATGTGATATTAATTATGCATTTAGAACTTGGGTATTATTCTGGCTCTGAAAGAAAATACAAATTAAAGTAGCTGTTTCTGTGGTGGCATACCCATTCTTTTTAGGTATCCTGCTGGCTTCTCCTGTTTTGGGTATTACTGTAGACTGAACACAGAGCTTTGTATATGCCAGAAATATGTGTATTTAAGTCTACATAATATATATGTGAGAAAGAGGATGGCATTTGTCTTTCTGAGACTGGTATATTTTGCTGAACACAATGTTTCAGTTTCACTTCTGTTGGGATAAAATTCCCAGACGAAAATCAACCTAGGGAGAAAGGTGCTTATTGCAGCTCACAATTCCAGATTATAGGCCTCACTGTAGAAGGCAGTCACAGAGCAGGTGCTGAAGGCAGCCAACCATGTCACATCCACAGCTAAGAGCAGTGAGAGAAGGGAAGCATCCATGTTTAGGGTTCAGCTAGGTTTCTCTGAACCGAGACAAGGGGATGGTGCCGCCCATTTTTACACTGGGTCTTCCCGCATCAACTAAGAACATCACAGTCTCCCTCAGTCATGTCCGCAGGCCAACCTTGTCTAGGCAATCCCTCACTGAGACTCTCTTCTCAGTTGATTTCAGGTAGAGTCACGTTGACTGTTACTCTAACCCTCATACATGACCATCTCTGGTGCCATCAGTTTTCCTGAAGATGACATCATTTTAGTTATTCCTTACAGCTGAATAGAACTCTATTGCCTATCTATAGCATGTCCGCTTTAGCCATTCACCTGTTGACGGACATCTAGGCTGGTTCTGGATCTTGGCTCCTGTGAATAGTAGTTCTGTGATCCTGGTTGTGGAGGCATCTCCATGGTTTGCTTCATGGCTTCAGGTTCACACCCAGGTGTGGGGTAGTTGGATGAGATGGAGGAGAAACATGCCTTTTTCTGGGAATGATAAACAGTCATTGACTGAACCAACCACCTTAAATTAACCAAAGCTGTTTAGTTTCTCAACAACTACTGTGCCCTCACTGTAGGCTCCTTTAAAAAGGAAATACCAAGCATATAAGCCCAGAGAGGGGAGGAGGAGGGGAGAAATCATTTAACGAAGAATCTAAATGTAATTTAAAGCATGACAAAGAACCTAAAAATTCCCAGGCTTCGCAAAATACATTTGCTGTTTCTACACGATTTGAGAATCGATTCTTTTTTAATTGAGAAATTAAATATCACCATCACATATGTAAAAAAACTCAGCAATTTATGCCAAATCAAATTTTCTCACGGTAGCCCTAGGTAAGTGTGTGTGTGTCTGTGGAGGGGGCTGGGATCAGAACAACTTGTGGGAACCCTTTCTCTCTCCACCAGGTGGGTCCCATCTGTTGTCTTTCCCAACAACGCTACTTCATACGTAAATGCGCCCATCACTACCCATGTTGGTGCCTACAAAGCAGGGGGGCATTTCCTTATTTTTTACCTGACAATTCTTATATGCACCATTAGAAATGTAGACTGCGGCATCTAAAGAGTAAACCTAGCCCCCGTTGTGGCGCACTGTAAGCCTTGATTTCTCTCTGCTTTCCAATTCTGTAAGAAGATAAACTACACTGGCAAACAGGGATGTGAGGCCAAGGCAACACCATCCAAAGATCTTCTGTCGCAGATTTTTATCTTTCTTTGTTGTTCTCTTTGTGCTGGTTTATAAGGTCTCACATAGTCACAAACTGGTCTCAAAGTTGCTGTGTAGCCAAGGATAATCTTGAATTTATGATCCTCCTGTCTCTACCTCCGTAGCGCTGGGAGTCCTGAGATTATAGACATGTATCATTAGAGCCATTTTTATGATGCAATGCTGAACTAAGGCCTTTGTATACACCAGGCCCACACTCTGAAAACCGAGCAGCATCACAGCCTCTCCTGTTGCTGGGAGCCAGGATGCCTTTATGTACCACAGGCTGCCCTTGAAAGTGAAATTCTTCTGCTTCAGCTTCCCACATGCTAAGACGGCAAGCACACACCACCATGTGGAAGCCTGTTGACTCTCTGAAAGGGAATTTTTCCCCTGCCTTTCCACCTAACACAAATAGACTAGTACTGATTCTGAAAAGTCCAAAGGGATGGAGGGATTCAAAGGAGAAGCAGGGAGGAGAGAGACTCTGGGTACTGGAAATCTTAGCCACTTTATTTACTACTTTGGGGTACATACGTGATGTACATGTTTGAGGAACATTCATGCATACATGTGTTCCTGCATGTGGAGACCAGAGGTCAGAGGTAAACGTCTTCCTCTGTTGCTCTCCATATTCATTTTTGAAAGTAGGTCTCTCACTGAACCTGAAGCTGCCGATTCGGCAAGATTCGCTGGCCACAAATCCCAGTGATCCTCCTGTCTCCACTTTCTGGGTTCCAGGATTACAGGTGTGAGCTACCATGACCGAAGCAGTGAGTGTTGGGCATTCTAAGTCTGGTTCTCGGCCTTGCACAAGCCCTTCGCTGATTTAGCATTTTTCTAGGACCCAGTCAGGAGTCATTTCTTTTTCCTCATCTCCCACCTTTCCCATGTTATGCCCCGACAGCAGGCTAAAGCTGAGAAGGGTGAGGCTGTAGGTGAAAAACACAGGTCAGTTGATTCATCTTCCTATATAATCTTGACTATTTACACTGTTGTGATATTTTTAAAAATCCCTTCTAAACTAGAAAAAGAAGGTAAATCAAAGAGATTAGAAGCACTTAGGCTAAGGCTGGATGCTGAAAGAAGGACTGTGGACTTCCCACTCTGATCGAATTGCTGGGAGAACGCCCTCTGCCATGAAAGTTCATTCATCTCGGTGAGAGCGTTCACAGTCAACTTCGCCTGAACTTCCTTCACTTTAGTCTTTAGTATTAGCAGGGCACTTTTATTCCCTACCCTTCTGAATGTTCCATTTTAATTACCAGATGACTGTTTTCGCACATGAAAGAAAGCATGAAATCAGGCTAAAAACTCCGTCTCTTTCAGTGCCATCAAACGTGGTGATGAGCTTACTTATGCTAAATACAGTATTATGTGTGACTGTAGATGTGAATGGAGCACGTGTCTTTGAAGAAAGTACTGTGATAGCAGGAGCCTCCTGTTTGAGGAAGTGCTTTTTGGGTCACCATCTTGGCCCTGTGGCAAGTGAGTCAATAGAATTATGGTCCTTCTGCAGATGAGAGAACGAGCTAAGGGTCCCTGCATACAGGATCTTCTTCTACAATAGTGAAGCCGATGTCATTGGAACGGGCTTGCCCAGCTTTATCTCAGAGGGGCTTATAGTAGACTTAACTCCAATATTAATAATGTTTGACTCTGGACTGGGGAGATACCCCAGTGGACAAAGAGCTTACTGTACAAGCTTGAGGACCCCAGTTCAAATCCCCAAACCCACATAAAGTCAAATGTGTATCTGAAATTCTAGCACCAAGGAAGGTGGAGGCAGCTAGATCCTGGCTGCTGGACCATCTAACTGAAATGATGAGCTTGGAGTTCAGTGAAAGATCTTGTCTCCGAAAATTAAATGCACAACATACTCAAAGTGGATCTGTATACAAGTATACAAGTAAGTTCACCTGCATATACAAGTGTATACTTATGCACATAAAAATGACCTGACTATGCACACACACACACACACACACACACACACACACACACACACACTGTTAAGTGGTAGTGTACATTTGTAATCCCTTAGGAAGCTGAGGCAAGAGAATCATAAGTTCAAGACTGGCCTGAGCTGCACAGTAACCAGCTTAGACTGGGCAGTAAGAAACCGTCTCAAGAAAGGGAGAAGAAAAGAAAAGAAAAAGAGGAAGGAAGGAAGACAGAAAGACAAAACCAAGTAAAATAGAAATAAGGCCTATGAATTGTTTTGTTTTTTTTTTTAAGATTTATTTATTTTATTATGTATACAGTCTTCTGCCAGCATGTACACCTGAGTGCCAGAAGAGGGAACTAGATTTCATTAGAGATATTTGCGAATGACCATGTGTTTGCTGGGAATTGAACTCAGGACCTCTAGAAGAGCAAGCAGCGCTCTTAACCTCTGAGCCATCTCTCCAGACCCAGAATTGTCTTAATATAAGTTTTCTGGTTGTAAAATTACACTATAGTTGTTGTTTTTTTTAAATACGTATAGCACATTTTGATCGGATTAGTTAGCATTGTGAGAAACTGGGTAAAAGATACACAGACCTCTTTGTCCTATGCTATTCAAACTTCCTTTGAATTTATCGTTATCTTAGACTAGCAAGCCAATCACTTTTATTTCAAGGGCATATGAGATGGCTCAGTGGATAAAGTACTTTCTGTTCAAATGATAAGACCAAAATCCACCTGAGAGCTAAGCAGCCATGACCATTTATCTGGGATCCTGGGGATAGCTGGCCAATCAGACTCCCCAAATCAGTAAGCTCTGGGTTCGGCTAGAGCGGTGGTTCCCAACCTGTGGGTCGCAACCCCTTTAGGAGGTGAAGGACCCTTTCACAGATCATCAGAAAAACACACACATTTACGTTACAACTCACAACAGTACCAAAATTGTTATAAAGTAGCAACAAAAATGTTGTGGTCCTGGGTCACCACAGCATGAGGAACTATATTAAAGAATCACAGCATTAGAACCACTGTACTAGAGACCCTGCCTTGATGTATAAGACAGAGAGCAACTAAGGAAGACATTCAAGATCAATTTTTGGCCTCCATACATACAGTTGTATGCACATATATGCATATCTATACACACACATATGCACACACACACACACACACACAAATAAAATTATATAATTTTTTTAGTTAAATCTAACATTTTATTTCCTCTATTTTTCAGCAGAATGGTTATATTTGTTTTTATGAAATAAAAGACTCAGTTCTCAATTACACCCCTATGGTGAGGTACTGATCCATTACATGTGAAAAATCATGGCAGACGTTTGTCTCATTTTAATGCTAATCTTTATTGATGACTTCTAAAGTTACTGCCATGGTGAACTCTTATAATGAAATTAAATGGGAAAATTGTCTCAAAAGACTGGGCCAAGTGATGACATCTTATAAAATTTAACAGGGCCTGGCTGAATGTGGACACACGTGGATGTTAGTAACTGAAGCCACACATGATTCATGTCCGAGGCAGCTGTCAACAGGCTTGTCAAAGAACAAAATTCATGTGGAATAGATGACACCACAACCCACTCTCATCCACAATACCCATACTGCTGGGTCGGGGCAATGGTTCAGTGGATAAAGTACTTGCCCTACAAGCTGAAAAAGGGGTGTCTGGAGTCCTCAAAGCCACATAAAAACTGCACAGGTGTGGTAACCATCTGTAATCTCAACACTTGGGGGGCAGAGATGGGGAATTCTTCGGCCAATCTGACTGGTTAGACTAGTCAAGTTACCAAGCTCTGGGCTCAACAAGAGACCTTGCCTTAATAGAGACTGATTGATATCAATTTGATGTCGACTTCCAGGCTTCCACACACATGCAAAACTGTGTGGTGCTTGAGGAGGAGCACACATGCACACACATGCACACACACACACACATGCACACACATGCACACACACGCACACACATGCACACACACACACACACTCATATGTACACAGAATATATGACAGGAATATTGGGCTAGAGGGATTGCTTAGGGGGTAATGGTGCTTTCTATTGCTTAGGGGGTAATGGTGCTTTCTACTCAATCCTGATGACCTGAATTCAAACCAGAACCCACATGGCAGATAGAGAGAATCAATTTTCTCCCAAGTTGTCCTCTGACCCCTAATCATTGCCATGTATGTTGTGTCTCCCACTCCCAATACATAAATAAATGTAATTTTGAAAGTTGAAAAGAAATATCATCCTCTTTGGTTTTGATACCATAATTTGATGAGCAGATGTAAACACCAAAGAGAAAAAATTAGATTTCTCATCATAAAAATATATATATATATGGAAATATTTAAGCTAAAGAAGTAGAAATGGAGACGGGGCTTGGGAGCTGTCCCTACTTCAACAGCTGTCATGAAGAGTGAAGTTTAAATCAATTTAGAGCAATCAAAGCTAAGTTCAGTGATGGGAGTTCAATAATGGATCATTTGATTCTACCAAAGGTGGCTTTGGGGAAGTGATTGGATCCTAAGGGTCCTGACCTCATCAATGGATTAATCCATTGATGGATTTGTAATTGAATCAGATGGCTTCCTTGCCTTTCGGCTAAGATCAGGCAGGGGTAGCATCTGTTCTTGTCAGTTTAGTATAACTAAAACCACTGGAAAGTAGGGGACACTATGGAAGGTGGGGGCCAGTTAGAGGAAATGGGCCACCCACGTGGCACCTTTGAACAATGTAGCTTTTCTCGGCCTCTTTCTCAGTCTATCTCCCTGCTTCCTGATTACCATGAGCAGAACAGCATCAGCCATGCATTTCTGCCATCATGATTTAGCCTGGCCCACCTTTAACTCAAACCAATGGACTGAGTCAACCTCCTACTGACATCTCTGAAACTCTGAGCCAAAATAAATCCTTTCTCTTTTTAAGTTGTTTCTTTCAGGTAGCTTGTCACCATGGCAGAAAATGAACACAAATAGGAAATCAGTCCTTGAGGAATTAACATGAAAAGAAATGACTTCAAGCCAAACAAAGGACAATTTGGGGACATATTTCTAGCAGATCTTTCTAAATAAGACTCTCAGATGTTCTTCTATAGAAAAGGCTCATTTGAAGAACTGTGTTTAGATCCGAAATGTCTTTCAAAGACTCATGGACTGATTTGGTATCCAATGAATGGGTTACCTTAAATATATGTGTGAGCCAGACATGGTAGTACACACTGCTAACCCTAATACCTAAGAGTCTGAGGAAAGACTGAGAGTTAGAGACTAGCTTGGGATACTTAATATAAGCTTGTCTTAAAAATATTTTTTTAGACTGCTACAAATCATTAAGTCATGCACATTTTCTCAGACTCATTTGACAAAGCAACTGTCAGCTTTAAAAGCTAAAAGGAAGAGTCACTGCACAAAGAGGATGCACAGAGCTTTGGGCTGTGTCTCGGTTGGAAGAGCACTTGCCTAACGTTCATGGGCCCTGAGTTCCAGCGCCCCATAAACCAGGCATGGTGGTGTATGTTTGTAAATCCAGCACTAAGGAGGTAGAAGCATGAGTTCAAGATCATCCTCAGCTAGTTGGAGCCCAGCCTAAAGTATGTGAACTCTGCTTTAAAGAACAAAAAATGGTCATAGTGGATGATAACTTTAATGTGTTCCTGGATTCAGTTTGTGAGTATTTTTGTATCAATGTTCATAAGGGAAATTGGCCTGAAATTCTTTCTTTCTTGGGTTTTTGTGAGATTTAGGTATCAAAGTGACTGTGGCTTCATAGAATGAGTTTGGTAATGTTCTTTGAAGATCTGGTAAAATTCTGTGCTGGCCCTAGGCTTTTTTTTTTTTTTTTTTATGGGAGACTTTTGCTGATAGCTTCTATTTCTTTAAAGGATATAGGCGATTTAAGTTATTTACCTGGTCTTGATTCAGCTTTGGTAAGTGGAATCTATCAAGAAAATTGTCCATTTCACTTAGATTTTCAAGTTTTGTGGCATATAGACTTTTGAAGTAAGACCTATGTCTGTTGTTATGTCCCCCCTTTTCATTTCTGATTTTGTTGATTTAGACACCCATCCGACTAATATCAAAAACTCAAATGACAACACATTCTGGAGAGGATGTGGAGAAAGGGGAACCCTCCTCCATTGCTGGTGGGAATGTAAACTTGTACAATCACTTTTGAAATCAATCTGGCGCTTTCTCAGACAATTAGGAATAGTGCTACCTCAAGAGCAAGCTACACCACTCCTAGGCAAATATCCAAAATATGTTCAAGTATACAACAAGGACGTTTGCTCAGCCGTGTTTGTAGCAGCTTTATTTGTAACAGCCAGAATCTGGAAACAACCCAGATGTCCCTCAGTTGAGGAATGGATACAGAAATTGTGGTACATTTACAAATGGAATACTACTCAGCAATTGAGAACAAGGAAATCATGAAATGTGCAGGCAAATGGTAGGAACTAGAAAAGATCATCCTGAGTGAGCTATCCCAGAAGCAAAAACACACACATGGCATATACTCACTTATAAGTGGATATTAGACATATGATATAGGATAAACATACTAAAATCTGTACACCTAAAGAAGCCAAGCAAGAAGGCAGACCTTGGGTAAGATGCTCAATCCTCATTAAGAAAGGCATATGGGGTAGACTTCAGAAGATGAAGAAAACAGGAAACAGGACAGGAGCCTACCACAGAGGGCCTCTGAAAGACTCTACACAGCAGGGTATTAAAGCAGATGCTGAGACTCAAAGCCAAACTTTAGGCAGAGTGCAGGGAATGTTATGAAAGAAGGGGGAGGAAGAAAGACCTAGAGGGGACTGGAGCCAAAAGGAGAGCAACAGAACCAAAAAATCTGGGCACAAGGGTCTTTTCTGAGACTGATAACTCTAACCAAGGACCAGTCATTGAGATAACCTAGAACCCCTGCCCAGATGCAGCCCATGGCAGCTCAGTGTCTAAGAGGGTTCCCTAGTAACGGGAACAGAGACTGTCTCTGACATGAACTCAGTGGCTGGTCTTTGATCACCTACCCCTAAGGGGGTGGGGGTGGATTTACCAGGCCACAGAGGAAGACAATGCAACCAGTCCTGATGAGACCTGATAAGCTAGGGTCAGAGGGAAGGGGAGGAGGACCTCCCCTATCAGTGGACTGGGGAGGGGCATGGAAGGAGAAGAGGGAGAAAGGGCAAGATTGGGAGGGGATGAGAGAGGGGGCTATAGCTGGGATTCAAAGTGAATGAATTGTAATAAATTGTTTTAAAAAAATAAAGAATATATCTTCTTCTAATTCTTTCTTCAGAGACTTGAAATTTTTTTCATACAAGTCTTTGACTTGCTTGGTTAGGGTTACACCAAAGTACTTTATGTCATTTGTCGCTATTGTGAAGGGTGTTGTTTCCCTAATTTCTTTCTCAGCCCTTTTGTCTTTTGTATACACGAGTGCTACTAATTTTTTTGAGTTAATTTTATATCCGGCCACTTTGCTGAAGGTGTTTATCAGCTGTAGGAGTTCCCTTGTAGAGTTTTTGGGGTCACTCATGTATACTATCATATCATCTGCAAATAGTGATAATTTGACTTCTTCCTTTCCAATCTGTATCCCCTTGATCTCCTTCAACTGTCTTATTGCTCTAGCAAGGACTTGCAGCACTATGTTGAAGAGATATGGAGAGAGTGGGCAGCCTTGTCTTGTCCCTGATTTCAGTGGGATTGCTTTAAGTTTCTCTCCATTCAGTTTGATGTTGGCTATAGGCTTGCTGTATATTGCCTTTACTATGTTTAGATATGTGCCTCTGAAGAAAGAATTAGAGGAAGATATGAGAAGATGGAAAGATCTCCCATGCTCATGGCTTGGCAGGATTAACATAGTAAAAATGGCCATCTTACCAAAAGCAATCTACAGATTTAATGCAATTCCCATCAAATTGCCAACACAATTCTTTACAGACCTGGAAAGAAAAATTCTCAACTTCATATGGAATAACAAGAAACCCAGAATTGCTAAAACAATCCTCTACAATAAAAGATCTTCTGGAGGTATCTCCATCCCTGATCTCAAGCTGTACTATAGAGCAACAGTTATAAAAACTGCATGGTACTGGCATAGAAACAGAATGGTGGATCAATGAAACCGAACAGAAGACCCAGAAATAAACCCACACACTTACGAACACCTGATTTTTGACAAAGATGCCAAAACCATACAATGGAAAAAAGATAGCATCTTCAACAAATGGTGCTGGTCCAACTGAATGTCTACATGTAGAAAAATGCAAATAGATCCATACTTATCACCCTGCACAAAACTGAAGTCCAAGTGGATCAAAGAACTCAACATAAAACCAGACACATTAAATCGGCTAGAAAAAAAAAGTGGGGAATACCCTAGAACTCATTGGTACAGGAGAAAACTTCCTGAACAGAACACCAACAGCACAGGCTCTAAGAGCAACAATCAATAAATGGGACCTCATGAAACTGAAAAGCTTCTGTAAAGAAAGGACACTGTCATCAAAACAAAGCGACTGCCTACAGATTGGGAAAGAATCTTCACCAACCCTTTATCTGGCAGAGGACTCATATCCAGTATATATAAAGAACTAAAGAAGCTGAAAACAGCAAACCAAGTAATCCACTTAAAAAATGGGGAACAGAGCTAAAAAGAGAACTCTCTGTAGAGGAACATCGAATGGCAGAGAAGCATTTAAAGAAATGCTCAACCTCATTAGCCATTAGGGAAATGCAAATCAAAACAACCCTGAGATTTCACCTTATACCCATCAGAATGGCCAAGATCAAAAACTCAAGTGATAACACATGCTGGAGAGGTTGTGGAGAAAGGGGAACTCTTCTCCACTGCTGGTGGGAATGTAAACTTGTACAACCACTCTGGAAATCAATCTGGCACTTTCTCAGACAACTAGGAATAGTGCTTCCTCAAAAACCAGCCATACCACTCCTAGGCATATATCCATAAGAGGCTCAAGTACACAAAAAGGACATTTGCTCAACCATGTTTGTAGCAGCTTTATTTGTAACAGCCAGAAGCTGGAAACAGCCCAGATGCCCCTCAACTGAAGAATGGATGCAGAAATTGTGGTACATCTATACAATGGAGTATTACTCAGCAATGAAAAATAAGGAAATCATGAAATTTGCAGGTAAATGGTGGGACCTGGAAAGGATCATCCTGAGTGAGTTGTCCCAGAAGCAAAAAGACACACACAGTATATACTCACTCATATAAACATACAACATAGGATAAACCCACTAAAATCGGTACATCTAAACAAACTAAACAAAAGAGAGGACCCTAACTAAAATGCTCAATCCCCATTCTGAAAGGCAAAGAGGATGGACATCAGAAGAGGAAGAAGAAAACAGGAAACAACCTAGGAACCTGCCACAGAGGGCCTCTGAAAGCCTCTGCCCTGCAGACTATCAAAGCAGATGCTGAGCCTAATGGCCAACTGTTGGGCAGAGTGAATGGAATTTTATGTAAGAAGTGGGAAATAGTAAGAGCTGGAGAGGACAGGAACTCCACAAGGAGAGCAACAGAACAAGAAAATTTGAACACAGGGGTCTTCCCAGAGACTCATACTCCAACCAAGGACTATTTGCGGAGATAACCTAGAACCCCTGCACAGATGTAGCCCATGGCAGTTCAGTTTCCAAGTGGGTTACATAGTAATGGGAAGAGGGACTGCCTCTGACATAATCTGATTGGCCTGCTCGTTGATCACCTCCCCCTGAGGGGGGAGCAGCCCTACCAGGCCACAGAAGATGACAATGCAGCCACTTCTGATGAGAACTGATAGTCTAAGATCAGAAAAAAGGAGCGGAAGACCTCCCCTATCAGTGGACTTGGGGAGGGGCATGCATGCAGAAAGGGGAGGAAGGGTGGGGTCAGGAGGGGACGAGGGAGGGGCTTATGGGGGGTACAAAATGAATAAAGCGTAATTAATAATAATAATAAAAATAAAGGAGTGAGGCATAAAAAAAAGAATATGTACATCAAAAAAAAAAACATTAGTGAGATTTCAAATTAAGCTTTTGCAATGACCTTGCTTAATTTTAATAAATAGTAGCTATCAAAATAAAATAAAAAATAAAGAACAAAAATGAAACAAACAAGCTAAATGATAATCAGAGAGTCCAACTTACTCCATCTCTTCACTCTCCCACCCTTTCTAAACAAGACAATAAACTCAAGTCTGTAATCTTGTGATGGTGGTTCAAATTTTATAAACTATACTTAGGAGGCAGAAGCAGGGAGATGCGAGTGTGATAGCTAGCAGCCAGAAGGCAGACTGAGCTACTTAGCAAGGTTTTATCTTAAAAAACAAAAAACAAAAAAAAAAAAAAAAACATTGTGTGTGAGGAGAGAGAGAGACATAGACAGAGAGACATTTCCAACTATTAGTTCCTACTACTCACAGGTTGGAGAAGGAGGCCCACAGAGGCTGGCGGTTAAGCAGATAAGAAATGACAGAAAGAAGGGGAGACAATGGAAGCAAGAAACAGGAAAGTAAATGGAAAGCAATGGAAGAGCCTGCACTTGTCATTCAAAGGGATAAACATTTTACAAACCAGCTTGACTGTGTCGTGAACACTTGTGTTTTAATAGTACGCCTGCAAGCTTTCAAAACAAGTGTTTACCTACCACAATAAACAGTTATGAGTGAGGGACACAAAACAGAAAGAACCAGGAGGTGGCAGGCTGCCAGTTCCTGCCACGTGCTGTTGTGCACAGGAGCCTGTCACTCAGGATGTGCAGATCTGAGTCGGCTGTTTGTGTCTGTGGCCACTGAGCCTGTGGGATGAGGGACACTTTAAAGGAACAGAGCAACTGGCTACAACTGGTGTTCAAAGAAGACAGAGCATCAGTTGGCCAGAGGGCAGCTCTCAAAAAGAAGTGGTCCCTGGAGATGGGGACTGTCTGAGGTCTCCTGGAAAATGTTTTATAGAAATACTTCTAACCCATTCTCACCGTAACTCTTCATGGCAAGCTCACATATGAGTTCAATAAGATAGCAAGCGCTGCCCCGCCTCTGTTTATACATTTACAATTGGCTACCAGTAGCTGACAGTCACAGCAAAACTCATCTATGGGAACTAGAGTGCAACTCAGCAGCAATAAACGTGCTTAGCACGCCCAAGGTATTGGGTTTAATTTCGAGCACATACTGGTAAATAATAATAATAATAATAATAATAATAATAATAACAATAATAATAATAAATTTTATTTAAATGAATTAGGATGGTTAATATTATAGATTTTGTGTTACTTAAATTTGTTGGATTAAAATTGGGTGCAGTCTGGTAAGATGTGATTTAGAAGTTAAATATTTGCTTGGCCAATGTGAGGACTGAGTTCAAATCCCTAGAAACACATTTAAATGCCACGTGGGTTTGGTGACTGCTTACACTCCAGCCTCAGAAGGCAGGAACAGGACATCCCCTAAACAAAACTGCGTAGGCGCTGGGGAGATGGCTCAGCAGTTAAGAGCACATACTTCTCTTCCGGAGGACCTGAGTGGTTCCCACCACTCATGTTGAGTGGCTTACAGCCTCCTGTAACTCCAGCTCAGGAATCTGGCACTCTGTTCTGGAGTGCATGGGCACGTACATGCTCATGTGCGTCGCACGCACGCACACACGCACGCACACACGCACGCACGTACGCACGCATGCACGCACGCACGCACCATGAACATAGTTTTTAAAAAAATAGTAATATACGACAGCTATGGAAGGTTTGACTAAGTGACTCTACTTCAATGAATAAGGTTCAGATCCCTAGAGACCCAATGAGGGCGCTTCCGGATATCATCACAGGACTCTCAGATGCACAAGATCTGTAGAGATTGTGTGGGGATCCATGAGCTGGAAAGTCAGAGAGAGGGGGATGGTTTTAATCCTGGAAGAAAAGTCTGTCTAGATAGTGATTCAAATCCTCAAAGAAGCAAAGTGACCTCTGCCCACGTACAGGATCCCACTATGTAGCTGTGCTTGTCCCAGGATCAGTACTGTTTAGTCTACACCCTGACACATGTATGTGCAGACATGTATGTCACATATATGTAACATGTTTTTACTCAAGACTTCTGCCACAACGCCCTCTGAGGAACTAACTTGCTCCAAGAAACTCATGGACCCCAGATAGGAAGCTACTGCCCACGCCTTCTGGTGCACAGTTGCCATGGAAATCCTTTGTGCCCTGTGGACCTCCAAACTCAAGAGTATTTTGGAAAAGACAACCTTTTCTCTTTCTAGAACTTACTGTATTTTTTATCCTTACTGGTTTCGGTTACACGGAGAAGTAGTGTTCCTGTGTGGTTTTATGTCTTTTTAAGTCTTTTAATAGAATGTAAGTTCCAGAAGACAGAGATCCACAGTGAAAATCCTTGCTCCTGCTCTGAGGTGAGTAGCAATAGCAGACAATTAAAAAGATGCAGCCACTGTAAAAGTATTTTAATAAATACTTGCTCAAAAAAATCTAGACCTCATTAACATGTGTTTAATTATTCTAAATGAATGAGGTAATTATTTGGTTAAGTGGCCTTCAGCTGTATCAACAAGAATTTTTTAATTTAAATTTTTATTTTTTAGCTGTGACTGAGGCTCTGCGTGTTGAATATGTACATACAAGGCGCAGTACCTTGGAGGCTGGAGGCATCTGACTCCTCTGGAGCTGGAGTTACGGGTGATTGTGAACCAGCAGGATGAATTCTGGGAAACAAACTTGGGTCCTTAGTAAGCACATGATCTTAACCACTGTGCCATCTCTCTAGTCCCTATTTTAAAAAATGTGTTGCTTTTACTTATTTCTTTTGTTTTTTATTAAATTTTTATTTTTTTATATTAATTACAGTTTATTCATTTTGTATCCCAGCTGTAGCCCCCTCCTTCATTTCCTCCCAATACCACCCTCCCTCCCTCATCTCCTCCCATGCCCTTCTCCAAGTCCACTCATAGGGGAGGTCCTCCTCCCCTTCCCTTTGACCCTAACTTATCAGGTCTCATCAGGACTGGCTGCGTTGTCCTCCTCTACTTTTTTCTTTATTCTGTAAGTGTCTTTATTCACCCATCACATGTGGAAATCAGGAGTACGATAGGCTTATAATCTCAACTACTTAGGAGGCTGAAGCAAATGGATTCCAAGTTCAAGGTCCACCTGATAGGGCCAAAGGCAGCCTGCACAGCCTATCAAGACCAAGGTGAGTTTGGAAAATAGTGTCATACTGGATGCCACAGAAATATTCCAAGTCTGATGAAGACATTTTGAAGTATTTCCAGGACCACCCTTCTTAGCTCCTTGGTTTGCGCCCATCATTATCTGTGATTTAGTGCATAACTTCCTTTTTCTTTCTATTTTTCTTTTTACTACTTTCTTCTCTCTATCCAGTGCTAACAATGGCTATATGTATATGTTTTATTTTAAACGTTTTATATTTAAAATTTTTTATTGAAAGTGAGCGTGTATCCTTTTAACTTTAATGTTGTGTTGACCCAGACTAGAGTCTCACCTGAGAACGGCGTCTCAGGTGAGAGATCGTATAGCTCAGATTAGCCTGTGGACATGCATGTGAAGAACTGTAGTGGTTATTAATTGTTACAGAACTGCCCACTGTGGACAGCAGCATCCCATGGCAGGTGTTTTGACCCTATATAAGAAAACTAGCAAAGCAAGCATGAGAGAGCACACCAGAGAGTGAGCTAGTAAGTAGAATTCCTCCATGTTTGTCTTGAATTTCTTCAGGGCTGGATTTTGACCTTGGAGTGTAAGCCAAATAAACTCTTTTCTACCCTAAATTGCTTTTAGTCGGAGTCCTTAATCTTAGCCATGAAATGAGACTAGAAAGGTGAAAATGGGAACACAATACTTTGATCCTCTGGCAGTGGTAGGATATGCCTCTTACCAGCCAAGACTTCATCCAAGGAGTGAAAATCATTCACGCTTGTATGCTACCTGGGCCCTCTGAGGAATTTGCTAAGTCTTATTTCTATGTGGAAACATGTAGTGACAATGTCCATTTATTTAGCTTTCTCCTTGTATGTCTATTCTCATGGGTGTATTATATGTATGTGGTATTATATGTATGTGGTCATATGCATGCATGGACAGTACATGTATATTTAGACATAGCAGTTGTTCCAGTCCTGTGCAGTAGGTCTTGCAACTGAGACAAACATAGGTACTCTGCGGACCTTGGAAAGATGCCCTGAATCTAGATTAGCAGAGAGGAACAAACCATGGCTGTATGATCCAGCAGAGAAGAAATCGCTTGAAAAGTAGCCTGGGATTATTGAGGCATGTATGCCCATGTATATGTACACATCAAAGCTAAAGGTCAACATCATTGAGTCTGGAGCTCACTGATTTTCTAGACAGACTACACAGAGAGCTCCAGGAATCCTTTTGTGCCTGCCACTCCAGTTCTGCAACTACAGGCATATACCACCATGTCTGGGGATAAAACTCAGGTCCTCCCGCTTGCCTTGCAAGCACTTTGGGTCCTGAGCCATCTCCCAGGCCCTTTGTATTCTGATGCTCTCTTCTAACAATATCTGTATCTAATTACATCAATTGTATTCTCATGGCCTTGTACACAGTTCCGGTAACCTCTGTTTCAAACTCTCATGGTTCCTTTCTGCTGACACCACAGTGTGCCTCTCCGAGATTCACATAGCACCTGTACAAGACCTACGGCTTGGCGCTGGGACATCTGGTACATGCTTCCCTTTCATAGACTATGTGTCCCTCCTTAATAGGAACTTCGCAGCAGTCTTGATCTTTTACACGGTGAACATGTGAGACATATGTGCTCATTGGACGGTGTTTAGGAGGGTGAGCCCTTGAATTAGACTGTTCGCATTCTGATCTTACTGCTAGCACTAGACAGCAATAGATGAGATCTGTGTGTGCACACACGTACATAATGCACGTGTTTGTTCATTTGGATGAGGAGGCCTGAGGACAACCACACCCTTCAGCTATCAAATGCCCCTCTCTTTTTATAAGTGGCTAGCTCTCTCGCTGTAGGAGACCCAACAGTGCTGTGCAAACTGATGAGCAGTCCCCTCGAAGTAGGAACATGTACGCTTACTCCTGGGTGGTTTTGTTGTTGTTTATTTGTCTTTAACATTGATTCTGGGATGCAAACACATGTTTTTGTGGTTACATGGCAAGGCCTTTAACAACTGGAGCCATCTTTACAACATATTTTATATCTTTACATTTAATATTCCTGCATCTGCAAAGGAGGGGAGGAGAATGGAAAAGGACTTGTCTTGATTGTGTTAGGAACAAAGTAAACACAATATGCAAAGTGGCCAGTGTAATTGTTGGAATTCCGCATGTGCTCAATAAACACTGGCTATTATTGTCATTACCACAGGGCCAGGAAAAGACATCACTTTGACATTTTAATTTTGTTCTTGTTATTATTATTATCATTAGTGTTTGTTGAAAACAAATTAAACGTTGAAAAGAGCATTCTGAGTATCATTTGTTAACAAGACACAACCTTAATTCTTAGGGGTTAATTCTTAGCCCCTCTGAGTCTCAATACCCCTACTTATTCTAGAGGAACGACAACACAAAGTTTAAAGATCTTTGCAAGAGTGAAACAGAATGCGCATTTAAAATCAGTGTATAGGGGCTGGAGAGATGATGGCTCAGCAGTTAAAAGCACTGGCTGCTCTTCCGAGGACTGAGATCAGTTCCCAGCTCCCACACCAGGCAGCACACAGCTCCCTCTAATTCTAGTTCCAGAAAATCTGATGCCCAGTTCTGGCCTAGGAGGGACTATCATATGTACACACACACACACACACACACACACACAAACTTAGAGACAAATAAATAATAAAAACAAATCCTAAATAAATAAATAAAGTCAGGGTCTTGAGTATTAGCTATTTAATGACTCCTCAATTAGTAAATTACGATGAACTCAATTGCCAGCAACATGCGCAGTGTCATAAGCAAGCTCAGGAGGCACTGACCCCAGCTAGAAGCAACTTAAGGAAGGTTTATTTTAGCTTGCATTTTGAAGGGATACAATCCACCCAGATCCAGACTTGCGTAGGTAGAACCATGAGGCGCTTCGCCACATGGTGCCGCAGTCAGGAAGCAGAGCACACAGGAAGTGGAGTTCTACTATCACTCCCTCTGGCCAGGCTCCACCTCCTAAATGTGCTACAACCTTCTGAAACAGCTCCACCAACTGGGGACCAAGGGTTCAAATACAGGAGCCTGAAGGGGACATTTCATACTCCATCCACAATATGCTCCTTCACTCACCAGGCCAATCTGAGAACCAATCTGCTGCAGGCAAGGTGGGGTGGAGGAAGACTTAGGATCTGAAGCCTGGTACAACAGCTGTG
Source organism: Psammomys obesus (assembly GCF_907164565.1). NCBI lineage: Eukaryota > Metazoa > Chordata > Mammalia > Rodentia > Muridae > Psammomys > Psammomys obesus. The sequence goes on along the minus strand of NW_026590062.1, from coordinate 20,678,697 downwards.
CATTCTTGTCAATACAGATGCCAGTTCATCTCAGTTTATAGTCTATGCCTCTGGTAAGTGGCAGTTTGTGATTTGTTAGGCTGGGCTTTCTAGTATTCTGCTTGCCTGGTTGACTGACTTTCTTGAAAAAAACAAACAAAATAGTAGATCAAAGCCTCAGTCTCTGGACATTCCTCATACTCAGTACTCCCTGGGATCACTCTTCTTTAAAAGAATGTCTCTTATTTATTCATTGACAACTTATATGTATATATATTGATCACAGCCACTTCTGAGGTGCCTCCCACCTCTCCAGATTCCCCATCCCTCCTGCATTCATTTTCTCTTGCTTTTTTCTTATAACCTACTGAGTCCAACTAGAGAAGCTCGTTGAAATTTTTTAATGATTTTGTTGGCTTGTTTTTTTTTTTTTTTTTTCAAATAACCATAGCTGCTTTGAGTTCATGAGTGCAATGGCCATGTCACTCCCAGAAGACAGCATTTCATTGTACTCTCTTCTATCCTCAGCTCTTATATTATTTCTGTGCATACGTGTCAGTGTGTGTGTGTGTGTGTGTGTGTATGTGTGTATATGTGTGTGTGTGTGTGTTAAAATAATGTCCTATTAAGGGCTGAGCTCTCCACAGTTATTTAAAATCAGCACTTTGACTAGGTGTGAATCTCTGTCTTAACTGCTGCCCACAGCAGAGAAGCTTCTCAGGCCAAATGCGATAGCAACAGTAATCTATGCCTTCCTGGGATCGACATTCAGTCTTCTAAAATCCCATCCTTGTTGCTCAGTCTCACTGCCCTGCCTCCTTCCTGCTTACTGCAGTTGTGGGAGCTTCATTAAGCCCAATGTACACACCCCTCTAGATTCCTGTCACACTCCCTCTCTGCATGACCCCTGAAGAGCTCTTTTCTATGCAAACCAAACAAAAGAACTTGAAAAATCTCTGGGAAGCAGTCCATCAAAAAGAAATTCCTACAGAAGAATGTTCTACAGCATTTAGAATGCTTCCCCATAAGGGCATTTCGCTACCTAGTGAGCCTCAGCAGCTCAGCAGAAGAGTAAATAAAGACTAAAATAAACAGACAGGCATGGCAAACTTCCTGGAAGGCCAAAGCCCTAGCTCATCTACATACGCATTAACCAGACCAATCCAGAGACAGTACTGTAGCTGAGACATTTAAAAGTGCATTTCAACCAACAGCTTTCTAATCAGATCTGAGGACTGTCCCACAAGAGGGAATTCATGCCTGGCACTGAAAACCTAGTCATAAGCCTGTGGCAAGGATGGTCATAGGGCCTTGCACATGTTGTCAACCCTGCCTTGTCAATGTTGAGGTTTATTTTCATAAAGAAGTGCTGCTCCCAGCCTTGGTCAAAGAAGATTTTGTTTGTTGTGGATGACATTAAAGCAAAGATTCTTAACTGGCCAAAGTGCTGACAGTAAGTGGCCATGAGAGCTCAGTCCTAAATGGGGCATCGGTCTATATCGCCCCCTTTAAACTTAGGAAACATTGTAGAGAAGGGGAGAAGAAAGAAGAAAAGAGACTGGCAAACGGGGAAGAGTGGTGTGAAATGTCTCTTCTGGAGAGAACATGGCCAAACCCATGACCCCATGACCCCATGACCCCATGACCCCATGACCCCATGACCCCA
>NW_026590062.1:20654432-20677042 GCF_907164565.1 Psammomys obesus | reverse complement strand
GACCCCATGACCCCATGACCCCATGACCCCATGACCCCATGACCCCACAGCAGCAATGGCTACCTGCATAAGATCTGCACAAGACTGGATCAGTCAATAACCCCTACAATGGGGGAAGGGTTCAGGAGGCCCAACCCTCTCTGAGGAGCTGTAAGTAGCAATGGTTGCTAGAGAGAGGATTCCTCAGTGATATAGCCAGTGGTTAGTTACCTGTACTCCAGTATAACCCCCTCCACTAATATTAACGCAAGCAACTGTAAAAAGAATGCAGTAGGACATACACACAAGGCATGACAGTTAGAGTGAGACCCATGGGAAGAAAATGTGTTCAGTAGAAGTGAGAGAGGATGAAAGAGGATAATGGGGGGTATGTTCAAGGATATACATATAAATCCTTGTGTGTGTGTGTATAGATAGATAGATAGATAGATAGATAGATAGATAGATAGATAGATAGATAGATAGATAGATATAGAGATAGAGATATGGATATATAGATATGGATATATAGATATATATGAAATGATGAAAGGATAGTTTTTAAAATATGCTTCAATCCAGAGAGGTTCTGCTTTTAGGGAAACAACTGAGTCAATAGATTTTCTAAGTGGTCAAAGGATATTCAATCAAAAGACGAGAGGGAGGCCAGGTGTGGTATTATGCTACTTCAATCTCAGCACTGGGGAGGCAGAGGCAAGTAGATCTCTGTGAGTTTTAGGTCAACCTAGTCTATTACAGAATGCCAGGGTCAGGCAGTGATGGTGCACACCTTAAATCCCAGCACTTGCACTCGGGAGGTAGAGGCAGGTGGATCTCTGTGAGTGTTGAGGCCAGCCTAGTTTCCAAAGCACAGCCAGGACAGCCAGGGCTGTTACACAGAGAAAGCCTGTTTCAAAAACCGGAGAGAGAGAGAGAGAGAGAGAGAGAGAGAGAGAATGCCAAGCCAGCAAGGACCACACAGTGAGACCTTGTCTTAAAATTTCAACAAAGGACAGACAGGATGAGTAGACTCTACTGAATAAGAGAAATAAATGTTGAGACCCTAACTTGACAGAACAGGGATATGTGGTCATGATTTCCAGCAGGCTAAACCTTACTGAGGCACTGTAGCAAACCCAGCTGCACACACGAATTGGAACACAATTTGTTACTAAAATTATGAAATCCAGTTCATCTTCCATGTTTAGCACATAGGTCCTATCAGAGTGTCCCATTCATGAGTCATTTTTTTCTTTGATGTATTCTTTTTCTTTCATACTGGGGGAGTCGACCTAAAGCTTCATGAATGACAAATACCCTGTTCTAACTCTGAGATACTTCCTCAACCCTCTTTGTAATATCTATTTTGAGATACTGTTTACCAAGTTGCCCTAGCTGGCCTTGAACTCACTCTGTAGCTCAGCCAGAACTTGAATTTGTGATCCTTCTACCTCAGCCTCCTGAATAGCTGGGTTGACAGGCCTGTGCCACTACAGCTGGCTTTGAGATTTTGAAATATGAGACCTTAGAACAGTGGAGACAGGTTTTATGGTTTGGGTCTAAAATATTCCCCGCAGGATTATATGCAGAACACTATTTCCTCAGATTGAACCACCACATTGGGAGGTGCAGCCTGTCTAGAGGAAAATGCCACTAGGGTAAGAACTTGGAATATAAGAGCTTTAGTTCCTACCATGATTTCCAGTTCCTGATCTTCCATGGGTGAAGAGCCTCCACCACTGTCTCCCACTACCAGGAAGCATGAAGTGAGCTGTGTCATCACACCACACTGTCCATGATGAACTGAAACCCTCTGAAACAATGAGTGAGTAGATATTTCCTCCCTCACATGCTTTGTCAGCTATTTTAGTCACAGATTGTGACTGCTATTCTTGATTGTCAACTTGACTAAATCTGGAACTAAAACCAAAAAATGAAGGGCACGCCTGAAATGTTTGCTTAATTTGAAGTAGGAAGATCCACTTCTAATCCAGATCTTTGAGGTAGGAAGAACCAACACACATTTCATCCAGGTAATTTGAGCTGGGAAGAGATACCTTTAATCCAGATTATGGGCCACACCTCCTCCTAGAAGCCCACATAAGAACATGGAATAAGGAAGTTTTTGCTCTTTGCCTACTTTCCCTTCTCTTACTGAGAAGTTCATTCCTTCATGCCATTAGAACCTAATTCTTTTCGATTCCAGTGTCTACTAAAAACAAGCTGAAACATCTAGCCTCCTAGACTGACCAAGTACTGGAATATTGGGCTTTCCATTCATAGCCAGCAATTGCTGGATTCACTGGACCACAGCCTGTGAGTCATTCTAATTAATCCCCTTTCTATAAATAAAGAGATTATTTCTATAAGTTCTGCTACTCTAGAGAATCCCGACGAATACACAAGAACTAAAAAAGTAACTAACACAGAGATTTTGCCTTTCTCAAGCAAACTAACTAACCAGAAATCCTGCCAACCATTCCTGGGTATCATTAGAGTGCTTGATCAGTAATCCATAACAAAATTTTCAAAGATAATGGATTTCTTATTTTAAAATATATGCTGTATTGTTCCAAACATGGTTCATCTAAAATGACAGCAATAGCAATTGTTTCTACAAATACAAGTGTCAAAAGCTAAGGAATGGAAGAAGAGAGTAACACAAACAAATCCAGAAGATATAGAAGATGGTGGGAAAATGGAGGAAGCAGAGAGAAAGACAACACAATCAAAAAGAAACTATGTAATAAGAAGCAACTAAATTTGAGGGCAAATCTGACATTAAGAGAATTTTGAGGAATTTTATTACCATTTATAGTGTCTTCTCTTCAATTCCTGATATCATTTCTGAGTAGTTCTACCCATGCACATAACATGTTTTTTTTGTTGTTGTTGTTGTTGTTTTTTTTTTTTTTTTCAGAACTTTTTGCCTTTGGCTGTAGAAGCCAGAGAGGTGAAGACAAGAGAATGTAATGATGTTGATATGTCCTTGAACATAGAAGGAATGGATTTAATGATGAGATTGCAAAGAAATCTCAAGTACATTTCCATCTTTCTAAAATTCCCAGTGAAGACTATTCTATAAAGAGATGCATAATACATGCGAGGTCTGGAGTTCCGTGAGTATGAATTTTATGAATCAGCAGCTGTAACATCACCAAAGAATATTTACTGAAAATGTAACAGGAGTCTTGCATATTTCCCAAAAGCCATTCCTGAATCCTCCCTCCCTTGTGCCTTTATTGAGAAGAAAACAGAAGGCTTTCTTTTGAATATTTTGTTTTTATTATTTATTATATTTTATTTGCTTATTTATGTGGGGTGTGTGTGTGTGTGTGTGTGTGTGTGTGTGTGTGTGTGCATGTGTACTCATGTCATAGAATAATTTGTGGAGATCAAAGAACAACTTGCAGGAGATGGATCTCTCTGTCAACCATGAGGGTCATGGAAATCAAACTTTGACCATTGGCCTGGTACTAAGTGCCATTACCTGTTCAGTCATCTTGCTGACCCCAAGACTCTTTAAATTAAAGGTAAAATATAATCATATTTTCATGAACTATGTACAATTTTCTTTTGAATGTTTTTAAGAAAGAATTTCTTAAAGGAGAGAAGAAGGAAGAAAGAGGAGAGGAGAAATGAAATAAATACTCTAACACTATATTGCTGTGCTGTTGACCTACACTGCTATATGGGCTTCTTAAACTACAACCCCCATCTCTTGGTGATGCTTGCTACTGTCACATTTGGGATTAGTTGCATTCCTCAAAAAGGATGCCTCCACTTTCTAAAAACTGAACATAACAAAAATACATTAATAAGGCTGCAGTTATTTGCATAGGAAAATGATTTCAAGCTCTGTGAAAGATCTGACTATGGGGTTGGTTTCAACTTAGCAACTTCTTTCTGTTTGCCAAGTGTGATTTGATGTATGTGTACTTTCAAGCAAAATGATGTGCAATATATTCTTTTCAATATCTCTGTTGAATTAAAAGTTGGCAGAATATATTAACTTGTTTCAAGATTCAAATCACCATTGCCACAGGGGTCATATATTAAATTAAAAGATAGGAAAGTGGCTGGTGAATCAGTGCAACAGTAGAGTCCTTGTGCCTAGAATCCCCCAGTGAGGGGCTGAGGGTGCGGCTCAGTGGTATAGCACTTGCCTAGAATGCATAATGTCCTGGGCTTAAGGCTTAACTCAAGCATTGTAAAAACACAAAACAATCTAAATATGGTGGCACACAGCCAGTAGGGAGGCTGAAGCAGGAATATCATAAGTTCAAGGTACACTTAGACTATAGAGTGATTGCAAGGCCACCTGAGCAAATTAGTGAGACCCTGTCTCCAAAAAGGGGGTGAGGTAGGGTGGGAATGTATAGCTCATCACAGCCTGTATCGCTTATACCAGGATTCCTCTAGAAAATATCTAAAGCAATTCTTCATACAAAACCAAGAAAGCAGAGGATATAAAAAGGAAAAAAAAGGTTTCAAACAGGCTATGGAATATCTTACACATAGCATTTTCTTTGCCAAAGTATTACCTCATACACTTTTCTAGGTAAATTCCAGCTTCAACCAAAGTAGAGCTGTAATATTAAGTCCTATGATAAAGTTTTTCTTTTTTTAATTTCTTCCTTCCTTCTTTCCTTCCTCTTTCTGTCTTTCTTTGTGTCTTTCTTCCTTCCTTTCTTTCTTTCCTGGTAGTAGTAGGTCTAGGAACTGGGGGATTCTAGGCAGGGGCTCTACCACTGAGCCACACTCTCAGTCCTTCACAGGGGGATTCTAGGCAGGTGCTTTACCACTGAGCCACATTCCCAGCCCCTCACTGGGAGATTCTAGGCAAGCACTCTACTGCTGACTTATAGCCCCAGCTTTCTGTTTACTTTTAATTTTGAATCAAGGTCTCCAATAAGTTGCTTGGGCTCAGCTGGTACTTGTTGTGTAGTGCGGGTTTACACAAACCTGCAACAATCCTTCTCCCTCAGCCTGCCAAATGCTGGGATTGCAAGCATGTCTCCACCGTACCTAGCTTTCTCTCCCTGATGAATCTTAAGTGAAAAAATAAAAAATAAATGAACGTTACTACCAGCCTGGAGAGAGAAACTAGGGGAAAAGGCTCCAGTTCCAATAGTAATTCTGATCAACTTTGGCTTATCTAACATGAACTTCTGATCAAGGCCTTAGATGCTGGATTCATTAATTTTAATGAATAGCTTCTTTAGTCCTTTCTAACAAAGCCAGACATACTTCTGAACAAAAAAAAAAAAAAAAGAAAAGAAAAAAGAAAAAAAAAATCCTTGGAAAATTAAAAAAAAAAAAAAACAATTTAAAAACATGATAAATTAAGGCCAATTGAGAGAAAAAAAAATCACTTTGGAATCTCTGGTTTTCTCAAGTCACAATTTATAATCTACATTTCAAGGTCAATTGAACCAGTTGATGGCCAATTTGGGGACAAGGAAAGAGCTACAAGGAAGAATTATAAATGGACACCAGGACTTCTGACACCAAGCAGACCTTAACAGCCACAGTCCAGTGAATCTGTAATGATCTTGGGTCACTCTAAAAAGCTTAGGTCACAGGGAGCCCTCTGTGAACAGGGACTGTTGATTTAACACCAGCCTGGTGACATCCATTCCGCTTTCTCTGCAGGCAGAATTTAAATGTGGACACGTGGCGCTAATGAGCTGTGGGGGTGGGTGAGAACAGGAAATATTTGTGGAAACTTGACCCGTCTCTGTAGTCAAGGGCCCACTTTTCAATTCTAAAGCATTCATCCTTCTGTAAGTAAGCAGTCTTTACACTCTAATGGAGTAGGGTGCAGGGAGGCAGGACTTGGGGTGGACATTTGCATTTGTGGGAAAATGGCTCTGTGATAGCCTCACAGGTGGGGCTGTCATTTGTAAAAATGGAGGTGGGCATTAGAGGAAAGATATCTGAAGAAAGTTCCCACCAAATTCGGGGGCTAAAGATAGTTACAGTGTGTTCTAGATGAATGTAGAAGGCCTTCCATCGCTGTACTAGTTAATTTAAACAGACAGCACAGCTTGGAAAAACCTGGGAAGAGAATATAATGAGGACTTAGAATCAGGTTGGACTAATCAGGTATGTCTGTAGGGATTGTATTGATTGTTAACTGATTTAGGAATGCCCAACCAGCAGTGGATAATCCCACTGGGGTTCTGAGAATATTAAAAAAAAAAAAAGAGCTAATTGAAAGCAAGCAAGCAAAGATGTGCTTATACCCATTGTTGGTCAGTGGATTTGATGTGACTAGGTGCTTGGGTTCATGCCTTAAATTCCCTGACGTGACAAACCAGAACTTGGAATTCTAAGACAAAACTCTGTCCTCTCCTGTGCTGCTTTTTTGTCTAAGTTAGGGTCTTATTGCTATGAGGAGACACCGTGACCAAGGCCACTCTTATAAAGGAAGCCATTTAATTTGGAGCTGGCTTACGGTTCCAGAGGCTTAGTCCATTAGCATGGTGAGAAGCATGCAGGCAGACATGGTGCTGTAGAAGGAGCTGAGATTTCTGCATCTTGAGCCACAGGCAACAGAAGGAGACTGTATCATTGGACACAGCTTGAGCACAGGAGACCTCAAAGCCAGCCTCCACAGTGACATTCTTCCTCCAACAAGGCCACAACTCCAAATAGTGACACTCCCTACGGCCAAGCATTCAAACACATGAGTCTATGGGGGCCATTTCTGTTTAAACCACCACACTTTTTGTCACGATATTTGCAATAGCCACAGAAATGAAACTGGAGAAATGCCCAACAGATTTTGAGTTCTGAGCACTTGATGCCCTGATGGTATTCTCTCCTAGGAGTTGTGAAACCTTTGAAACACATTGAGAAAATTGAGACACTGGTCTTCTTAAAGATTAGACCTTTGTCAGAGTTCTGTCAAAAGAATGCAGCTTCTGGTTCCACCCAAGTGTGAAGCTGACATATGTGCCTCCTTGCCATGCCGGGTACTTTGAGCCCAGATAAGTCCTTCCTCCTTCAGGTTGCTTCTGCCAGGTACTTTCTCATAGCGCTGAGAAAAATAGATAACAGGTGTCCATTCAAGCATTAATTAATCTCCGATGTGATGGTTAAGAGAAGCCACAACTTTTCTAAGTATAAAAAATAAAATAAAATTCCCTCTACAAAAATGGGGTAAATGTTTACCTGCATAGCCAAATATAAATTCATTTGGGTAATCATAGAGCGTTGAGGCAAAAGTCACCTGTCCTTTTAAAATTTATCTCATGATCGCATCATGGTACCATTCCTAAACGTTTGAAGACCCACGTAGATGCAGGTACATTAATCAGGGACATTTATCAGATCATACTACCTAAATCCTATTTCTCAAGTATTTTGAGTTTAGGTAATGCATTAATTATTTGTCTCATTGCAGTTACAAGATACCGTAAAGGAGGAAGGATTTATTTTGGCTCGTAGCTTAAGAATGGAGATGATCTAGCTTGGCAGAAGAGGTAGGCATGCTAGCAAGAGCATAAGGTAGTTAGGAAGTTAGCATCGGTAGTTAGGAAGAAGAGTGAACAAGAAGTGGGCTAGGCTGTAATACTTCAAGGTCTATCTGAACCCATTTCCTCCAGCAAAATCCCACCTTCTAAAGACTTTAAGATCTTCCAAAAACAGTGCATCCAGCTTGGGAGAAAGTTTCAAACACACGAGCCTGTGGGAGACATTTCACATTCAGACCACAATGGTGGGTCATCAGAAGTTCAGTGTTGGGCTGGGGAGATAGCTCAGTAGATAAAGTATTTGCCACATTAGCCTAAAAATGCTGGATTCCTAGAACTTGTGTGAAGCTGGACATAGCAGCAGGTGCCTCTGTCATCCAAAGCTCTTACAAAGACATGGAAGACTAGAGAATCCTCAAAAGACCAGCCAGTCTGTTGGTGATCAATATGAGAACTTGCCGAAAACGAGGTAGAAGGTGATGTCCAACCCTGGAAGTTTGCCTCTGACCTCTATATGTGTACACAGCAGCACTAAACACCCCCAAACTCACGGAGATTCCTTTATACAATAAGAAATGTAAAGAAGCTCAACCTTGTTCCCGGTTAGATGGGAAAGAAAGACAGTTGTAGAAGGCACATTCACCTTTCATGGCAAAGTGGTAGATTTCTCCTTAAGAGAACAGTGTCCAGGCATGAGAAACGACATGCCTGGCATGTAGCAGAATGGAGGTCCCTAACCACAGACCAGTGTCCAGCCTGATGCTAATCAAAGTTTTGGTCCATGTGGTCCTTCTTCTTTGCATGTTTGTATGTATTGTGTGTGTGTGTGTGTGTGTGTGTGTGTGTGTGTGTGCATGCTCCTATGTATAAGTGCAGGCATGCACAAGCCACCGTGTGCACATGCATATCAGTTGTTTAACATGCAGTCTGTCACTCACCATGTATCCCAGGCTTGCTGGCCAGCAAGCTTCCAGGGATCACCCTGTCCCCACTTCCCACCTGTGGGAAGTCTCGCATTGCAGACGTGTGCATCCAGCTCTTATGTGGTATCTGGGCATCTAAAGCTCAGGCCCTGGTGCTTATGTGGCAAGCACTTTACCCACAGAGTTCCATCTTCAGCCCCGGGGCTCCTTCCTCTTAGACTGCCTCTGCCTAGCTGAAGCACGGTCCCTTGAAATGTCATATAACCTGCCCCTGTCTCCAGAGCCACGCCTGAGCTTTGGCTTGCACCCTGCAGTTCAGCCCCGCACTTCACAGAGCTGCGTGTTCAGCCGCACGCTCACGCTTGTCCCTAATACATTGTGACACCCTATTACTACAGAGCCTTTATGAGCTTCAAGGGAAATTACATTTTAAATTATAGCATACAAGTATAATGGAAAATCTAATTGTAGCAATGACAGTTTATTTATCAATCATTTATCATTTTGATTTATAGGGTGCCCAGCTTGATTTAAAAGGAGCTAATGTTTAAAATCCCCAGGCACCCACAGGACTAAATATATACAAAAATCAACAAAGTGAATTACTCCTGTTTTTTTGTTTTGTTTTGTTTTGTTTTTTTTCTGGGTCTCTTTGATCACCTTTCTCACACCTAAGGCTGAAGCTGGGGAATGCAACCAGGTTGATCCGAGGGACTTCCAATACAGCATCTGAAAGCCTTTGATATGAAATTTATTTAGTAGGGAAGTTGGCAGCTGGGAAGCATCAATATTCACACAGAACTCAAGTTCAGCCATTTAAATATTTCCACATCCCAACTTCACAGAGATGCAGACTCTGGGGCTAGAAAGGACTCACACAAAGATCCGACGACTGCCCCTCCAACCTCCTCTTCAGTTCTAATGAGTGTGTCTTGTGTGTGGGGTAGGTATGTGGGTGTGGGCAAGTATGCATGTACATATATATGCATATGTGTGGAGGCCAGACGGCAACACTGGCGTCTTCCTCAATTACTCGCCTCGTTTTAGTTGTTCTTTGAGACAGCTTGTTTCACTGAACTTGGACTTCACCAAATTCAAATACACTAGCCGACAAGTACGCCCCAGGTATCCTCCAATCTCCACCTCCCAAGTGCTAGAATTACCAAACATACCACCATGTGTCAGGCTTTTTACGTTAGTGCTGGGGATTCAGACTCAGGTCCCCATCTGTAATGTCAAGCACTTTATTGACTTAGCCATCTCCCTACTCCCTAAGTCGTGTATCTTTAAGATTGACTTGAAGAATCTGCAGCTAAAGACCTTCAGCACTGGGAATGCTACCATAGTATAAATTCACCGGGCAGTAATCAATGTCTTCCTCTCTGCCAGTTCTCTGTGATTCCTTCTCCAACCTCCCAAAGGCTGGGTTTGTAGGCACAAGACACTCTGCTTAGATTGGGGCGGGGAGGGAGGGTGTCAAAAATAAATGCTTCAAATTCCAGTGCTTGGCACCAGGTTATAAGCTCATGTTCTGTCTGTTGATTAATTGCACACATAGTTAGATAACTTTAAGACCTAACTTTCATGTCAGAGATAAGGTGTCAGTTGATAGGGTCATGCCTACCATGCATGGTGCTGTGGGTTTGATCCCCAGTCTCTGGACACAGCCTAGATCTAGATCTGAGAAGAAATCTCAGTTGAGGAATTACCGAGATCAGATTGGCCTGTGAGGGTATCTACGGGGAAACTTTCTAGATTCTTAGTTGATGTGGGATTGCACAGTCCACTGTGAGCGGTACCATTCCCTGGGCAGGAGGTCAGAAGCTATAAAAGAAAACCAGTTTGGCATGAACCTTCACTATAACAAGTTTCATTCTCCATGGTTCCTGCTGTACTTCTTGACTGTGGCATTCTCTGGGCAGGATAGTGGCACCACATGGAATAGCAAACAGTCTTATCTTTAGGTCCTGACTTAGGTCCCTGGCCTGACTTTCCTCAGCGAGGGCATGTGGGGAGCAAGTGCAGCCCTGTGTGAACGAACATTCACGGTATGATCATGGCTATGTCAAGGACTTCAATCCCTCAGACCCAGGGGAAGGGCAAGGTCTTTCCAGGTCAGGCTCAGGGGAACAGCAAGACTTTTCTCTGGTAGGACTAAATACACTGACAGTGTGTGCAGAGGGCACCAAGAACAGCTTTGTTCTCCCAGATGCCTGCAGCCTGAATCTCCTCCCCCTACCGAGTCGCCCTACTGAGAACAGTTAGCCCACTTCATCCTTCGGCTATAACAAATGTGCTGAGTTTCTCGGCTGCCGTGTATCTCCATAACTGCACGTGGCCCACCCCTCTCCAGCTTTTCTGCCGCTTCTCCATCACCCCATTCAGGCAGGTCAATCCCAAAGCTGCGCAGGTTGTCACAGACTGTGACCTGGAAGGGTAAGGCAAAAGGGTTTCCTCCTGCTTGTTTTATTTTACTTATGGCGTTTGTCACAGCAACAGGATGAAACTGGAATAATTAACCAGGCGTCAAAATAAAAGAGAACGGAGGATGAAATATGTACAGCAATGTAAGGGAGGTTTTTAAACATGATGCTAGGTAACAGGCAAGGAGTGGCCACAATGATGCACACCTGTAATCTTGATCTTGAAAGGCAGGGGCAGGAGGACCAGAAGTTCTAGGAAATCTTCAACTGTGAAGCAAGTTTTCTATTTCTTATATATTGCTATATAACTAACCCAGAAAACTTAATAAGGGTCAGTCTATATCTAGGGGAATGCAATACCGTAAGTAGAGCCTAGGTCTGTGTACAGGGTAACAGGAAGATCCTAGTTAAAAGTTTTCAATGCGTTAGCTGGTCAGTGGTGGTGCACACCTTCAAAACTTCAATCCCAGTACTCTGGAGGCAGATGCAGTTAGATCTCCTAGTTCAAGGCCAGCCTGGTCTACAGAGTGAGTTCCGGGACAGCCAGAGCCACACAGAGAAACCCCGTCTCAAATCAAAACAAGACAAAATATAGATGGGGTGGCTCAAGAGTGGCTCAATGTATGGCTCAGCAGGCAGAGTTCTTGCTGCTCTTTGAGGGGACCCAGGTTCAGCTCCAGCACCCACATCAGGTAGCTAACCGCTGCCTGTAACCCCAGCTCCAAGGGACCCCATCACCCTCTCCTGCCCTGCACAGGCACCTGAATGCGCTGGCATAGGGTTACTCAGGCACAATGCACGCACATAAATAAAAATGTTTTTAAAATAAATCAATGTGCAGTGGTAGCTAATGAGTGCATACTGTTCTTTGGCTTCTAATGAGAGAACAGCCTAAACCATAACCAGACTGCTCAGTGAATTAGAAAGTACAAGATTTTGAAAAGTGAATCCAGGAGGTGGAGAGATGTTTCACCTGTGAAGAGCGCTTGCTGCTCTTGCAGAGGACCTGAGTTCTATTCCAAGCACCTACATCAGGCAGCTTAAAAATCACCTGTAATTGCAGTTCTATGGGATCTGATTCTCCCTCCTGGCACTGTACTTATATGCTCAAACAGCATCCCTCGCCCCCCAATACATACATAACTAAAAATGAACAAAAATATGTTTTAAAAGGAAGCAAATTTAAAACAGTAGCTTACAAAACAGTAGCTGGAATAATACGGAACTCGGCACCGGAGATTGAAGGTGGTATCAATTGCAGTGTGAAGGCATTACAGAGAGATGATATCTGAGCCAAGAAACAGATGTTACTACAGAAGATCCCAGGTGATGGAACAGATAGTGATGAGTGTTGGGCACAAGTATCCATTCAACGTAGGTTGCTTCAATGTCTTCGTGTCTTTGCTTCAACTGTCAACCTGACACAGTCTAGAGTCATCTGAGAAGGGAGTCCCAAATAAGAAATTGCCTAAGTCGGATTATACTGTGACCATGTCTGCAGAGGTTAGGGTTTGGGTTTGAATATTAATTGATGCGGAAGTACCAAGCTCACTGGGAGGTAGCATTCCCTGTACAGCCTGATCGTGGGCTATATATGAGAACGTTGGCTAAAAATGAGCCAACAAGCAGCATTCCTCCACGGTCTCTGCTTCAGGTCCCTGCCGCAGAGCCCTTCCCTACTTTCTTCAGTGGTGAATTGTGATGTAGAAAACTAAGCAAATCCTCTTCCCTAAGCTGTTTTTGGTTACAGTGTTGTCACAATACCCTGTTCTCCCTTGCTGAGGTACAGACATTCCAATGCCCCTGTAGGCCTGGGAGCTTAGCCACCAAAATTCTGTCCAAAGAACCTCACTGATTTCAACCACCCAAGTTTCTATCAGGATTGCAAGTTTATTTATCCAAGAATTTCACTCTGAGCACCTACCACCACTGCTGCCACCCCTCAAAACCATCCATTCTATCACAGACAAGTGGTGCAGAACAGGCAGAGGAGCTTACGTTGACACACCCTTAGAAGTGCATTTACAGAAACCAGAATAGTGTAGGCCATTGACTCAATGTGAACTCTTGATGCAATCAAGACCACATATATAAGAGTAGTCCAGACACAACATAGATAAAAGTCACACGAGGTAACTGGAATACTGTTTTATAATGAATTTCCTTCTTAATAACTGGAAGAAATACACCCAAGTAATGATTGAAAGTGTCATATGGCCATATTTGGTACACAGGCCTGTGACAGTACAGATACTTGAGAAGCTAGGGTAGGAGGATTTCAAGTTCAGGGTCAACCTGAGTCTTGAGTTTAAGTCCAGCCTATCAACTTAATGGAACAGTATCTCAAAATAAAAAATTAGGGGGGTAGGGTAGAGTGGTAGCTCAGAGGTAGAACACTTACTTAGAATTCTCCAGGGAGGAGCTGGAGATGTGGCTTAGTAGAGGGCTTGCTTGATATGCATGAGGCCCTAGGTACAGTCTCTAGTACTACAAAAGGGAGAAAGAAAAAGAAGGTGGGGAATGAGGGAAGGGGGTTGGATGGAGAAAGGGAAGGTGGAGGGAGGAAGGGAAAAACAAGGAAAGGAGGGATCCATAACAAGCACAATACAGCAAATAATAAAACAGGAAGGTCATCACTGATCGTCACAATCAAATCTCACTTATTGTGCATAACTGTCCAGCTGAACTGAGAATGGGCAGTGTAGTCGGCTAGCTTAGACTGTACCACAAACATCTCAGTCATGCACTGAGCTACAATGTCCTGCCAACTGTCATGTCAAGGTGCAATAAAGTCTTTTCTCTCCATTCTAGTCTTATTTGACCATGCCATCATAGATGCACTCAGTCACTGATGGACAAACGCTGGGCCAATGCTTGTGAAAATTCTCTTGAAGGTACCACTGGCATCCCTTTTCTGATTTCTCATTAATGGCTCTCTCTCACCACACCCTGGAACTTCCTGATCTGGGGGTTTTCATGCTAAAAGTCTGAGTAACACATCAAACTTGGGAAATTCCACCTCCCTTCCCTCTACTCCACTCTACCACTGCAGAAGTCAGGGCACTAACTGGGGTCTGTAGAGAATTCAGAGGTGAGCTCTTCTTTCTGGAAGTCAAAGAGACTGAAGATAATAGCAGGAATAGGAGCCAAAGAATCAGGTGTCATTAGAAGATAATTGACTAAGGAGAAATGGCCACTACCCCCCAGGTGAAGCACAGGGCATTTTTCCATATCAATAAAGTCAATTATCAGAGGATGTCCGGTTCCTTGGTACTGCTATTAACCTACATTGCTCTTATTAACCTTTTTGATGAAGACTCTTTCAAAAATAATTATATTAAAGTACAATTCTCTGTGAGTTTCCAATGTGTGACTGTTCCATTTCAGTACTTCTGTCACATGAGATAATGAACACCTGATTGTCTGGCTACCACATGGAGGTTTTTAATCAAGACTCATTTTCTTGGCTTTACTGCCAGTCTGGGGCCAGTCCTTCAACTAGCAGGAGGTTCAAGGGATATTCAAACAGAAAGGAATTAAAGGTAGGACAGGAAATTGAGAAATGGGCTAGCCTAGAAAATGTCCAGTCTCCTATAGAAAAATATATTGTCAACTTCAGGTGTTCTAGAATCAGGCAGGAGACAGTCTTCTGGGCCTGTATGTGAGGGAATTTCTAGGTTGGGCTAATTGAGGTAGAAAGGACCATCCTATATGCAAGCAACGCCCTTTCATTCCATGGAGCGTGGTCTGAGACTGAATAAAAAGGAGGAAGTGAGCTTAGCACCAGCATTCATCTCTCTGCTTCCTGACTGTGGTTGCGATGTGACCAGCTGCCTCATGTTCCTGCTCCCATGCCTGCCCTACCATGATGGACTGTGGACCCCTGAACTGTGAGACAAAACAAACTGTTCCTTTCTTAAATTGCTTTTCTCAAGTATTTTGTCACAGCAAAGGAAAAGTAACTTAACACAGGAACTGTAAGCTGTACTGTGGGAGTAAAGAAATACATGTGTACCCCTCTGTTGGCTGTCAGACATTAAAATCATGGTCCCTTGAGGAAGGAGTTTCTCAAGGAGACTTATGATGGGAGAAGGAGAGGGCTGAAGCCTGAGAAAGAGTTGTCTCCAGGAAGGGATTTCACAAGGCTCTGCCAATTTGAGCCCAACGATGGACTGGTCAGCAGTGGACCACACCTTCAGTAGGACAGCTTTGTCTATGCCCACCTCTTGACCCTACCACAATTCTTCTATTTCAACTTAGAGCTCACATCAGTGCCCTGTTTTGGGGTCACTGAACCTTTACTGTTTCCTCTCTCCAACGTGGCCACACTAACTAAATCCCCCTCCTCTGCTTTTCAGTGTCCATTAGCTCTATTATGGGTATGTTAGAACAGGTGACAGAGCCTCGCCTGTTTGAAAAACAGAGAAGGGTGAGACTGCAGCAGTCCAGACAGCCCTGTGCAAAGCCTTCCCAGAACTAATAGATGAAGAAAACCAAATTGACAAAGGGGAAGGCTGGAACTGCCCCAGGGTAGGCCAACTGAATTGGTTTGCACCATGGATCACCTAGAGGTGACATATAGATCATCACAATGGTAAAAAGGCACAACTGGGTGTGAGAATCCAGATTCTAATGAGACATATTAGACGTAGAACTACATGTAACAAAAGTAATACATGAGAAATCACAGGCAACGTCAGTGAGCCAAACAGCCCACACTAAGGTAGCATTAAAATCCCAATTCTTTGTATATTTGGGTCATCTGAACTGCGAAACTATTTGGCTGCTCCAGCCCACTTCTTTCCATGAAAATGCGTGCTTTCTTTGGTTTTACTTGCTAACACTACCCAGGTGCCTGTCTAATTCTTCGTTCTGGGATGCAAGAACCCAGAGACCACTAAGCTGTGTCCCCTGTGTTAGAATCCAGAAAAACAACTGTTGCCCAGGCTACAAAACAGCCCTTCCCCTCACCGGACACTGACAGGCACCCTACTGAGAGCACCATCTGTGAATCTCTAGCTGAAAGACCAGCAGGCACTCAGTTTTCTCACCTGGGGAAGTGAGTTGATAGCTTGAATGCCACACACGTGTCCCCTCCCCTTACCTGCCTACTGCTGGGATAAAAGAGTCTGACTGCAGGCTTGTGCTGTGAAACATCCCTTCCGTGGAAAAGGGGCCCTAATTCTACCACATGGACCTGACTCCTCTGCAGAGATCCTGCCATGCTGTCTGCCTGCCCATGGCATTAATGACTCTTCTGATAAAATCCTTACCTTCAACACTTCTTGTTGGTGTCGCTCTTGAACCTTAACCTGAACCCCAGTGTCAGTGGGAAATTAATAGAACGAGGTTAGAAAGTGTTAAACGCCTGCACTGAGTGACACCGTAAGCCCTGAGCTGGACTTCTCTCCAGTCATCCCGAATGAGGAAGATATGTTTACGAGCTTATAGAGGACCAGCCGCCATTCTCAAAGCTGCGCTGTCTCAGAAGGACAAGTTAATCCCCTGCTCAGAATGGACATTCTGGAGGAGGAATGCAGCCAAAGCCTTGGCTTATGAGTCTGGGTTTTCCTAGACTAGAAAGGCTTCCTTACTGCAGCTGCAACTAGAGTTGAGCTCCTGGCCACGAGGGAGCCCTGTTTGTGAAAGAGCCCACTGGTGACAGATCTCTGGCTAATTCCTAGGTCTTTCTGTACCTCACCTGGAGATTGAGGTGCAATAGCAGCAGGAGAAACCAACCAAATCTGACTCCAGGGGTTTCCAGAGACGTGGGTTAGAAACTGCAGATTTTAGGAGTTTCTATAATATCAGCTGCTCTGGGTGATCGGAGGACACCGCTGGGAAGAAAATAAAAAGAAATTCAGACACTAACAGGATATACTTGAGAAGCCAAAAATCAGTTACCTGGGCGACACCAGGGGCCATATTCAATGGTGTAGGATCTTAGCAAATGGGGGAGGGGAGCTGTCAATCCATGCAGAAATCACATGACAGGCACACAATGAAAGTTTACCTCTGGCTATACTTTGGATAAACGTCCCCCAAAGGTTGGTGTATCAAAAGCTTGCTCACGGGAGGGTGTCATTTTGGAGGGAAGAAAGGCTAGTGGCAGGAAGTTAGGCAGCAGTGATGCTCACTGTCACATCTCTTAGGTAGAAGCAAGAAGGAAAAGTGGGAAGTTTTTAAGAGGGAGGATTTAACATATCCAGGATCCACATGCGGGCTGTTGTTACAACATTAAGGAAGTTGAGCAGGTCGTGTTAGTGGGTGACTTTAGTCCTTTAGTAAAGAGCGCATACATGGAAAGAAGCCTGGAGGTGTAAACACATGTTAAGAAACAGAAAAAGAGGCCAGGTGTACACCTGTAATCCCAGCACTTGGGAAACAGAGACGAAAGGATCAAGAGTTCAGGGTCAAGTGCTGGTCGTGAAGCTCAATGGGTAGAGAGCTGGCCTAGCATCCAGGAAGCCCTAGGTTGATCCCTGGCACCATATAAATCAGGCATGGCAGTGCCGGCCTGTAGGCCCAGTACTCAAGAAGCAGAGGCAGGGATACTGGGAACTCAAAGCCAGCCTTGATTAGATAGTAAATTTGAAGTCAATGTGAGCCATGGGAGAGCCTGTCTAAAAACAAAACAAAAACAAACAACCCCCCAAAATAAAGGGTGAGTCAGAAGCAAAGATTGTCATGGAGCAAGAGGGGCAGATTGAGTATGACATGGCCATCAGTACCGGGCACATAGCTGTCAGTTCTGAAATATGAGTATTTGAGGTTTCAGGGTTAGGGCTTTGGAAGAATTAAGCTACGTGCAATAGGGACGGGGTCTTAAATGTTTCCTTTCTTTTTAAAACATTTTTCTGTTCTTTAAAAATATTTTTTTACTTATTACAATTTATTCATTTTGTATCCCACCTGTAACTCCTTCCCTTATCTGCTCCCAGTCCTGCCCTCCCTCCCTCGTTTCCTCCCCTCCCCTTCCCCAGTTCACTGCTAGGGAAGGTCCTCCTCCCCTTTCATCTGACCCTAGCCTATCAGATCTCATCAGGAGGCTGCATTGTCTTCCTCTGTGGGCTGTTAAGACATTTTAAAAGGTGAGAAATAGAATGCTTTCCAAAACATGCCTTGGAATTCCAAAACTTGTTTCTATCTGTGTGGGGATCTGTTGAGAGGTATTTGGGGGGAATATTTGCCAGTGGATATAATATTAATGGAATACTGACTATACATATTCTAGTACCCTGAAATCTTCTAATCAACACCATAAGCCTTCTTAAATGATGATGTAATTGGCTCTTGTTTTCACGGCATAAACCAACCTCATGATAATGAAAGCCATTACAGGTTTTTGTTTGTTTATTTTGATTTCTGTTTGAAGGAGTACTTGGAGGAGAGGAGTCAATATTGACTGTCTTCCTTGATCATTCACTGCCTTATTTTTTGAGACAGAGTGAAACCTGTCTCGTCTATACTGGCTTGCCCCCAAGTCCCAGTGATCATGTACCCAGTTTCTCATGTGGGTCCTGAGGATTTGAACTCAGGTCCTTGTGATTGCACAAGAGGCACTTTATCAAATGAGCCACTTCCCAGTCCTGTTGTTGTTTTTATAAAAGACATAAAAATATGTTTTGTTCAAAATGAGAATTCAGAGATGAAGATACTGTTTTTTTCAAATTTTGCCAATCAGTTCATACTGAGAAGGGTATTTATATTGTGATTTCTTTTGAAGTCTTTATTTTATTTTATGTGCATATATGTGTGTGTGAGTGTGTGTGTGTGTGTGTGTGTGTGTGTGTGTGTGTGTGTGTGTGTAGCACACGAATGTAGGAGCCCATGGAGGTCAGAAGAGGAATTAGATACTGTGGTGCTGTGAGTGCTGGGAACCAAACCCACATCCTCTGCAAGGGCAGCCAGTGCTGGTAACCTCTGTACTTTTATGATTTTTCAATTAGCATAAGTTCAATTGTTAAGACTAGAGTACAGTGATTTCTACTTGTGTTTATTTCTATTATTGCAGCAACAACAACAGCAGCAAAAGATTAATTTTGTCTCACAGTTCAAAGGCAGGGGAGGAGCGGCATCCAGAGCTATCTATCTGTGGTAGCAGAAGTTTGCACAACATCTTCACATCTTGGGAAGTCAGGAATCAGAGAGATTGAGATAGAATCAGAGCTAGCCTACAACTCTCAAAGTTGTATTATTATATATAATACATTTGTATATGTATTAATATACCATCAACATAATCATCCCCCAGTAACCTCACATCTGCTGCTAGAACCCCCACAGTCTCTGAAAACAGTCTCTGAAAAAACCAACTAGGGACCAAGTTTTCAAACATATGGATGGAGGTAAGGATACTTTAGAACTAAAATATTGCAGTGCTCCAGTTAAATAATTTGAGGCTGATATAATGCCCAACTCAAAGTCAAGACATATTTAAAACTGTAAGTAAAGAGGAATGTTATAGAAAAAGATATTATAGTTTATCTTATTATCAAGATTGTTTAAAGGTAAGGTATAAAAGTAGATTTTAGTGGTCTCAATTCTTCTCAGAAGTGGGACAAAGAGGAAAAAAAAAAAAGATGCCAACCACACCCCATCCACACCCTAGCCAGACATCATTTAGCCCCTAAGTAGATCCCAACTAGATCCCAACCAGTTATCAACTGAGCCTTGATCAAAAAATCCACAAGGCCCGAAAGAGACCCCAACTGAATGCCAAAAAGACTCCAACCAGACAACACCATACCAAAACCAGATGACAAATAGTCTTCAAATAGTCCCCAAGCAAACTCTAACCATACCCCAACCACTCCCCAAGCAGATCTCAAACCAGACACCATCTAGACTCAAGCCATTTCTCAACTAAACTCCAACCAGACACCAACCGTCAACCAGACCCCACTCAGACCCAAACCAGACTCTAGCTATGCATCAGCCAGACCCCAGGCACATTTTAGCCAGATCCCTCAACCAAACGCAAACCAGACATTAACTTTCTAGTAAACCAAACTGAAGCTTCCAAATATCAAATTTGCATTAGTTTAAATAGTTTGCTGACTTAATTGTTTTGCCAATGACCTGTCTTCCACTGACCAAGGAAATGTATATTTAATATGATCATTAATATACCTTCAACATAGTCAATATCCCTGAATTGATAAACGAAAATTTTAGTCAAATGCATCCAAGTGTTTTCCTCATGAGCAAGCCTGGAATGCGTGTGTGCTAGGAGATGGAAGGTCAAAGTCAATGAATCCAAGACCCTCCAAATAGCCTTTAAAAACACACACAGTTGGTCTCCCCCTCCCAAGCCACCCCCCTTTCTATTTTAATTGTGGCATGTGATGCCACAACCACATTTTGAGTCTGAGCCTTTCCCAACCATTAAATTGCTACATGTGAGGCTGTATTTTAATCTCTGATTCACTTAATTGCCTATGCTGTGCTCAAGATCCAAGACCACAATTACTGTTTCCATGGGAATAAGATTCGAAGTGGCTTTTCCATCCCCCTCCATGCTCGTTTGAATGTCACTTTCATCAGCTCTCTTGGGTGTTCCTATTTTCATGGGATGTTCTTCATGCCAAATGAAAAAGCCTTAAGAATGGGGCTGTCAACCCAAATCATAGCCCTGGTTACCACCAACCTGGCTAGGAATCATGGCCTTCTTTCTCTTCTGGTGTGTGTGTCTCTGTGTGTGTATGTGTTCATACATGTTCAGGTGCATGTGTATTTGTATACATACAGAACCAGCAGTCAACCTTAGGCGCCATTCCTCAGTTAGTATCCACTCTGGGTTTTTTTCTGAGACAAGGTGTCTCCTTCTTCCCTAGAACTATTGTGATTCAGCTAGATTAGCTGACCAGAGATCTCACTACCTGTTTCTTCCTCCCCAGCGTTGGGATTACAAGTATGTGTCACCATACCTAGGTTCTTATGCAGGCTTGAGGGATAGACCTCAGATCCTTACATTTGTACAGCAAGTGCTTTACTGCCTGAGCCATCTCCCCAGTCCCATTTCCTTCTTTGTTCCCAGAGCTCAGTTGTCACAGAAAGAATCTTAAAAAACACTGCTTCCTGCCAGAAAAAGTAATCAGAGTCCTTCCTGCCAGAAAAAGTAATCAGAGTCCCTCCCCCAAAAAAATGCTTTGTACCCTCAGATTTTTTTAAGGTTAAAAGTATAAGATAGTCAATACCACTGAATGTCAAAAATGATCTTGCTCTTAGAATTCAGCAAACAAACCTATTTTGGTTAAACCTAGCATCAGTTGACACTGAGGTAAATACTGGCAACAGTCTTAAAGAGGTAGACTTCTGGGAAATATCTGAGTGGGACATGTCCCGGTTTCTCTAGAGAGGACATCAGAACATAAAGACATGGAGCAAGTCCTTGTGGCTGCGATGGGCTGGGCTATTTGGACAAGAGTGGAGTAGCCTGTCCATCTTTTACTTATTTCTCAGCAATCTGGGGAAAGCGGCACTTGTTTGCCAGGCTCATAGTGCTGGATAGCCACACTTGATCTTGTGATGGACTTTGAGAGATCTGTGTATGCTGGAGGGGCAGACCCTCCCTTGCAAAGACACACCCCTCCCCCCAGTTTATTCTTCCATGAAAACCACCAAGCCACCAAGCACTGAAAAGACCATCTGCCCTGAGGTCACATTCTGGGACTGAAATCATAGCCCCATTACTTAACTGTGAAGATGTGTCACCTTTCTCAGCTGTGGCTTTCTGGCCTGCAGAGGGAAGGTTAGAGTCACCTTGCTGACCTAGAACACCACAACAGAGCAGGTGTTGACAAGTGTTTCTTTCTTTTTCTCCCTCAAGGCCCCCCCTGACTCCACTGTGCTTCTCTCTGTAGCCCTGGGAGAATTACTTAACCTTTCTGGCTCTGGCTTTCCCTCCCCATAAAACTAGAGGATCTGACAAGACCCTCTTTGAATTTCCTTCCAACTCTCACATGCTACAATTCTGTTACTTTGAGCTGCCCCGTGGGATATGGTAATGGGTTACATTCCACAAAAGACTTGGATGTCATATTATGGGCTGTAATGCAGCTTCCAGCAAACTCTCCTACTCTCCCAGCAGAATTCCCCATTGTTCTGAACATAATGAATAATCCAACATAACACATGCTATATCTGAGTCCTACCGGTGTCCACAGGCTATCACTTTTCAGGGCCTGCCTAAGGCAACACTGGAAACCTGGAAGATCCTATCAACAGCTACTCTTCCCCTGCCAATGACCCCAGTCCACGTAGATGTAACGACTTTCCTGGACACCACAGACTAAGGTCAAGGCCAAGTTCTTTCCTTCCTGCTATCATAGCAGCCTCAACATACATCCCAATTTTGCTCCATTTCTTTGGGATTCAATATTCTGCTGTCAAGACTATGAAATGATCTATTTAAGGTCTAACCCTTGCTTTAAAACATACAAAGGTGCCTGGGGCAGAAGTGCGGCAGGTGGAAATGCCTGGCGCCCAACTCAATAACCCGAGATCACTTTCTGGGACACACCCATCATGGTGGAAGGACATCTGAAAGTTGTCCTCTAACTTTCACATGTTCCTGTGGTGCATGCAAGCCTACACACACACACACACACACACACACACACACACACACACACACACACGTTCAATCTAAGTAAAAATAATTTTACATATACAAAGACCTGAAGACAGGGTACCAACTCAAGTGACACACCTTATCTCAAACAACACAAAGCAAAATAAGGAAAGAAAGAGAAAGAAGGAAAGAAAGAAAGAAAGAAAGAAAGAAAGAAAGAAAGAAAGAA
>NW_026590062.1:20641448-20654422 GCF_907164565.1 Psammomys obesus | reverse complement strand
AGAAAGAAAGAAAGAAAGAAAGGAAGAAAGAAAGAAGGAAAGAAAGAAAGAGAAAAAGAGGACATGGCGACTGGTCATGTTGGAGGTACCAATGACTGATTTGGGTTAATGGTTCATTTTCAAGGTTAAGAACATGCATTGCTCTTGCAGAGGATCCATGTTCAGTTCCCAGCATCCATGTCAGGTGACTATACTGCCTATAATTCCTCCAGTTCTAGGTGATCTGATGATGCCCTCTTCTGGTTTCAGAAGGCCCTTGCGTTCATAATCTCTCTCTCTCTGTGTATGTCTCTGTCTGTCTCTCTCTCATGCACACACACATACACATACACACACACTCTAAAACAAATCTTTTTCTAAAAAAAAAAAGTAACTTAGATGACATGCACATAGAGAGAGTGGAAAAGCCACAATGACTCTTAGTCCTATAGCTTAAAAAAGGCCCAAACTCTTGCTAAAAAATGGGAACTACAGGCTCTGTCCAGCCAACTTCTCATACAGCAGAGTCAGTGACCTCAATGAGATAGAGAAGGTTGAGGTTGTTTTCCAGTAGAATATCTATTAGAAGAGTCTGTCTCCATCTGCAAAAACTTATTGAGACTCCAGGGAGCCAGTACGAAGCTGAAGAGCATATGAATGAGCAAGCTGTGTGCCAGGACCTCAAGGGTAGAAGGATGTTACTTTGTAATACAAGGTGAGGATGCTGAGAATTCCTAAAGCCAAGTTATAACCCAGAGAACAAGAGCGGAAAGAAGGAAAAGAATCCTGTCAGCTCGTGTAGGGCTGAGTCTAGAGATGGGCTGGAGCAAAAATACCCCGTAATAAATATTCTTACAAGGAGGAAGAATGTGAGAGCCTGGAGACCCCGTGGATAGCTGTGAAATGCAGACTTCTGAACATGACATAGCTGTTGAGCTCACTAACTCACAGCGCTGCGGTTACCTGCGCAAGGGCAAGCCAGTCAGCATTCCGTATGAATGGGGAGGAAATCCTGATGTTCTATCCCAATCAGAAAAGCGACTGGTTGTTGGCTTCTGGAGAGGGAGGAATCATTCACTTTGGGGAGGGTGACCGCTGGTAGGCTGCCCATGCACTTACAGGCATCAATAGTTGGGCCTGAGGAGTTATTAATAACATCCAAAACTATAAGATGAAAGGAACCGGGTGGAGTCACTAGAGAGAGCTGGAGGAAGGGAGCGACAGATGCATGTGACTGAGACACATTGAGCAGAAATGTATGAAGCCTTCAAAAACTTAAAAAAGGTTACTTTACTAAAAATATTGATGCTATAACTGGAATGTAAATTATTCCAACCACTATGGAAATCAGCCTGGACATTATACAAAAGAAGATAGGACCAGCTACATAACCCCTGTATATTTACCCCAAGGACTTCAAGTAAAAATATCACAGAGACACTTGTATATCAGTGTTTGTTGTTGTCCCATTTACAACAGCAAAACTACAGACCCAACCTAGGTGTCAATCAGTAGAGGAATGTGCTGAAAGATGTAGGAGAGAGACAGCGAGATCCTTAGAGCTTCTTTGTCACCTCTAAGTGTAGCAAGGCCAGGGACTCCAGGGTTATCAAGAGATCCTATTACAGAAACATAAGCCAGGAGGCTACAAAGATTGCTCAGCGGTCTCCCTGGACGCTCTTGCAGAAGACGCGGGTCTTGTTCCCAACACCTACGTGAGGGCTCACATCTGTCTGGTGTCCCACTTGGAGAGGATTCAGCCCCTTTTCTGGCCTGCACAGCCACTGAGTGCGTGTGGTACACTTACATACATGCACACAAGACTCTCACGTATATAAAAGAAACAAACATTAAAAACGAAGTGAGATAAAGAGCAATAGAAGACAGCACTGGGTGTTGGACCTCTGGCCTCCATACACACTCATAAGCATGCATGTGCGCGCACACAGAGAAGAATGCATGTGCACCACCTACATGTACTCACACGAACACGTACACTCACTATATAAATACATAAAGTAAAGTAAAAGGCAAACAGCTCATTTTGTTGTCTCTTCCTGTAAGACAGTTTCTATTCTTCCCTATCCGCTCTAATTGACCCCCACCAGACTTGATCAAAGTCTAGTAAAGTCAATACACATTCTTGCATACCTGAATTTTTCTCTCCTTTCTGGGAAATTACTGAAGAATCAAATTTGTAATCCTCACAGGTACAGATTCTAGAGGCAGAGAGGAGAAGAGAGTCCAACTGTGAAGGTTGGTATTAACTGTCAACTTGACAGACTCTATAGTCACCTGGCAGGTGGGCATCTGGGCATGCAGGGAAGATTATATTGATGATGTTGGTTGACATGGGAAGACCCGTATTAATTGTGGGTAGGACTTGGGCTGTATAGGTGGAGAGAGCAAGCTGAGCACACCCATGAATGGGTAGATGATTCTCTTCAGACTTAAGAAGTAATGCGATCAGCTGCTCTGATGCCTTGACTTCCCTTGTTCTCTATGATAGAGAATAATCTGGAACCATGAAGCAAAATACTCTTATTTCTTTAAGCTGCTTTTGTTAGAATATTTCATTACAGCAACAGAAAAAAAAAAGGACGCCAAATCCTACAGAAGTAAAAGAAGTAATCACAGAACAAGGTATGGTGGTTTGTGCCTTGAGCACATGAGGCAGGAGGATTGATGTGAGTTTGAGACCAGCTTGAGCTTCATAGCACAGACCAGTTCAGCCAGGGCTACAGAGAAAAATCATGTCTCAGAAAACCACAGAGTGGGGGGTGAGAAGGAGAGAGAGGGGGAGAGGGTAAAGGAGAGGGGGAGGACAGAAGGAAGGAGAAAGGGATGGAGGGAGAAGAAAAAGAAAGAAATGTGAAGAAAATTAAAGAGAAGGGAATGGAAAGAAATTGTGGGAAAGCTTTGAATTTCCCGTAGTATCTGGACTGTGAGGCACTGTTCTGCAGACCTCAGGACTGAGAAATCCCCAGCGACATCCCAGCTATGTTGGAAGACTTCAGGTTGGCATAGCTAATTACACTCATGTTTTGCAACTGTAGTCATTAGGGAGAACAGAGTGGAGTAGAGAAAGGTGTAACATATTGTCATAGCTAATCTTTATTTTCAGTTTGACTTGGTTTAGACTCACCTCAAAGATATGCCTCTGGGTGCTTCCAGAGAGGTTTGACGGAATGTGGGCAGCACCATGGGCTGAGGTCCTGGCCTGAATAAAAGAGATCTCAGCTCTAGGGGTTCATGACTCAGATGTCATGAGGAACTCATATGACGGCCTCAAAAATCACATGACAAAGCAGGAAGCTGGGGTGATATTCAGGAATTGGGCTTGCTCTTATATCAACCACATCTCCTGGGTGCTCGGAAATTCCACGAGAGCCTCCTTAACCCTTTCTCAGGGCAGCTTCCCAGTGATATAAAGACAAATGACCAAGCCCCACCTTTTCTGTGTGTGCATGTCTGTGTGTTTGTGTGTGTGTGCATGTACACTTTTCATGCAAGTGCATGGGCAAGTGTGTGCCTGTGTAATGGGGGCCAAAGGTCAACACCAATGATTTTCCTGCTTATCTTTTGAGACAGAGGAGGCTAGGCTAGCCACCTTCCAGTCTCTGCCTCTCCAGTGCTGGGATGACAGGCATGTGTTGCCAGGCCCAGTTTTCACAAAGGGGGTTAGAGGTTGAACTCATACCTGATAGCAAGTACTTTGTCAACTGAGCCACCTCCTCAGGGTCAGGTGTTAACCTTTTACAGGTCCTGCCACCTCTCAATACCACCACACAAAAGCAGATGACCTAGCAAGTCAACCCTAAACAACAGTAATTTTTCCGTTACTTCTTTCTTTTCTGTTTGTTTCTATTTCCAAAAGGAAGTCTTATTTATAAACAAGAGAAGGAATGCAATCAGTGGACTTTCTACTGTTCATGTTATTGAACCCCAACATGCATAGGACATGTGTAGAACTTCCTTTACCCCCCAAACTGGCATCGTCACTACTAACTGCTACTCTGGAGGTGGGGTTTGTGAAGTTTCCATATTCTGCCCCTGCAGTAGTTGAGGCAAACACTTACAGATGCACCCTGGCAGCTTCCCAATTGGGTGAAAGGTCAAGAGCACAGACAGCTATCCACTGGGCTCAGAACAGCAGCAAACACACAAGCACTGCGCTTGTGCTACTGCTCTTTGCTGACTTTCATTAATCTCTCTGGGGACCCTGAGAGGTCAGAGATGTTTGCACAGCAGAGGAGGTTGAACTTACTCACCAGGCTGGCTCAGCTAATCTGTTCCCTAAGGGCTGCAGGCTTCCTCTGTCATGGCCAAACTACCAGGTGAGGGAGAGGTGGATTGCAAAGGTATGCAAATATTTGGCTTCATCCACAATCAAATATATCATTTTTCCCTGAGCTCTACAAAAAAAAAAAAAAAAAAAAAAAAAAAAAAAAAAAAAAAAAAAAAAAAGGCAAAAGGCAGCAAAGCCTAGGAGCAAAGGATTTTGCATATGAAGCATACCTTGCTTTAAAGAAAGTGCAAGGCTGGGAGAAAAGTTAATTTTTATGCACAAAACAATTACAATGGGGATTTCAAAACTTCACTGTTCTGGTAACCGATAGTGATGGGTAACGTGGATTGTCACTTTGCCAGAATGTGGAATCACCTGAGGATCTAGCCTCCTGGGCCTGTGGAAGACTGTCTTGATTGCATTGAGCTGGGAAGACCCACCCACTCTTGGTGTCATCATCCCTTGGTCTGGCATCCAGAGTTGTGTAAAGGAAAAGAGATAGGGAGCATCATACATTTGTTATGGAAGTGATGACTGAGCAGCTACTTCAAGCCCTTGCTGCCTTGACTGTACCTTGAACTGTGAACTAAGATAACCCCTTCTTTCTTTAAATCGCTCTTGCCGGGGGCATTTCCCCACAGCAGCAGAACGGAAACTAAGATACACATCTCTTCAGTGCGTTTAGCCTAACTCCAGCACTAGGTAATGTCATATAGAGAGATAAATTATCTTTGCATGAAGAGTGAAAACAAGGTTTCCTTTTCCAAACTTCTTTCCTACAATTATTTGGACTCCTGTCTACTGAATGAGGAAGCAACTCCACACTTTGGCATTTTCAAGAGCGTTCTGTATCTTCTAATTATTAGTGCTCACTACATTCCAGGCTTCTCTCCTTCTCCAGAGAAAACACTAACACTGGTTGATCTCCATCATCTGGGGAGAGTCAGGGGGAACCCGACACTGCTTCCGGTGTGGTATCTCATTTACTTAGCAATTCCTGTCTAGATGTGTATGGATCTGTGTGTGTGTCCTTGTATGTACATGTGTATCATATACACAAACATCTGTACAATTGTGTGTAAATGTATGTGAGGGCCATAGGTCAATATCAAATGACTTCCTCAGTTGCTGTCATCTTATATTTGAGGCAAAGGCTCTCCCTGAGTTACACTGAGTGGCCATTGAATTCCAGGTCACTGCACATCTGCATTCCTCTACTGTTGGAATTACAGCTTTTCTGTATTTTTCACACAGCTTCTAGGCGACTGAATTGGGATCTTCATATCTATGAGGCAAGCACTTCACTAACTGAGCCATCTCCCCTTCCCCTAGATACTTAATACTTTCTTAAGAAGATTGACTCCAAAGTGTTGTACAAGTTTACACTCCCACCAGCAATGGAGGAGGGTCCCCCTTACTCCACATCCTCTCTAGCATGTGTTGTCACTTGAGGTCTTGATCTTAACCATTCTGATGGGTGTAAGGTAAAATCTCAGGGTTGTTTTGATTTGCATTTCCCTGATGAGTAAGGATGTTGAGCATTGCTTTAAGTGTTTCTCTGCCATTCTATATTCCTCTTTTGAGAATTCTCTGTTTAGCTCTGTACCCCATTGTTTAATTGGATTACTTGATTTGTTGCTGTTTAACTTCCTGAGTTCTTTATATATTCTGGATATTAGCCCTCTGTGAGATATAGGGTTGGTGAAGATACTTTCCCAGTCTGTAGGCTGCCATTTTGTTCTGACAAGAGTGTCCTTTGCTTTACAGAAACTTTTCAGTTACATGACGTCCCATTTATTGATTGTTGATTTTAGAGCCTGTGCTGTTGGTGTTCTGTTCAGGAAGTTGTCTCCTGTGCCAATGAGTTCAAGGTTTTTCCCCATTTTTTCTTCTAAGAGGTTTAGTATGTCTGTTTTTATGTTGAGGTCTTTGATCCACTTGGACTTTAGTTTTGTGCAGGGTGATAAGTATGGATCTATTTGCATTTTTCTACATGTAGATATCCAATTAGACCAGCACCATCTGTTGAAGATGCTATCTTTTTTTCCATTGTATGTTTTTACATTTTTGTCAAAAATCAACCACTTTGGAAATCAATTTGGTACTTTCTCAGACAATTAGGAATAGTGTTTCCTCAAGATCCAGCTATACCACTGCTAGGCATATATCCAAAAGATGCTCAAGTATACAACAAGGACATTTGCTCAACCATGTTTGTAGCAGCTTTATTTGTAATAGTCAGAATCTGGAAACAACCCAGATGTCCCTCAGTTGAGGAATGGAAACAGAAATTGTGGTACATTTACACTACTCAATTATTAAAAAACAAGGAAATCATGAAATTTGCAGGCAAATGGTAAGAACTAGAAAAGATCATCCTGAGTGGGGTATCCCAGAAGCAGAAAGACACACATGGTATATACTCACTTATAAGTGGATATTAGACATATAATATAGGACAATCATACTAAAATCTGTATACCTAAAGAAGCTAAGCAAGAAGGAGGACTCTGGGTAAGATGCTCAATCTTCATTCAGAAAGGCAAATGGGATAGACATCAGAAGAAGGTGAAAATAGGAACAAGACAGGAGCCTACCACAGAGGGCCTCTGAAAAAGTCCACCTGCAGGGTAGTAAAGCAGATGCTGAGACTCATAGCCAAATTTGGGTAGAGTACAGGGAATCCTATGAAAGAAGGGGGAGATAGAAAGATCTGAAAAGGTCTGGAGCTACACAAGGAGAACAACAGATCCAAAAACTCTGAACCTAGGGTCTTTTCTGAGACTGATACTCTAACCAAGGACCATGCATGGAGATAACCTAGAACCCCTGCACAGAGGTCTCCAAATAGGTTCCCTAGTAAGGGGAACAGGGGCTGTCTCTGACATGAATTCAGTAGTTGGCTCTTTGATCACCTCCCCCTGAGGGGGGAGCAGCCTTACCAGGCCACAGAGGAAGACTATGAAAGACAGTCCTGATGAGACCTGATAGGCTAGGGTCAGATGGAAGGGGAGGAGTTCCTCTACTATCAGTGGACTGGGTAGAGGCATGGGAGGAGAAGAGGGAAGGCAAGATTGGGAGGGTGGGGCTACAGCTGGGATACAAAGTGAATAAATTGTAATAAATAAAAATTTATATTAAAAAATAAATAAAAAGAAGAAGATTGACTCATGAAGTAAATTCAACAGTTGCCTGGGCGGATTAGTACATTTAGGATGCAGCCTCCTGTTCCTGCTTCATAGTACAGAGGGAAAGGCTTTGTCAGAGTCAAAGTGCTCACAGTGATTTTTTTTTTCAATCTCAGTTCTTTTTTCCACAAATGAGAGTACCAGCCTGCTCCCTCTTTTCCTATTTCCTCTTCATCCTGGACACTCTTCAAAAAAGAAATGACAGTGTATGCTACAAAGACACTTAACTTCCCCATTTACTGCAGCATTATACACAGTACCCAAGTATGGAGCAGTGTACAAGACCATCAACTAAAGAATGCATTAAAAAATGTGATAGACATGTACACATATAATGGGTTTATCTTTGTAGGAAAAAGAATAGAAATGAGAGCCATCATTTTAAACAAAACAAAACAGACTCAGAAAGATAACTATCACATTTTCCCTTATATGTGAAATATGGACTTAGACATCCCCCTTCTACCCCCATCAAGTCATCTGTCCACTCACTTATACATGAATCCATCCATCCATCCATCCATCCATCCATCCATCCATTCACCCAGCCATCTACTAATCCATTCACCCTACATGTGACTATCAGTTCATCCATCCATTAATCCACCCATAATCTGCCCCTCACCCACCTACCCACACACCCACACGTACTCATCCACATACGTACACACATACCCATCCACTCATTTACACATCCACTCCCATATGCACCTATTATCCATTCATCCATTCATTCACCAGTCTACCCACAATCCACTCCTCATCCACCTATCCATTCCTCATCCACCTATCCATTCACTCATCTACCTCCATCTATCCATCTGCTTATACACTGCCCCCACCTACCCATCCATCCAACTTTCCAGCTACCCTTCTACCCACCCCCACATTCACCTACCCATCCATTCTCCCATCTATTCATCTACCGACCAGCCCATCCACTACCCACCCCTCAACACACTCATCCATTAATCCACTTTATCTGCATCTTCAAAGCTCTGTAGTTTTGTTCAGTGATTTCTAATTTTCAGCCCCCAATTCTTCCATTAAATAAGTGAGATAAATGACGCCCAGAGGAGTTTAGTTACTTGTTCTAATTTATGAAACAGCCTTATCTTCTTAGATAAAAACAGAAGCTCGCTGAGGGCTTGATTCATACCCCTAAAGAATTTAGCATAAAGCTTTGCAATTAATGAATAAATGATAAATATCAGGATGGATTAATGGTTACCCTGAAGCTAATCTCTCCACAGTCACCCTCAAATGGAGACAGGCAACCCCTTTGAAGGAAAAGTTAATGGCAATAAAAAAAGAAACAATTAACAATCATTTAATGACTATCACTAGCTAAAAGCTGTGCCAAGTTCTTTTCATACATCCCTTTTAATTCTTCTAATACCCCTATGAAATAGACTATAATAAGTATAATTAGCCCAATAGTAATAATTAGCCAAATTTAATAAAGGAAACTGAGCATTTGTGTTGTGAAATCACCTGCCCTACACCACATGGAAAGAATGCACATGGAATCCAGGCCTATCTGTGCTGTATGCACCTGCTCTCCAAAACCACATTCCAAGTCTTGTGGGTGGTGAGAAGATGGCTCCAACACCATAAATGCTTATTCTGGAAGTCTGACCAAACACCAGAGCCAGAAGGATACAGGACAGGCTCAGACAGCAATGATTTCCATCTGGGACTTTCCCAAAGTAAAGGCAGCCTATATCACTAGCCACTGGTGCCATCATGGACTTCAGGAATGACAAGTCACCTCCCTGCTCTTCCACTAAAGGTTACACTTGGGACTGTTCCATAGATGCAACAGAATCGAAAGATGGTTCAACCTCAACATGGTGACTCTCTCTAGACACTATAACTGAGCACTAGAGGGGTGAGATCAATGCATTATGATAATAAATGGACAACAAAGATGGATGAATGAGAATGGAAAAATGGCTGATAGGTAGGTGAATGAGTAGATGGGTGGACATGTGAGATGATTGATTGGTAGGATGATTAGAGAATGCATGGGTGGGTCTGTAAATAAGTGGATGGATAGATGGATGGATGGATGGATGGATGGATGGATGATAAATAAGCACACAAGGATAGATGGAAAGCCATGTGGTTAAACTGATAGTTGTACAGATGAGTGGACAGATGGAAGGATGGGTAAGTAAATGAATGCATGGATGGATGGATGGGTGGGTGGGAGTAGCTCATCTTAATTGATATTGATATTGAAGGATGCATGAATAGATGGATGGATGCATGGATGGGTGGATGAGTGGGTATAGCTCAGGCTGGTCTTGAACTCATATTGAATAGTGCCAGCTACTGTGGCAATTGCTTTGCACGTCCATCCAGCATTCTAAAGGTCAAATTTCACGTGAAAATTAATTGCATCTACACTGAACAGTATAGGTGTTTTCTTCCTATTATTTCTGAAGCAGCACCACATGCCAAGCAATGTTAAGCACAGCATTAATGTTGGGTTAGGTATTACAAGTCATCTCTAGGCAATTTAAAGAACCAAGGATATATGCAAACATTGTGCTAGTTTGTATAAAAGGCTTGAGAGTCACAGATTTTGATTCCCACACAGAACAAATCCCTTGAGGGGTCAGACTTAACAACATACTACACACAAAGGCCCAAAATTATACCACATTTCACACGCTTTCCTCAGAACTACTGTGGTAGTTTTAATGAGAAATATTCCCCATGGGCTCGTGTATTTGAACATCCGATCTTCAGTTGGTGGTGCTATCTGGGGAAGTAAGATCTTTAGGAGGTAGGGAAGCACATCACAAGGATGGGGTGACTTTGGAGTCCTTAGTCTGGCCTCACCACCCGTTTTCTCTCTCTGCTTCCTGGCTGTCAGAT
Source organism: Psammomys obesus (assembly GCF_907164565.1). Classification (NCBI taxonomy): domain Eukaryota; kingdom Metazoa; phylum Chordata; class Mammalia; order Rodentia; family Muridae; genus Psammomys; species Psammomys obesus. The sequence continues at coordinate 20,644,081 of NW_026590062.1, read as the reverse complement.
TGGCCTCATGCTCCCTCTGACATGCCTTTCTTACACCATTATGGAGTCTGTCTCTCTGGAACTGTAAGCTGAAACAAACCCTTTCGCTTATATTTTTTTTGTGAGATATTCTAATGCAGCAACAGAACAGGAACAGATACAGGCAGAGAGAAAGTAATTGCCCACCATCAACGATGAATTATAGGCAAGGCCATGTTGGTCTGTATAAATTTGAGTCCTACCTGCTAGATGTTTTGAATATCAAAATGCTACAGCTATAGTGACTTTAAAGGGTGTAGTGAACCCTATCAGAACATCAAGGAGGCTGCAGGTTTGGCATGATCAGTCTAGGATCATAGTTAGCTTTAATTGTCAACTTGACACAAACCTAGAGTCATCTGAAAGGAGAAGTCTTCACTGAGAAACTTATCTGCATGGGACTGTCTTGATTGTTAATTGATACTGAAGGTCCCAGTCCACTGTGGCATCATTCCCTGGTGCCTCACTAGCTTAGTGTGAGTCTGTGAGGCTGGACTTAAACTCCTGATTCTCCTGTATCCTCCTTCGGGGTGCTAGGATTGCAGGTTGTACCACCACACCTGGGTGCACATTTCTATTAAGTTTTGAAAACAACATTCTTAATTTTTCTTCACCCTTTACCACCATGCTTTGTATGAAGACTTGTTAAGTAATTCTTACTAAGTTTTGGTGAAGGAAAAGGAAAGAACAGAGAGAGAAAGATACAGAAACAAACAGAAGCAGAGAAAGACAAATAAAGACAGAGAATGAGAACAAGAAATCTGAACTGAATAGCCTTCAGACGGAAGATTTATTACTGTGGTAACAGGAAGTATGATGGGGTGTAGAGTGTCAGGCCCCAGAAAAGGAAGTTGTCCTCTTTTTAAACTTTCTAAGAGAAATGGAAGCCCTGAACTGTGAAGAATCAGGTTTAGTTAATATTTGAAGTATACTACATGACAGAGATAGGGAAGCAGGACCTGCAACTTAAGCTGTAATAGACGTGGCCTTTTCCCTAGTTATGGAGGTGTGACTTAAAGTGTTGTTCGTGCAATATAAAATGTGCTGCAAACTCCAAAACTGTAGGCCAAAACAAACTTTTCTGCCTATAATGTTATTAGCTCAGGTATTTTGTCATAGGCTCTGGTAAGCTGGCTAAATTCTTATTGTGCTCACAGCCTTCTTTGCTTAGGTCTGAAAGGTCTAGCTCTTCTACCATCTCTCAAATAGTCAATAGGGTGCTTGAGTTCTGGATCCCTCACCGGGACGGCTATCCTGTTCTGATTAGGCCTTACCTTGCTAACATCCTCAGATGGACCCAAGCAAAAACAGGCTGCTCAGCCCCATAGATAATGCATCACCTCCCCAGACAGGCATCATGCCCCTATTAATACAGCTAGACCAGCCTGCTCTGGAGTCAGTCACTCTGCAGCTGGCATTGTGCTTGACATTTTGTAGAGTCAGCTCATCCATCAAGGACAAACATGTTGACATGCCTCTAAGTGACATCCAACTTCTCTGTAGAAGTGGACAGAGAGATTAGACCCCTAACGGCTGCTCTGAGATGCGCCCTGGCAGTGGTAGCTTAGAAATCAATTTTAATCTCTCTCCTATTATTTCAGGGTGACTTGGTTCCTAGATCACACCAGCCTCATTTGCAAAGCAAATGACATACACCTCGACCCTCCAATGTGTTCACTGTTTGCCTCCTTTCCCTTGCTGATACGGGCAATTCTTGTCAGGCTTTCAGTGAAAGGCACTGGGGTAGAAGAGCACCAGCTACTCCAACAAATACTTCATCCGTAGCCAGGGAGACAAACAGAATTTATGAGTTAGGTCTAAAAATCCCAAAAAGCTCCTGTGCTGGAGACTTAGCTCCCAGTGGATGGAACTATTGTGAACTCAGAACCTTTGCCACTGTCCATCTCTATTACATGGCTGTCTCTATTCTCACTTCTCTCTCAGCTGTCATCTCTAACTACCTCTATATATCTCTACTGCTTCTGAGCTCTCTGTCTCTCTGCTTCTATCTCTAGCTGTATCTCTTTATCTCTATTTAAATTTACCTATCATCTCTAAGTCCACATCTCTCTCTATGCCATCATCTTTCTCTGTCTGTCTATCTATCTATCTATCTATCTATCTAGCTATCTATCTAGCTATCTATCTATCTCTATCTCTATCTCTATCTGTGTGTGTGTCTGATTGTGGGTGTGTCTGTCTGTCTGTCTGTCTGTCTCTATATTGCTCTTGTTGCTTCCTGGCCACTGCAAGGAGAGCAGCTGTGCTGTGATATATCCTCTTCACCATAATGTTCCATTTTCCACAGATCCAACATGGGTCCAGATGCCCACAAAGGCTTCAAAATAAAGCCTTCTTCTGCCCATGTCAATTATCTCAGATATTACCACAGCACCAGAAAACTGATGTCTATAAAGATGAAGAGGGAAGGACTAGGATCCCATAATCCCACTTAGGACCAGTCTGCAGGTGACCTAAACAAAGCTTCTCTATCCAACCTGCCACCTGCCAGCCACATGCATTTCAGGATAGCTGTGAATAAAGCCCAGTCATTTGTAAATGGCAATATAGTATCCCGGTGTCAAAATTTAGATAACTCCAAATGTTCCACTGCC
>NW_026590062.1:20621963-20641438 GCF_907164565.1 Psammomys obesus | reverse complement strand
TCGCTCCAGGCTTGTTTTGAATCTTGTTCCTCAGGTGGCAGTGGTACTTGGAAGGGCTGTAGAACTTATTGTTGTTGTTAGTTTGTTTATTTATTTTACATCCCAACTGGTTTCCCCTCCCACCTCTCCTCCCAGTCCTTCCCCACAACCTTCTCCACACCATCCACTCCTCCTTTGTTTCTCTTCAGAAAAGGGAAGGCCTCCCCTCCCATGGATGTCACCTAGCCCTGGCATATCAAGTTGCAGTAAGACTAGGTGCATTCTCTTCTTTTGAGGCTAAAGGAGGCAGCCTAGCAGCAGGAAAGGATCCAAAGCCAAGCAACAGAGTCAGAGACAGCCCTTGATCCCACTGTTAGAAGTCCCACTTGAAGATGAAGCTACAAAACGGTTACATATATGCAGGAGGGCCCAGGTCAGCCCCATGGTGCTCCCATATTAGCAGTTCAGTCTCTGTGACCCCCTATGGACCCAGGTTAGTTGAGTCTATAGATACCTTGACCCCTCTGGCTCCTACAATTCTCCCCCCCTTCTTTCACAGAATTCCCCAAGCTCCACCTAATGTTTGGCTGTGGGTCTCTGCATCTGTTTCCATCAGTTGCTAGGTGAAGCCTCTCTGGTGACGACTATGCTAGGATCATGTCTGCAAGTATAGAAGACTATCGTTAGCAATGTCTGGGTGAGCTCCCTCTTATGGCATGTGTCTCAAGCTGGGCCAGTCATTGGTTGGCCTATATAATGGGGAAAGATCTTCACTAACTCTATATCCAACAGAGGGTTGATAATCCAATATACATAAAGAACTCAAGAAACTAGGTATCAACAAACCAAATAATCCAATTAAAAATGAGGTACAGATCTAAACTGAGAATTCCGAACAGAGGAATCTTCAATGGCCAAGAAGCATTTAAAGAAATATTCAACATCCCTATTCATCAGGTGAAAGCAAATCTTACACCCATCAATGTGGCTAAGATGAAAAACTCAAGCAACAGCTCATGCTGGCAAGGATGTGGAGAAAGGGGCACACCCCTCTCCATTGCTAGTGGGAGTGCAAACTTGTACAACCACTTTAGAAATCAATATGGAGGGTTCTCAGAAAATTGGGAATTGATCTATCTCTGGACCCAGCTATACCACTCCTGGGCATATACCAAAAGATGCTCCACCATACCACAAAGATACTTGCTTGACTATGTTCATGGCAGCTTTCTTTGTAATAATAGCCAGAAACTGGAAAACAAGTAGATGTCCCCCAACCATAGAATGGATAAAGAAAACAGGCTGTAGAACTTTTAAGAGGTGAAACCTAGTCAAAAGTCATTGGGGGCAGGTTTTTGGGGGTACAAAATCCCTGACTTCTTCCTGCCATGCCCTTTCTGCTTCCTGGTCTATCCACGATAAGAAGACTTCTTAGTACCATGAATTGGCCATGCCTTCCCCCACCATGATGACATGTACTTTCCAAAACCATGAACCAAAATAAACTTTCCTTCCCCTAAGTTGCTTCTGTTGGGTGTTTGTCCCTATAGTAAGAAAAGCTGATTAACACAAGCTCCCAACAGGCTAGCTGTGATAAGCCTTTAACATATGGGTCTCTGGGAGACAGTCAGAGTGCAGAGGAGTTATCTCAGGAGAGAGAGAGAGAGAGAGAGAGAGAGAGAGAGAGAGAGAGAGAGGAGCAGCTTTTGAAAACCCCAGTTGAGGTTTACATAGCAACCTGCAAAGGAAGGCATTTTCATAGCCATATTTGAGACCTCAGCCCTCTGCCCCCCACAGTCTCATATAGGATGCAGCCCATAGAACGTGAGTCAGCAGGTCAAAGTCTCTCTCGAAAGTCTCCAGCTCTTCATGTCTATGACTAAAGCTGGAGTTGGGGACAGATGACAGTGGTTTCTTTCCTGTGCCTATCTGTGTTCATGCGTGTGAGCTCACATGTATGTGCAGGCGGGTGTCCATTCATGTGGAGCTCATTCAGGTGACACCCCAGGTGTCATTTGTCAAGTATTATCAACCATGATTTTTGCTGTTGTTTGGTTTGGGATTTTCCATTTTGTTTGTTTGTTTGTTTGTTGAGGCAAGGCATCTTCCTTGGCCTGCAACTCAGCAAGTAATGCTAGGCTGGCTGGCCAGCAAGCTCCAGAAATCTGTGGGAACCCCCTGCCTCTGGACTCCCAGTGCTGAGATTAAATGTATCAACTACTATGCCCAGCTTTATTTTTTCCTTTTGATGTTGTTGTTGTTTTATTTTGGTTCTGGGGATCAAACCCAGGTCATGTGTTTGGAAGGCAAGTGCTTTACTGACTGAGCCATCTCAATCTCTTTAGTCTTGACAGTGATGAATCATTTTGTCCACGGTCTCATTTAGGAAACACACACACACAACACATATGTGTGTGCGCACACACATACACACACACGTAGCACATATGCCCACACCGTACATATGCACACATACAGGACACATGCACACACACACACACACACACACACAGCACATATGAATACATACACACAAGACTTTGAAACAAGAACTTATGGACTAGCTTTTTATTGGGCAGCATCGCCAGGAAGCACACCTAAGTCAATGCAGAAAATAAGCCAGATCAGTGAGTATTGCCACAGAATGAGAACCCAGAAGTAATTGTCCTCTTCTTACCCGGCTGTGTCGGGAGGCTTCCGCTGCCGAAGTCCCTGTGACATCGCTGGCCTGCATCACTGTGGTTACCTCTCACTTCTGCCTTTGCTGCTTTTCTGTACTCATTCAAACCTGGAGGACATTCCAAAGAAAAATCAATGTGCCTTGAACACACTGATGGCATCTCATTGCACTGAAAATAGAAATAGTCTAAGTAAAAAATAGTCCAAAACCCTTGCCATGGTGCTTTCAATACCCAGAGCTCTCCTAGCCTCCACACTCACATGCATGCACATACACACACAACTTCAGACACACAAGCGACTGCCTAGACCGACACGTCCTCACACAGAGAGAAGGAATATGAAGATATGGATGGGCAGCCAAGGGGCACATACGTTTTCTAAGAAGACACACGTTTGGAATAGTTGAGCTGCTAACTCTGACCTTCACATACTTTATTTGCTTCTCTCTGTCTGAGAAGGTCTCTGGAGACTCAATAGAATTCTATTAATGTGTAAAACATGACTCCGCTCATTCATAAAGGATGGTGTTATTATCATCTATGAACTTGAAAAGGAGGAAAAGGTCAGCCGGGCCTGCTGTTGTAGGCCTGTGATCCCAGACACTCAGAAGGCAGGAGGGCTGAAGTTCGAGGCCTGCCTGGGCTACACAGTGAGTCTGAAGCCAGCCAGCCAACTTAGTGAAACCCTGTCTCAAAATAAAAAGCAAAGAGAGGCTGGAGGTGGGGTTCAGTAGTAAACTGATTACCTTGAATCCCCAGCGCAGGCCTGAAAACAAAGAGAAGCCTGAATGGCTGAAGGTGCTTGCTGTGAGCTGAATTCAACAGCCAGAACCCACATAAAAGTGGAAGGAGGGAAAGGACTTCACACAACACGGTCCTCCGGCTCCCACATACATACCATGGTTCACACCCACAACATACCACACATAAATCATGTGTGAATACACACACACACACACACACACACACACACACACACAAATTAAATAAATAAAAAAGAGGAGGGTGATGTTGCAATGCCAGGATGACGTGAGAGACGAACAGCCATACTGAAAACAGGTTCCAGAGGGAAAGAGGTGGCCTATTGTCAGTCTCACAGTGTAGCGAGACTGCCCAGAGTCCCCAGGGAGCTCATATAGCTCAGCAGCAAATGCCTGTCCAGATTCTCCCAGGGAGGGGCTAGGCAATGGTTTGGGACAGAGCACTGGCTAGTACCTCCAGTAAGAGATGGGGGTGTGGCTCCGTACTAGAGCACTTGCTTCGCATATATAAGACCTTGGACTCATGCCCATTTTTGTGAAGAGAGAGAGGGGGGAAGAGGAAAGAAGGATAGAGAGGTCTTAAGTGGCACAGTAAAAATGTCACCTGACCAGTCTGTGGTGATGAGGTGTCCATCCGAGGCCTTGTAAACTGCGTTCGATCTCCCCAGCGGAGAGATCTCCAAAAGCGGTTCTTTGGTCTCTTGCTGCAGTTGCCCTGTCATCATTTGGAACTGGGTCCCTCACCTTACATCCCCTGGCTGCCAGCAGCTTTGTGTTGCCCACAGCAGAATCCAGATGCACGTGGAGAACAAATTCTTCTCATGGAGACATCAGCAGTTCCCTCCAGGCGTCATCCTCCCCTTCAGAGTATGTATTCATGCAGATGCTCAACTCCCACATGGCAGAGATGTTGTGGAAATAATTAACTCTTCAAGTAGAAGGTTGAACTGGGCCGTCTCCCCGGAAGCATTGCATAGCTCACAGTAATGACAGCTTTTGAAATTGCAGCAAAACACCTGTGGCAGTGGACTCATTATGCACGTGGATTTTAACCAAGGGCCATGTCAGAATCCCTTGGCTTAGAGAAATATTTCTCAAGATAAAGATATCTAGACCCTGCTGGAAACATATAAAATTGGCCAGACGTGGTGATGCGCACACCTGTGATTCTAGAACTTACGAGGCTGAGGTAGGAGGATTGGGAGTTTCAGACCAGCCTGGGCTACATAGTGAGACCCTGTCTTAAAATAAGCACAAACAAAAATAAAGCCACGATTTAGATGAGAATTGGAAACAACCTAAGCCCGACACCAAAGATTGCACTTTAATGGTACAGCATTAAAAATAGATAACCCATAAACAGAGAACAAATGACTGATTGCCTAGAGTTTGGGGAAAAAAAAAATTAAATAGACAGCTCAGTGAAGACAGGGTCTCCTTTTGGGGTGATGAAAATGGGTTGTTGCTGTTGTTCTTTCTAAGTGTGTGTGGTGGGGAGGATTGTGCGCACAGGTGTGGGTGTCTCTGAAGGCCAAGGCCAGAGGATGTATTAGATCTTCTGGAGCCAAAGTTGGGGTAATTGTAGTCACCTGATGTGAATGCTGAGTACCAAATTCAGGTCCTCTGTATACACTCAAAACCACTGAGACATCTCTCCAGCCCTGAAAATGTTTTGGGAACAAATGAAAGTCATGGCTTGATGGCATTTGAACATATCAAATGATAGTGATTTACACTTTTAAGCAGTTCTTTTATTTCATGTGACATTCACTGCAATTGAGGTTTCTGTTAAGGAGAGGAAAAGAACTGAGTGTGGTACATACCCATAATCCAAGCACTCATGGGTCTGAAGCAGGAGGATTTCCACTGTGAGGCCAGCACGGGCTACATGATGAGACCCTGTTATAAAGGAATAAAAAAATAAAGAAAAAGTACTGAATCGAAATCTATAAGAGTAAACAAGGGCTATAAGTATTTGGAAATGGTCACCAAATAGATGTAAAAAGAATTTTTAGTGTATGAGTATTTGGCGTGTGTATATATGCATGATTTAGCATGTATGTTGACACACACATCTGTGAGTACATGTGTATATATGTGTGCAAGCACAAGGAGGCCAGAGGTTGATATTGGGAATAATGTTTAATCCCTCTTCTATCTTATTCATTGACGTGAGATCCTTCAATCAATTCCAAAGCTGCAAGATATGGCTGGCCTTGATAGCTGGTTTGTCTGGTACTCTCATCTCTAATTCTGAGGCTGGAATTACAGGATAACCAAGATACCCTCCCTTTAAATACTCTTCTGGTGATTCAAATTCTGTCTTTATGCTTGTGTAGTAAACACTTTAGCCACTGAGCCATCTCCCCAGTCTTTTACCTAATGGCATTTAAAGGCATCTAAGAACTACTTTGAAAATGAGAGCATCCCTGGTTTCTGTCCCCAAGGACATCACTTACAAGCAACACAGGGACTTTAAGTGAAAAGATGGCTACAGTTGTTAATATTGATGATCATCTTGACAAGACCTAAAGTCACCTGGGAGGTAAACCTCTGGGTGTGCCTATGAGGGAGATTCTAGATTACATTAACTGAGACGGGAAAATCACTCTGAACAAGGGCGGCAGCATCCCACAGGTCGGGGTATTTAACCGAGTAAAATCGGGAAAGTGAGCTGAGCACCAGAATTTGTCTCTCTCTGCTTCCTGACTGTAGATGCCACGTGACCAGCTGCCTCATGGTCCTGTTACCATGAATTCCTTGCCATGATGGACTGTGTGTCTTCAAACTGTGAACCTTTCCTTCCTTTGTCAAGTTTCTTCTGTCCAGCATCTTGGTACAGCACTAAGAATGTTAACTGAACACATCAGCACACAGTCGCAGAATATACTGTATTTGACCAACATCTCCCTTAGTACTCCATTGCCAACACACACAAAAATAATAAACCTTAAAGAATGCAATGACTTCCTGTCTTGTTCTACTCTAACCCTTGAACTCTCTAAAGTTCAGTATTCTACTACCACTCTCCTGCAGCGGGTAATAAGAGCCATGTTACACAGAGTCTCAGAATTCTGTAGACTTTAAAGACAGCCTGAAACTGTGGAGATCTATTGCCAGCACACTTAGACCAGAGTCAGCCAACTTCACATGTGAACCTTGCATAGCTCTAGCAAATCAGTATGTCCCTTGACTGCCTGTGTGAGCAAGTGCAGCATTGGAAAATTCTGTCTTCTCTCCCCACAGGAAGGAAGGAAGGAAGGAAGGAAGGAAGGAAGGAAGGAAGGAAGGAAGGAAGGAAGAGAGAGAGAAAGAGAGGGAGAGAGGAAGAGAGGGAGAAAGAAATGGAAGTCATGCTTTAATACTGAAGGCCACCTACTGTGTTTTTTTAATGTGACTTAAAACTGAGTCATTCCAAATCATATGAATCATCTCTAAATTTAGAAATTAGTTCCTAATACACACTGCATGCTCTGAATCATAAATAATGTTTCCCAATATTCATGGGGGAGAGTTGTTGCTAAGAGCCTCTTGGCTCTTCACACTCCCCATGAGGTGATCAAGAAAATACTCACTGCATCTGCAAGTGTGAAGTTGTGAACAGGAGAGCAAGGGGACGGTTTAGACAGGACTGTGCAAAAAAAAAAAAAAAATCTAAGAGTCCTTCTACATCACATGGTAGACCACTTCTCAGTTGGATGTGGGGGCTGGGGGTGACCTAATGATCATTCCTGACTGGAATAAATCTAAAATCTTATGGTTTATTTTCAAAATAAAAGTTCCTTGAGTCTTCATAGGTCCAACTATAGATAGAGAGGAAGCCCTGGGCTCCTGCTGGTATCCTAAATTGGCTATCTCCACCCAAACTCTGCTAGTCTAGCCAATCTCCTTCCCAACCCAAACTAGGAGTGTAGAGTAGAAAATTGCCAATAAACAAGTCTGCCTGATGACTTCCGCATGTGACAAAGTCATGCACTTGTACCATAAACAGGATGTCAATTGTAGAGACGAACCCAATCGTGGTTTTTATTGAGAAAAACATAGACACAAGCTGTAGAGAGAAAGATGGGGCATGATGACTTGGAAGATTGGACTCCCCTGATTACTTGGCCAGTGGAGAAAGGGAGGAGGGGGGCCTCGGTGCTGAGTCAATGCCTGACCTAAAGAACTGACACAAAATGGTAAATTTAAACTGTCCCCTTTCACAGTAGAGGCTCGAGAGTTGTAAAAACTCTTACTATGAAATGGGGATCCAAGCTCTTAACGTTGGCTCACCTGTTCTGGTTTAGATGTGAAATATCCCTCCCCCCATGGGTTCCTGTGTTTCAGTACGTGGTCCTCAGTTGATGGTGCTGAGGTATAGGGAGGTTGTAGAATCTTTAGGAGATAGGGTCCATCTGCCTATTAAAAGAAGCCTTCAAGGCTTAAGCCCCAACACACTTCGGCCCATGCATTCTAATTCCTTCTGATGACACATAGTAAGTTCTGACCACCCTGACCATGCCCCCGAAAGGGATATGACTTCCCTGCTGGGATGAGCTGGATTCCTGGCCTTGTCAGTCAAAACACGCTTCTCCTCGAAGATCTTTTGCCAGGTGTTCAGTCAGAGTAATGAGAAATAGGTAGGCCTTCTTTCCAGTCCCCATCATTTCCCACCACCTTCCCTCACTCTGCCCTACATACCAATCTTTGCTGGCAAAGTCTTTAGAGGAAGTACGCACCAATGGTATGTGCCAGTTTCTCCCTTATCCATAGTTGTTCACCTAGACGTGCTATACATTCATGTACTCATTTGTGTGTATGTGCATGCACACACACACACACACACACACACACACACAGGCACAAACTAGTTCATAGAAAAGACTTCTACCTGGCAATATTATATGGTTAGTTTCATACTTTCAAAACAGATTAAAAGAGCAGAATCGGAAGTAAAGACAGTCTTCACATTTCAAGGGCTGACTGTGGAGTTCCATGAGTGCAGGGATGTCACTGCAGAATGAATAAACTGAGGTATGCTGTGGGGACTTTGTCGGCACCTGAGGCGCTTTGAAGCCTAGATAGCAAGAACTACCTTCGTCTTAAATCTATGCACATTTGAAGACTGTCTTAAAACTCATTTCCTCAAGAACTGAGGTCATCTTTGTTCTAATCAGAACAGAAATTGCATTTCTGGAAATCAGAAGTAAATCTGATAAATATGGGCTGGGGAGATAGTTCAGTGTGTCATAATTGAAGCAGTTGAGGCAGGAACAAGCAAAATGCTGGAACATGCAAGATGCTGACACAGATATGTCAATGTCTCAGCATGTTGGAAGGATAATTTCTAACAGGTTTGATCCAGGGTCTCTAGTGTCCGGTCCTTTGGTTCTGCAAACACATAACTTCACACAAGCATTATACAGTTCTAAAATTATAAATATATGAGATGTGCAGGATGAGACTAAACTGTAAGCCAATTTTATCTATGCCAATTAAAAGAATGGCATAATAAATTTTGAGGCTATTATAGCCAAGGATTTATTGGCCATGTATCATAGGCGTTCTGGCTAGAGACATTTTTTATGTCTCAGTCAGTTTCAGAGTTGTTCCCATGTAAAGGTAAGCAATATAAGTTACCATTATTATTGAACACACAATCATTATCATGTTGAAATCAAAACAAGGTTGTAAAGATCAAAATATCTTTTCTGGGCTCTTGGGTGCCTGTTGTATTAGGCCAACCTGGTATGTATCTCCTGAGAGAAGGCCTCCCTTTAGCGAGACAAGCTGGTTGCCTTGAGCAATAGAAAAGGCATGTTTTAAGTAAACTTTATATAAATTCCTTTTTAATTTAGAATTTAAGCATACCCTAGGCATCTTGTACCTGTTTAGAAGTTTAGGCCTAGGTTTTTATATATGTTGTAGCTATTTTTGTCCTATACTCTTTTTCTACATAGAATGGGCAGTTATGCCTTTATAGCCAAACTTTATATAAACTCCCTTTTACCTTTAGCATTTAAACATACCCTGGGCATCTTGTACCTGGATTTTTACATTGGTTGTGGCTATTCTTTGGGCTTGCCCCTTTTTTGATATGGAATGGACAGTTTCACCTTTTAAACATATGGATTATAATTTTTGAGTTTTTAGGACTTAACTAGGCTGGCATGTACTTTGTCATCTGTAAGCCTCCTGTGTCTTTTTTGCATCAGGCATGACCAACATTTGTCCTTGTGAAAATGTCTCACATTTGAAAATATAAGCAGCTTTGAGAGCACTGTGACACCTTAATGTAGTCAGCATTTAAAATTTTTTTGATATGGGAGGCATGCAGTTTGCATGTTTGTCTCCCAGACTAATTTTGAGTCCTTACATTGACCAACAGAACATATTTCTTAAGCCAAAATGCCCTTTGGTACCAGTTCTCCCATGGAAGCCCAACTTTCTGAGATTGACTGGCCTTTTTAAAGCAGTGTGACATCATCTCTCTTTACATAAACTTAAAATTGATGTGAATCCAATCTTTAGACCAGTAAGGACTTAACATCTATTATTAAGAAAAAAAAAGAACTTACATGGTAACCTTAAGGAAAATTTTGTCATTTTGAATGTTAGACTATCTCTGCAGGTGGCTAAACAGCAGGAGTTGCCACCCTGGCTTTTATTATGTAAGTTAGCCTGATCCCAGAACTTAGAGATTTACCTGTTTCTTTTTACTTTGTGTTAGGATTTAAAGGCATGTGCCTTTGACAACTTGTTCAAATATTTTTTTTCTTGAATTAATATTGTTGGAACTCAAAGGTTTTAAATGAAAATCAAACAAAGAGACAAGAAAATTTTAAGTTTTGGGTCAGTTGTGCCAATTTAGACTATAACAAACAAAGCCCAGTTGGTTAATTTTTGGAATTTAGTTGTTGTTACAGTGAATTGGCAGACGCCTACCAGAAAGAGCTGACAACTATCTTGCGGCCAGAGAACTTTGAATTTTAGCCTTTGTTAATCTAATTTTTATTAGGAAGAGTGCCGTTTGTATTGCCTGTAACTTAATATTCCATTCCTTGGCTTTTCCCCATTTTGTCCTTAAATTTTCTTGGAGAAGGCATGGAGAAAAGACATAACCATTAAACATATTGCAACCAGATCCATGACTATGACAACCAAAACAAAACCAAAAGGGATTAAAACATCCTCTGCCATGGCATTTTTTATTTTAGAGGTATTTTTAGGCCAAGCTCTGTTTAAAGGTCTGTTCGCCTCCAGTTCGTTTCTTTCCAGCCATGGCTCCTGCTGTTGCTCTGAACCAGCCACAGTATAAGGAAGTCATGCTTGTATACCCCTCCTGTTAGACTGTAGCCAGTTTTGTTATGTTAAGTTTTAGACCTGCCCACAGTCTTTTGCTCCTGGGCCTGTTTAAGAGTCTCTCTTAGAGCAACAGAACCAAAAAATCTGGGCACAGGGGTCTTTTTCTGAGACTTATACTCCAACCAAGGACCATTCATGGATATAACCTAGAACCTCTGCTCAGATGTAGCCCATGGCAGCTCAGTCTCCAAGTGGGTCCCTGAGTAATAGGAACTGGGACTGTCTCTGACATGAACTAATTGACCTGCTTTTGGATCACCTCATCCTCAATGGGGAGGAGCCTTACAAGGCCACAGAGGAAGACAATGCAGCCAGTCCTGATGAGACCTGATAGGCTAGGGCCAGATGGAAGGGGAGGAGGACCTCCCTTATCAGTGGACTTGGAGAGAGGCAAGGGAGGAGATGAGGGAAGGAGGGTGAGATTGTGAGGGAATGAGGGAGAGGTCTACAGTTGGGATACAAAGTGAATAAACTGTAATTAATATAAAAAAATAAAAATTAAAAAGAAAAAGAGTCTCTTTTAAAGAGATAGTAATTGACCTGGGAGGTTTTAGGTTTGAAGTTTGGGTTGTAACACTGGGAGTTTATTCCCTCAATCAAATTATGATAAAGCATGATTTAAAGGGTGTGGATGTTTAGATTAGTTGGGTGTCATTTGTTGTGAGTTATTAATATTTATTATAGATTTATCTTTTAGTTAAACAGTGGTTATTCCTAAACCAGCTGTATACCCAAATCACCACACAGAGACTAGGATTTATTTAATTAACCTAGAGCACAATGCTGGGCAATAGTTACTCCATCCTAAACCTCCAAGCCCTCATAGTTTCTTCCAATTCAGGTTTCCCACATTATATTTGCTTTTAGTCATATCTTAGGTCCGGTTCATCTCTCCTCATGGTCCAAGTCCTGCCCTGCTGATCTCGGCTCTTCTACTCCTCACTCACTTCCTTCTCCTCCCCTCCGGACCAAAATGCCCCACCCTATTCTCTGTATTACACAGCACTGGCTGGTTGTTTAATTGACAATTACAGAGAACAAAGCATGTTTACACAAACCTGAGACAGGTGATGCTTAAAATAAGCATCACAATGCAATGTCCAGATTGAAACCAGATAGTGGGGCAGAGAAATCAGCATTTGAATGAACAAGGGTAAATTTTATACATTCCATAAGAACATTATACCAACAGTTCTGAGTCACCTAGAAACAGGGCCCAGCAAGGAACGACAGATCACAGCAGAGAAGATTAAAGTAATCAGAGAAGTGAATAGATGTATGTTGGGCTAGTTTCATCACCATTGATGTGATAAATTACTTTGACCAAAAGCAACATAGGGTAGAAAGGGGTCACTTCAACTTACAAGGTATAGGCCAGCACTGAGGGAAATCAGGGTGGGAACGGAAGGCAGAAAAGATGGAGGAATGCTGCTTGTTGGTTCACGCTCTGGCTCAAGCTTTGCTAGCTCTTTCTTTAGAACATATTTTTATTAGGTGTGTATGTTTGTGTATGGGTATGAACACTTGAGTGCAGTGCTTCTAGAGGCCAGAAGAGGCCATCAGATCCCCTAGATCTGAAGTAAAATGTGTGAGCTGCCTGACGTGGATGCTAGGAAGTGAAACTTTGGTTCCCTGAAATACCAGTATTTACTCCTAACAGCTGAGCCATTTCTCCAGCCTTGCAGGGAATGGTGCCTCCTACAATGGCATCAATTGACAATCAAGGCACTCACTCACAGACAGAGCCTTGTCAGCCTCCCTCAACTGAGACTCCCTTCTTGCGTGATGACTCTAAGCTGTGTCAGGTTGGTGGTTAAGCTAAGAGGGACAGAGATAACGTAGTCTCAATACAGAAACCAGAAAAGGCCTGAAGGGGCACAGGCAGGAGCTCTGTAGGCTGAATGAGAAATGTCCTCAGTCAACTCACGTGTTTGGATACTTAGTCCCCTACAGGTGGTGATATTTGGGGAAAATGTGGAATTTTAGGAGATGGTGGCTTCCTGGAGAACATGGGTTAGCCTTAAGGTATTCTAGCCCACCCCAATTCCTATTCTCCCAGGCTCCTGACTCCTGATACAGTAAAACCAGTCACCTTGTGTTCCATGCCTTCCACAAACTATGTCTCCTCAAACTCTGAGCCTTAAGTTGTTTCTTCTCAGCTGTTTTCTCACAGCAATTAAAAAGTTAACAAATACAGATATCAGCATAAAAAGGGCTCAAAGTCAAAATATGGTCTCCTGAGTCTGACCCACCTACAAGAAAACAACTTTAGCCTAATACACAGTGACGCTGTGTCCCTTTCCACTCTCTTTGTGATTTTTACTTTGTTGTTTTCATAATTTCATTGCTATCCTGTTGTTTTTAGGTTATTTTATATGCATGAGTGCTTTGCTTGCATACGTACATTTATCCTGCCTGCACACATATGTACATTATATTACCTGATATACATTTACACGTATACTACCTGCATATACATGTGTACCACCTGCACGCTATACCTGCAGGGTTCAGAAGAGGGACCGGAATCCCCCAGAATTGTGGTTACAGGTGTCTGTGGACCACTTTGTGGGTGCTGGGAAACAAGCCCCGGTCCTTTGCAAAAGTAACAAGTGCTCTTAACCACTGAGCCATTTCTCCAATCCGTGTTTGTTTTCAGAGTTTCACTCTGACACAGACTGGCCGTGAGCTCATTGTATAGTTTCAGCTGGCATCCAACTCCTGGCAATCCTCCTGTCTCAGCCTCATTACTGCTCCGATTGTTAACATACCCAGATTCTCTGACACACAGGTACACATGCACTCCCATGCACATGCATGCATGAATGCATGCAATGTTACCACAGTCTTGGAGAGAACCGTAAGTATCTTCGGCTTCGATGTTGTTTGACTGCTCTCTTTTTCTCTCTATCTCAATCAGGGGAGTCCCTTCATTCTTCTTTCAAAAACCTTCCACATCCAGGCACCCATTGCTCTGAAGTGCTGAACAGGCTCTTGGGAGTTGCTTAACATCGTTTCCAGACCACATCTGCATTTGTCATGGAGGCTGTCTGCACAACCTTTATTGTAAAACCTGCTCCCTGGTGCTTGTCCCAAGGCCACTAACGCTAGCAATATCAGTAGTGTTCTTCAAAGCTCTGAGCCTGCATTCCTGGTAGGCTTCCATTGATGCTATACAGGTTATGAGTGGACCTGGGCACCCATGGTGAGAACTGAAGTGACCCAACCAATTGGAACAGTTTGGAAAGGATGCTCTATACAGAAAAACAGCAAGACAAAGTTGATCCTGATATCACCAGATAGAAAATAAACCTTTTATAAATAAGTCAGTCAAGTATTTGCCATGTGTGTATGTGTGTGTGTGTGTGTATGTGTATAGGAATATATATATATATATATATATATATATATATATATATATATATATATATATATATGCCAAATACTCTACTAACTGAACCTCTCTCTCTCCCTCTCTGTCTTTCTCTTTCTCTCTCTCTCTCTCTCTATATATATATGGAAGCTCTGGGTTCCATTCCCAGTAACACATAAATCAGGCATGGCAGTGCAAGCCTGCAACCCCAGCACTCAGGAGGTAGAGGCAGGAAAAATCACAAGTTCAATGTCATCCTTGACTGTCAACTGGACATAAACCTAGAGTCACCTTGAAGATGGACCCTCAACAGAACAATGTCCCCCGTCAGATTGGCTTGTAATTATGTCTATGGAGGCTTTGTTTAAATTGCTGATTGATGAAGAAAGGCCCAGCTCACTGTGGCTGGGTCCAAGCCTGGCTAGTTGTTCTTGAGAGGAGCCAGCTAAGCATGAGCCAGAGCTAGCCAACAAGACTTATTCCTCCATGCTCTCTGCTTCAAGGTCCCACCTGGAATGCCTGCCTTCCCTCCCCTTAAGGTTGTAAGCTGTAAGCTGAAATAAACCCTACTTTCCGAAGTTGCTTTGGGTCACCGTTTACCCCAACAACAGAAAGCAAAGTAGGATGTACCCCCAAACCCTTGCCAGGATACATACTCATAGAAGTCTCTTATAATTGCCTATCTGCACTGAGTCTGGAAACTTCTTGAGCAAGAATACTTTTTTCTTTTCATCTACATGGAATCCAATACATTTTCAGTATATTTAAATAAGTTCTGGGTGTTGGGAGAAAAGATATCTTCCCCGTTCACAGGGATGCAGTCACTGAAGAGCCCTCCTCCTGCGACTTCAGGCCCCTGAGTCTCCATTAAAGGAACTATCTGGAGGATCTGTTCAGCCACTCTTAGCAAGCCCAGATGCAGATGTCATCCCTCACCAGCCCCCTAGATTCAGGGAGTGTGGCTCAGCCACAGATGAGAGATGCTTTCCTCAGAAGCTGTGATGCTGTGAAAGGCCTCTCACCCCAACATAGTTAATACATGTAGATTTTGAAATTAATCTTTCATTTTGCACACACAACACTGGTGCTCTTGGACCCTGTTCTACGTGTGGTCTTCCTACCTGTTGAGGGATGAGTTGGAGGTACCCTGGAGGCAGGTACAGTGTTGAGCAGGGATCCTCTTCAACCTTCTTCAAACCAGGCATCAGAGTGAAGCAGGAGATTAAGGGAGGCCAAGGAGGTCAAAACATACTCACTGAATGCTGTAAAAAGTGCTTGCCTGGTAGGCACCTAGCACTGGATTCCATCTTGACACTGTTTAAATCTGGTATGCTGGCCCAAGTCTCTAATCCTGGAAGTGGGCATTGGAGGGAAGAATATCATCATAAATTCAAAGTCATCCTTAACTACATGGGGTGCTGGAAGCAAGTCTGGGAAGGGGAAGAAAGGAAAAGAAACTTGTCAATAGAGAAGAGTGGTCTATCCCCACCAATACAGGGGAGAGAACTTAATTCCAAAGAGCCAGCCAGTCCCAATCCAGGTCATGTGGCCACAGTAGGAATTCCCTTTTCTGACTTTAAAAGGGGCCTGTGAGCTCCCCTCGGGGTCACTGCCATTTTGTGAAGGTGGTGATCCCAGCATGCTGGAATTCTCTGCAGAACAAATGATCTTTGTTTTTGCATACCATCTGAATCTGGGGTCTTTCTTTGGCAATTCATGGACCCTAACACAAGGTAACAGAACATGTGTACCATGATATGCAAATGAACCCTGACAGTCCCATCCTCTGTATGACATTTGCCATTGAGCTTCTAACCTTCCTCCAACCTCCATCTCAAATCTGCTCTTGGAAGTATTTGTCTCTTTTTTTTTCCTTCCTTCCTTTCTTTTCTTCCTTTCCCTTCTCTTATTTTGTTTGTTTTCAACAAGGTTTTATACAATCCAAGATGGCTTCCCTAGTACATAAGAATTACCTTCAAGTCTTTATTTTCCTGCTTCTACCACCTGAGTGCTGGGTTTTTGGGGCACACTGTCACTCTCAGTTTATATGTGGGGTGCTGTTGACCAAAACTCAGGTCCTCATGCTTGTGGTGAAAGGACTAGGCCTGACTCCCTCCCCCAAAAGTCATCAGTCCCAGGAACTAGGCCATAGGTCACCAATTCCAGGAATAAGAAAACCGTAAAATTTCCTGCCCAAGGAATAGCCTGGAGGTAACCACAAGAATGGGAAGGTATCTTATCTCAGGGTGGGGCATCTGTGCTGGGCAGCCCATCGACCTAACATTCCTGAGGTCTATAGATAGCTTGCTCAATGTTATCTTAGCCAATTACCTTGTAACAAGCCTGCCCTTGCTAAATGTCATCCAATCATGTAACTGCTAAGCTGGGAATTCTGGGTTCTTGCTCAAGCCCCAAATAAAAACCCTGCCTTGTAGCTACTCGGGCCTCTCCTCTCTAATCCACTGTGTTGGTGATGGTGAAAAGACTGAGTTTAAGCCCAAATAAAACTCTTTGTTCTTGCACACGTAGTCCGTTTCCTGGCGGTCTTTGGAACCTTAAGATCTGGGCACAACAGTGGTGCACCAAGCACATTGCCCCCTAAGCTATCATCCAGCCTTCTAGAAAACATTTAAAAGCACATAGTCCCTTTTCAATTCCATGCCTGTACTGCTCAAACTCTTCAATAGCAAATATTTGGCTCTCTCTTAACCTCCTGGTGGCAGAATCTGCTTTCTGTCTCCCGGCTTCCTTTCTTTCCTTTTTACTTCATGAGAGTGTATGTGTTACCAGAGTTCATTGCTTTATTTGAAATGTTGGTGTGATGTCTGGGGCTCAGGTTCCCATATTGGAAACAAGAGGAAAAGGAAAAGAAGCCATAGAGGTGGCAGAGAGTTGACCTAGAAAGAACTTGGGAGTTGATGACTTAAAAAAAGCTTCCATGTTTGCATTTCACTTACCTTAGAGAGAAAGAACATTCTCAAGACACTATTATGTTGAGCTTTTCATGCAACCAATCTTGGCCTTAATGGGTACAGAAGATGACTTTGGGTATTCCTTCCTCTTGGATGTTTTAGGTATGTAGAGGGCTTTTTGATCATTGTATATTATCCTTAGCTCTTCAGTGCTACAGAGAAACATAGAGAAATGCCTTAGCCAAGATCACAAAGGAAAGAGAGAAATCACAGGTCATGAGAAAGGAGCCCCTCACCTCAGGGTCTGGTTGAAGGGTCCCAACAGCTGGGAATCAAGAATCCCAGTACAATGAACACTGGCCAATATGAAGACAATATTCCTTTCATATGTAGATAGTTTGTTAAGGTAGCAATGAATCAGGCTAGAGGCCTAAATGTATACAATCCTTGGTTACTTTCTGGGAATCCCCAGACTGTCATGATTGTTAGCTTTAACTATCAACTTAACACAGCCTTGAACCACATAGAGTCTCAGTGAAGGATTACCTCCATTGGATTGCCTTGTATATGTCTAAGATTTTGTGGGTGACTTGGTGTGTCCTTATCCCTTCAGTAGAAGTCCTGATTGGCTACAGGAAGTGGACACTTCAAGCTCCATATACCCTGTTTCTAGGAGTCTCTCAGCTAGGGTACCCCCATAGACTTCTTAGGGACTCCTCTATGCCATGTCTTTGGGAAGTCTGAGAGATGGCCCCCTACCACCAATCTCCATTCTCTCACCTGGTCCTCTCTCCCCTTCTCTCCCTCACTTTTAATCCTTCCCCCTGCTCTCTGTCTCATCCCCTCTCCTACCCAGTTCCCTCTCTCCATTCAAAACCAACAAGACATGCCTGGTATGTACTCACTTACAAGTTCCTATTAGCCATGAAGTAGAGGATAACCATGCTACAGTCCACAGACCCACAGAAGCTAAGTTACAAGCAAGGCCCAAAGGAGGAGGTTGTTTGTTTTTAAAGAAATTAATTTGGTTTCAAGAACTGATGCCGCTTGTTTTTCTAGATACTTAAACTTCCCGCCCCAGTAACGGGTGACAAGGAAAAATGGAAACCACCATTCAGCTACATGATTCCAAAGTTCTCAGTGCCCTCAACATGCTGATGTCTGCCTGGCTATCTATAATAGTGGTTCTCAATCTCTTTCACAGGAGTTGCATATCAGATATCCTGCATATCGGAGGTTTACATTATGATTCATGACAGTAGCAAAATTACAGTTATGAAATAGCAACAAAAATAATTTTATTGTTTGGGGTCACCACAACATGAATAACTGTATTAAAGGGTCGCAGCATTAGGAAGGTTGAAAATCACTGATCTATAACATTATTGTCACTCTAATAAATCTTTTATATCAAGGACAATCCACCTTAGAATTCATTCTGAGCCTCAAATCTGAAACCTTTCACTTGTTACCTTTGACAATATCAGGAAAGAACTGGGGTCCTCTCTGAGGAGTGGATGCCTCTGCTTTTCATAAAAGAAGCTTAAAATGTCAACTGACAACCACATACCCACTCATCTTGACACTAAATCCCCTAATGCCTTCACATTTGGCTTCTTAAGAAAGTGCTGCTTTCTGACGGGCGAATTATCACAGCCCACCATCATGTAGAACAGCACTGGAAGGGACGCCCATCTGTCACCATGTTTCCTTTTAACTGCTGTGTATCGATTAAGCAGTCCAGAGAATCGTGACAATCAATAACTTTTCTGTCCCAGAGAAAGAGCATTATGAGACAAAAAAAAAAAAAAATTAGCTTGTTTCATACTAGAAAGAAACAAGATGTCGATTCCATCTCTAAAACCCAACCTGATATGTCTCAGCCTCTCCACATCACAGATGAGGAAGTCGCCTTGATGGGGGAAGATGAGAGCTTACATGTTGGGTAAGCACAGGGCACCAAACTCAGAAGAAGTGGATTCCAGAGCGTTCTCCTGTCCTGTGAGACACCTTGATTACACCCTCCATCCTCCCCTGAGCTTTATCGCCCTGATGGAAAACTCAGCGTCATAATTGTTGTGCTCACAATCTCTGATTAACAAATTATCCCTAAATGTACAGTTTACAGTAGCCATTTTGTTAAACTCTGGTTTTATGGGTCAGGAGTTTGGGGACTATTTAGTGAGAAGTTTTTGCTTGGGAACTTTCATAGGACGTCCATGGCACCTACAGTTTATATCGAGGCTGGACTGTGCTCAAAGTCTGAGATGGCGTATGTACAGAATTGAGACTGGATGCCCTGTTGAAGTGTGATGAAGGCTATTGACTAGACTGCACTTATGCACCATCTCCCCAGCAGGATGTTCTCACATTTAGTGTGTGTGTGTGTGTGTGTGTGTGTGTGTGTGTGTGTGTGTGTGTG
>NW_026590062.1:20620797-20621953 GCF_907164565.1 Psammomys obesus | reverse complement strand
TGTGTGTGTGTGTGTGTGTGTGTGTGTGTGTGTGTGTGTGTGTGTGTTGGGAATGTGGGGTAGCTAAGGTGCTACAAGATGCAGGGGGAAGACAAGTGGTGGAAGTCTTTTTTCCTTTTCTGTTATGTGGACTCCGGGGGCTGAAGGTCATTAGACTCAGAGTAAACACCTTTATCTGCTGGGCTGGGTCACTGTCCCTGACTTTTTGTGTGCAATGATTTATCACCATGGACATGAGCTCAAGGGAAGGCCTAGAAGAGGATTTCGAGACTCTGAATGTGGGTGGCACCATTTCATGCTCTGGGGTTCTGAACTTAATAAAAAGAGAAAACAAGCTGAGTACCATCAGTCATCTCTCTGGTTCCTGACTGTGGATGCCATATGACCAGCTGCCTCATGCTAGTGCTGCCATGCCTTCTCCACCATGATGGACCTTCAAATTTTCAAAATAAACTCTTCTATCCTGAAGTTGTTTCTTGGTGTGTCTATGGTCACAATATCCAGAGCAGTAACCAATACAGATATAAGAACAAACATCCCAAGAAAAGTCGGAAACTCTATGGTCTCTGTGGTTATGCCTCAGAAGTTCTACTACATCTCCTCCATTGCAGTTGTTGGGTTGAGGCAGTCCCAGTCAAGTGAGCGTCTCCAAAGGTGGGACCTTAGAATCTCTTTCCCAGGAGCAATGTCAAAATTTAAAACCTAGTTTTTGAATCCTTTTGCAAGCCTGGAGTAGAGCACACTGCAAGAATGAGTTGCATGTTGAATGTGAGTCATGTCTATCTGCACCACCAAAAAAAAAATGAAAGTAGGTGCTGAAGAGATGACTCATTGGTAAGATGGCTCTAGAAGAAAACCTGAGTTCAATTCCTAGTAACCAGATCCAGTGGTTCACAATCACCTGTAACTCCAGCTCCAGGTGTCTGTTGCTCTACCGCAAGTACCTACAGACATACACACAGTACATCACACTTAAAAGTGAATGGTTAAAAAGGGCAACTTAAAGAAGAAAGGGTTTCCGTGGCTTAACAGTTTGAAGGGAAATAGTTCCTTGTGGGAAATCACTGTTGTAAAACATGAGGCAGCTGGTCACATTGTGTCTGCAGCCAGAAGCAGAGCCCATACAGAGAACAGGATAGGCTATAAAACTGCAAGG
>NW_026590062.1:20576943-20620787 GCF_907164565.1 Psammomys obesus | reverse complement strand
AGTGCCAGCTGACACAAACTGCATTCTCCCTGTCCTAGCTGGTATCACCTCTTTTTATCCTGGCAGGTAGCCTAAGGCCAACTCAGCTATGCCAAATGTCACTGTGCTGAATGCCAGGCGATCTGTCAAAAGAACTACAAAGAATTACACCAACATGAGTACAGCCTTCCTATTCACTTTCCTTGTAAGAAGGATATAAGGGCTCCTGACATAAGCTCAACCCCTTTAATCATTCTGTCTCATAGAGGATGTCTGAAAGATTGAATTCAGACATACTGACAGCTAGACAGAACTACACTTTATCTATCTATCTGAAGGTGCTCTACCACTGAGCCAAACCTCCAGTCCCTCACGGGAGGAGTCTAGGCAAGTATTCTACTGCTGAGCCATACCCCAGCCCCTAACTGAGAGATTCTAGGCAGGTGCTCTACCACTAATCTACACCCTAGCCCCTCACTGGGGGATTTTAGGCAGGTGCTCTACCATTAATCCACACCCCTGCCCCTCACTGGGGGATTTTAGGCAGGTGTTCTACCACTGAGCCACACCCCCAGACCCTCACTGGAGGATTCTAGACAGTGCTCTAACTACTAAACCATACCCAGTCCCTCACTGGCAGGTTTAAGTAGCTATTTTAACCCCCAGCTACACCTTCAGCCCTCTTTTTAATTGTTTGTTTGTTTTTACTCTGAGATATGGTCTTACTAAGATTCCCAGCCTGTTCTCAAACTTATTCTGTAACTCAGGCTAGTCCTGAATTTGCAGTGTTCTTTCCTCTGTATTGGTGTAATCGAGATGACAGGCCTGCACCAACACATCTGGCTACAGCTTGGTTTCACACAGCTCCAAATCTTTAGATTATGCATACCACACCCAGCTTCTTTAATCATTCAAGCTGGTGTGGACAGATGTGACAGTGAGAGTCAGTACCCCAGCAGACACTTGTTGTGGCCTGACCATTCTCCAGGCAAGCTAGAGATTGGAGCGGAATTTAGGGAGAGTCCCAGTGGATAAACAAGTCACCCGGAGGAAGCCGCCATGTTTCATTCTGACCACATTTGCAAAGCTTGGAGAGAGGCTGGCACAGAGGCAAAACTGGCAGCTGTTTTTCTCGAAATTAATTTCTATCCCCACAGTGATCAGTTCTGGTTAAGTGAGAGAATCAAATTATGTAAGTTTCTTCTGCTAGGAAGGTCTGCTGCTCTGAATCTCGATGAAAAATAACACAATGCTGCTATTTAATTTTAAAATCCCATCCACTTCACCCACAATTCGTAACGATCCTGCCTCCAGCTCATGCGGTATTCATGGATCTTAAAAATACTTTGAAAGCAGACATGATTCATGCTTGGGACCCTATGGAGAGGCAATGGAGGACCCTCCTTCTCCACAGGGAAGGTGGGAAAAAAAAAGGATGGAGTCCTATAGACTGTGGTTCCCAACTGTCTGCTCCACGCACATAAACACTCCGCTTCTAGTTATTTAGCGCTTGGCACCAATTCTGTACAGACTAATCTATGACACAGACAGTCACCACGATGATATCAAGGGCAAAAGAGAGATAGGGAGTTACGGTTTGCTAATGTAAGTCAATAAAGAACAGGGCTTCCAACCATCCCTTCCTGAAAAAAAAAAAAAATGCTTTTACTGTTACCCAAAACCTGGACAGCAGATGACAGAATTCTATTTAATCTTACCCTGCTCTCTCTCTTACATACACACACACACACACATACACATACACATAGACTTCCTGTCTCTGTGTGAGACAGACAGACAGACAAAAACAACCTTGGGTATCCACATTGTCTTTCACCTTGTTTGAGACAGAGTCCCACGTGCCCCTCTGCTTTTGTTAGATTAGCTAGCCATAAGCTGTCAAGGTTTCTCCTACCTCCACCTGTCACCTACCCATAGAAATGCTGGTTTTACTGACCATGCAAAGCTTGGAGCCACCAGCTCCAGCTTTACATGCATTCCGGGGATTCAAACTCATGTCCTCACACTTGTGTGGCCAATCCAGTCCCTATGACAGCCTTGTAAAAGATCGTCTGAAATGTTGATGTAAAAGGTTTGTGCTCTAGAGACATAGGAAGAAACTTGTAAAAGGGGCAGGAAGCATGTGCCCTCTACTCTATAGTTTGTAATGAAATTTTGACCCCACTGCTTCATTTGCATATGAATATATTTAAAATTTAAAAAGGAGTGTATGTTTGTGTGTTTGTGTGTGTGTGTGTGTTCGTGTGTACATGAATTCAAGTGTCAGAGACCTGACAATGGCTTCAAATCTAATGAGATTTAGAGGTGCCTGTGGGCAACCCAGTCATGCATGCTGGAAACCTCACTCAGGCCCGTCAGCCGTGTCTCCAACTCCAGTTTTTTTTCTTAGCATGCACAATATAGGTTTCTTATATGTCACACCATGTGACACGTGTTATTAGTACCTTGCCTTGTATTTGTTCCCCATCATATCGCCCCGTCTTTCCCCAACTGAGCTTCTTTCTCTGTACTCCTGGGTCCAACTGAACTTACTGCTGGCATTCCGTCCAGATGAAGTAAGAGGCTTCACTGCCCCTAACTACACTGTGCTCGTATTTGCTGGTCAGAATGGAGTCCACAGGAGGGTTGGTCCCACTTTCCTAGGGACTGAGCTGCTGAGAGACATATCTCCAGCTACGCCAAGCCTTTGCTAAAGATCATATTTTTATTTGATCTTCATTTCTTCTTCATTTTTGAATCAAGAAAGTAATTGATGATGTCTGTGTCTCATCCTACACCTTCCAGGTACCTGAAAATCTATTCTGACATTTTAGACATTGGCAGTAATTCTTTCCCCCAACTGACTATACATAATGTTAAGAAATAACTGAGGCTTGGATATGACAAGTTTGGTAAAGGGGAGAATCATTTGACTCTTCCTCAACCCATAGAGCGAGTGCATTCCAAGAATATCAGGCTGCATACTCAAGAGTAGCTAGACGCCATCACCGAGTCACCCCACTTCTGTGTGTCTGTGTACCTCTGTTCTCCCTCCTGGAGACAAGGTCATGTGGGAGTCTTGCCTTATTACTAATAGACTTTTCGGCTAGTGAAAATCTGGGTAGTTTTTTGTCATTTTTCAGACACAGTCTCACTATGCAATTGGGGATAGACTTAAACTCTTGGTCATCTTTATTTAGGCCCCACGTGTGGGGCTCAGGCCACTATACCTGGCCTGACATGACTGTGGTGGTACAGTTACAGCCAGAATAGAGGGTTTGGTTGATCTGCAAACCTCACTATTTAAACTATGTTTAAAATATCCTGACAGGTATGGTGGCGCACGCCTGTAATCCAGCACTACAGGAGGCAGAGGCAGCGGATCTCTGTGAGCTTGAGGCCACAGAGTGAGTCTACAAAGTAAGTCCCGGACAGCCCGGGCTACACAAAGAAACCCTGTCTTGGAAACCCAAAATTAATTAGTAATTAATTAATTAAAGTAAATATCCTGGGAACAGAGAGGTAGTTCAGTCAGTAAAGGGTTTGCTGGGCAAGCAGAGTCTGAGACTGTGTTCAACCCCTGGAAACCATGCAAAACTATGAGGAGCAGTACACACCTGAAATCCTAGCACTGGGGATGGAGAGACAGGTAGATTCCTGGGGTTTTGCTAGCCAGCTGCTTACTAAATCGGTGGTTCCAGGTTTAGTGAGAGACCCTGTCTCAAAAAGTAATGCGGAGAATGATGGAGGGAAACACCCCAACTAGCTTTCACATTCACACTTGCACACCTGCATGCATAGGGACGAACACACACGCACGCACACACACACACACACACACACATGCACACACACACACACACACACACACACTTGCACATTAGGTTTATCTACTTTTATTCTGGGTAAGGAGGGACATCTAAGTCCATGGTCTTTTCTCAGCTCTGGGCTGAGAGCCCTGACTGCAACCATAGCCTGTTCCATCTACGGGTGGAAACAACTTCCTCAAACAGCCTCCGTTAGCTGCTCCATGCTGATGAACAGGTCTGTCAAGGGCTAAATGAGGCTGTCAGGACAGCAGGGCTGAGCACACAGCCCCTCACCATGCTTCAGCCCAGTCACACTGTCCTCTCAGGACTGAGCCTTCCTTATAGTCAGGAGCATGGTGCAGACACACCGCACCACCTGCTGTGGGGACAGGCCGGGCTCTAACCCCATCATCATCACCATGCTGCCCACAGAAGAACACTGAGGGGCCACCGTGCCTGTTGCAGGGACTCTAATCACACCATGCTAAGCACGCCACCTCCGAGCATGAGGCCGCTGCCACTTCTCTGAGATGACAGAAGCCCCTGCGCCTGCCCCGCTCTCCTGTCCAGGCAGTTGCTCTTGACCTAGACCCTGGATATCAGGATATTCGGTGCCCTGAAACATCTCAGCCCCCAGAGCATGTAAATTTTCTAAGAAGTACATATACATTTATCTGATGGTT
This sequence comes from Psammomys obesus, assembly GCF_907164565.1. NCBI lineage: Eukaryota > Metazoa > Chordata > Mammalia > Rodentia > Muridae > Psammomys > Psammomys obesus. The sequence goes on along the minus strand of NW_026590062.1, from coordinate 20,616,316 downwards.
TCACCCCTAAAGAGCTTTCTTTAAAAAAAAAAAAAAAATGATAACATTGCTAGCCAGAAGAGGAAAGCAAGTAATTTATCACACTTTCCTTTCTGTCCTGCCTGTATGCCCTTGGGAAAGGCAATCTAATGAGACGGGGCCTGTGTTGCTTCTGCAATCCCAGCACTTAGGAGGTAGAGCCAAGAACATGGAGATTCAAGGGCAACCAAGGCTACATACTGAGTTCAAGGCCAGCCTGAGGCAGAGACCTGAGCTACAGAAACTGGTTAAAGAACATGGTTGACAAGAGCGCAAACCCTGTCTGGCCTGAGAAAGATGATGTACCAATGTACCAAGAGTCAGCTCTCATCACTTAAAAACTTTTTATTAATTTATTCTTTGTTGTGATAGGGATGAAACCCAGAGACTTACACATGCTATGCAGGTGCTCTACCACTGAGCCACACTTGCTAAGTGATATTAGTTTGTGACTTTCTTTTTGTGTCCCTTAATATTTTTAAAAATTAAGATTAATACACAAGCTATTAGATGTCATTGTGGCATTTTAAACAGTGTTTTAATGACTATCTTTTCCTCATCTCCTTGACATCTGTGCTAGCCTTGATTTTCCCGTTGTATGTCTCTTTTCTTATCACTTACCATGTAGTATACAATATATATATTCATATGTGTCCATATATACATACATATGTGTACACACAGAGGTCTATCTAAGTAAAAGCTAAAAAGTAGGAAGACAACAAAGAAACGCACTGAAAAGGAAAGGGGGTGCTCTGTAACTACACTCTCGGCAGAGCTCATCTGGCTCCAGTAGAGCTAACCCAGCCTCAGAGGAAGCACGTCTTGAAGGTGGAGCATCCCACCATCTTTAAACACCATTGCACTGGGTGCTTGAGCCTTGATATGTGTGCCTCAGTGGGGACATGCATTATTAGAAACCTAAGCCATAGCGCCACTTATACACAGGCTCTTTCTCTCTCTCCCTCTCTCCTCTTTCTTTTCCACCCTCATTCTCTCCTCTCCCTTTCTTTCTCTATCCTCTCTCCTTCTGTCTTTCCCCCTCTGTGTGTGTGTGCCTATCTCTCTTCCCCTCTCTATCTCCTCTTTTGCCTTGTACCAACACCACAGTGTGTCAATTGCAGATGTACGGGAGACGTTTGTTCCTCCCAGTATAAAATGCTTCACTTTGTTCTTCTTTGAAATGTATTTGTTCTTGGCTCTTTTGCTTTTTCATGTGAGTTTAATAAAAACACAAAAATATAGAGCTTTCAAATTCCACAAAACTAGACTTTTAAGGTTTTTAGAGTTGTGATTTGTATTTTTTTTTATCTAATACTTCCAGAATTTACTTTAGTATTGATGTCTTTCTTTTTGTAAAGATTTGTTTTTTATTAGTTTTAATTATGTGTCTGTGTGTGGATATGTGCGCAAGAGTGCAGCTGCCCTTAAAGGCCAAAAGGGGGCATCAGATCCCCCTGGAGCTGGAGTTACGGAGTTTTGGAGTTGTGAGCCGCCTGACATGAATGCTAGGGACTGAGCTCAGGTCCTCTGCAAGAGCACCAAGCCCTCTTAGCCCCTGGCCCTCTCTCCAGATCCCTTGCTTTCTTTTGTAATGGTGAATAGGGAGTTATGACAGAGTCTTACTATGTATTCCAGACTAGTTTCGAATTCTCAATCCTCCTGCTCACTCCAGCCTCCTAAGCAGCAGAATTACAGGAATATAGGATCATGTTTGGGCCTCTATTGTATATCATTATTGGCATGTGACCTGTATCTTTTATTTTTGTGTATATGTCTCTCTGTGTGTATGTGCATGTATGTGGTTGTCTGCAGAAAGGAGAGTGGGTGTGGGATTCCCTAGAACTAGAGTTACATACAGTCAGTTGTGAGCACCCAGTGTGAGCCCGGGAAACAAACTCGGATCCTCAGCAAAAGTAGCAAATGCTCTTAACTTCTGAGCCTTCTTGTCAGCCTAATGTGCTCATTTTCCAGATGCATGCTGAAGTAGTGTATGAGTGTGTGTGTGTGTGTGTGTGTGTGTGTGTGTGTGTGTGTGTGCATGTTTAGGTATGCTCACATATGTTTGGGCACACATGTGAGAGTACATTTCAATAAGTAATCAGGTTTCTTCTTCAATGACTCTCCAACATTGATCTTGAGACAGGATCTCTTACTTGAGCCTAGAGCACACCAATTCAGCTAACCATCTTTCCTACTCCGTCTGCGTCTACTTCCCAAGCACGGACTGGAATTACAGGACAGCTCTCACACCCACCTGCCTTTCACATGTATATAGAGGTCCAACTGTTCCTCACACGTGTGTGGTGTGAGCCATCTCCCAGCCCCATTTTTCTTCTCGTCTAAGATGAGCGAATGAAGTTTTAACTTTCCTAAGCACGGCTTTAGCTGCATCCTGCAATTCTGTGATATTTCAATAGTCACATTCAATATTCTTTCATCCAAGGTATTTTTTCCAAGCAAGCATTTGTAAGTTAGAATGCTAATACTTTCTATGAAGTGATATGGGGTAATTCTAAGGATATATTGCCAAGCTGGAAGAGCAAAATGTAAAATAGAATTTATAAAGCTACTTCTGATAGGAGAAAGAGGAGTACATAGAATCACAGTTACAGATGTATTTCCTACTTTCTGCAAAAGGAATAACTCAGGAGGATAAAGCAGAAATGAACACAATTGCTCATGTACAGAAGATGGATTAGCAGGCTGTGCAGGGAAGTGAAAGGGATGGATACTTCTTCAAGAAGAGTGTTTGTGTGGATTTTACTCTGAACATGGTAATGTTGTACTTATTCAAAAATAAAATGAAGCCAACAATGGTGGAAATAGAAGCAGTCTTGACATGAACAACATACAAAATGAACACAGAAAGGGGCTGCCGAAATGGCTCAGCGGGCACAATGACCTGAGCTCCATTCCCAGGACACACATGTTGGAAGAACAGAATGGACTCTCAAAGCTACCCTCTGATCTCCACAAGTGCACTACCACCTGTGTGCACACACATATGCACTCAAGGCACACATGTGCATGCACACACCCACAGATGTAAAGTTTAAAATATGAGCATAGGAAAAAGAAAGAAACTGACAACTGCATCCGTCAATTGATGTCCCTAGCAGACTACCACAGACCCAACCCAATAGCCTACCTGACAGAAGCTGATTGTTCACAGATCTGGAGCTGCCAAGTCCAAGGTCAACCTGTATGTTATCGCTTTCTCATACGGGCGCCAATCCCACTGCATCAGTGGTGCAGAACACGGCCTCTGAACAAAACTGTCGCCATCTTTATCAACTTAGTCATGCCTGCTTTTCAGGGGTCCATCATGCCAGACCACCAGACTGTAGACATTCCTCATAGAAGGAAAAGGTTCATTGCACGCTCACTTGAGCATCTAGTCACACCTCCTGGCCATTTGTATGCAGTTCTACCCCAATAGCACAAGGATGTGGTCTGGGAGGTGTTAGAGTCCATAGGTTGGGGGAAGTTAACGGAAGAGGTTCCATCTGTGCAGCTATGCAGAAGCTGTCGTGCACCCCAGGTGAGGATATTAGAGAGAGGACATTTTCTGGTCACCATCCTCATAATGACCTCTCACCCTTGCTCTGTAAAGAAGCCCAGTGAACTAACAGGTTCCCCAGGGTGGACTTTGATAGAATCATACTTTGTTATCAGAAGTAGACATGATTTACATCTCCCCATGGAGAAGAAATTCTTGCAACATAAACAGCCCCTTATGACATTACTTAACTTTAGTCATCCCCAAAAGCGTTATTTTCAATATCCTTGTTGAAGCCTTTGCCTTCATCAATTCCACAAAGATACGCCTTAGTCCACAAAGCGGACTCTTCTGTGGGTGTGTTAAACTGACTCTGCCTTTGCTGTGTAACTCAGGGAAGTCACCTTCCTTCTCCACGCCTTTCCTCTGCATAAATTAATGTTAGCTGTGCACACATACAGGTAGCATCCATATGCATTTATCTACCTCATCCTGCCTCCTGTTCTGTAATATGTTAGCACAAAATTTGTTCTATATATTAGTGACCAGAAAACTACAGAAGAGATAGATAAGAAATTTTCCCCAACCTATTCCTACTTATTAACATACCAAGTGGTTAAAACTAGATGTGAGTGTCTAAAATCTACTGTCATGTATATATGCGTAATGGATATATATATATATATATATATACACACACGTGTATTTATTTATATACACACATATATTTGTATATATACTTATATATTTTACATGTTTATTATATATGCTTTTATGTTTATGTTGATATATATGTGTTGGAGCTATGGCATGTGTTTTATATGTTACATATTTATATGTTTATGTAAATATATACATGTGTGTTACTATATCATATGTATCATCATATATAATATATATGTGTGTGTATATGTACATGGGTGCATGCTACTTTGCTTCGAACATGCTGGAGTTTATCTAAAGACCTTTGGTTGTATTTGAAGGTATGACTCTGTCTCGCTTGAGTTTCTTATTTTCCCCATGCACAGGTGAAAAAGTCATGAAGTGTTGTCCAGTCTACATTGAAAGGTTTGAGCTACTACACTAGAAAGCCATGAAATATCCATCCAAGTGTCTGCATTTCCGTGTTTGAGTAGATGAAGATAAATTTTCAGCCTCCACAGACCCACAGGACCTGAGCAGTGGTCCTCATTTAAGCAGGGGACTGAGCTGTGGAACGGGCTAGTGTGGATGGGATGAGCTGTGTTAAGCATAGGTGATCAGCCAGGGAATTCCCTGAATTGAGATGAATCAGTGCAAGCTGCTGATACTTAACTTTTGGAAATTCCTTCCCTACTAATAACAGGGAAGAGCAGGCACGATGTTGAAATTTTTGGTAATAAAGTTAGTTTTAACATGAGAGAGAAGGGGGTGTTGTACATGTGTAGATGTGGGTGTGCACAGGTCTGTTTGCACATGTGGAAACTGAAAGAGGGCCTCAGGTGTCCTGCTTTATCATTCTCTGCCTTCTCCCCTTGAAGCAGGGTTTCCCAGTGAACCAGAGCTTGACTCAAGGCCAACAAGCTCCAGCAATCCTCCTGTCTCCACTCCCCACACCACTGCGTCTCGGGTGTACAAGCAGCTATATTTGTCTTTCACATGGGTACTGGAATCTGAACTCAAGCCCTCACGTTTTCACAACAGGCACTCTTACCCACGAGCCATCTCTCCAGCCCATGAGTCACTCCCCACCCCTATAACCCCAGAATGTTGAAATGGAAAAAAATACTGTAGAGTTTTCTCTTGACAGAAAACACATAGACTGTAACTGGCTGGCATGTCAGCTTTCCCTACCATAACCTTGATCCAACTCTGAAACCCTGGCAGGAGGAGATACTGTCATGAGAGACTGTTAGTGCCCTTCCTTTTGTTAGGAAATAAATTCTGACCCTGTGGAAAGATTCAGATGTTTGTTTCTGACACAGCATGCTCAAGGCACCTCTTCATGGAGTTTTACAAAAGAACAACAAACCATTTACATCTTGAGAGACGACATCTATATTACATGTAAATACTCATTAGCTAAGTATGTCTATTCAAATTATGCCACAAGTGTAAAAAGCATTCACAATATCTAGCATATGGCCTTATTGCTCTCTCTACAGGGGATTGGTTCCAGAATCCTCCCATAGATGCCAAAATCTAGGGATGCTAAATCTTAAGACTATCAGACTCTCTCTCTCTCTCTCTCTCTCTCTTTTAACTTGAAAAATTGATATGTTTAACAGAAGATTTGGGGCTGAAATTGACCTCCAAGACTGTTGTTCTGTGTTCAGCAGTAGTCAGGGTTGTCCCAGGCCATGGCTGCCGGCTTCTGGACAGAAACTGAGAAACCTTGAGATCAAAGACTCTGTCTCTCTCAGGAACAGCTAGAGATCTCAGGGTGAGGCCTTTGTGCTAGACAAGGCTCCTGGTCTAAGCCGGGGAGGCCGGAAGGAGTTCTCCATTGGGTGTTACGCTTAGCTCTCATATGAAATTGCAGGAATCAGACAGCAGTGGGAACTCAGGATTTCTGAAAGCTGTGATGACAATGCAGTGTTGCCGCCCTTTGGTCAAGCTGCTGTAATGGCAAGGGCACAGGTGAAAGCCCGTGTCGACTCGAAGCCAAAACACAGATCTGGCGAGACTCCAGTGGTGACTGAGGCAGCTATGGTGGCCTAGCCAGAAATCAAGTCCTGCTGACAGTGAATTTCCAGGGTAGATGGGAGCCCATCCTTCCCAAGAATAAATGACAAATCTCTGGCAGCCGTGGTGGAGGAATGGAGTGGGAGAGCATTTATTTCATGAATCAGGGACATTATAAATATTGGGCAGTGGGAGGGGTTTTGAGGGTGAATGTGTTTGATTTACTGGGGCTAGAAGTGCCAGGGACACTTCATTTACATACAACAGTACAACCCTATCATAAGAGAGAGAGAGAGAGAGCAGTACTTAATTATCCTCGGGGTGGGGGAAGAACTCAGGTACAGTTAAAGGTCATTGGTTGAAAGCGGAGGACACCAAGACATCTCATCAGCATAGGGTGGGTGTTTTTATGAATCAGGAAAGGGTTGAGCTTGTAATCTCCCTGAGGGCTACATGACTCTCCTTAGAAGATCTGGAGTTCCCCAGATCAGGCAGAGAGGGAAGCCAGCTGAGAGAGTTTGTTATTTTATACTGAGCTCAGAGCTATCCGGAAATGTCAGACTTCGACTTTAATAGCAGGATCCCACACAAGAAAAATATACAAAATTATCAGGAAATTTGGCTCAGCTGGTGAGTGTGTTGTCTAAGCACGGACACAAGTGAGTTCAAATCCCCAGCCCCCAAAAAACGTCTAGCATGTTTATAGATATTCCTGTGGAAGGTGGGAACTGGAGGGTGGCTGGGGCTTGCTTGTCACCAGCCTAGGTCCAAGTTCACTGGGAGGCCCAAAGGTCTAAGGTAGAGAGTGATATAGAACAGGCTGCTTCTCCTCTGGCCTCTATTCTCTATGCACACAGAGCATGTACTGTCATATACACATGTGTGTACACCACACACTCACATGCATATAAACTCATACACACACAGTTAGAGAGAGACAGAGAGAAAGAGAGAGGAGGAGGAGGAGGAGGAGGAGGAGAAGAGAGAGTTGCTTATATGCACATGGGTATGAGGCCATCCCCTAGAGAATGGCTGACTTACCAAAGTCCATATTCTTAAAGAAAACTGACTCTACCTTCCCAAGCAGCCACCATGTATCAATAGGTCTTCAGCTACAGGTAAGAACTCATGTGCCCCTCCCTCATGCTGGAATGTAGATTGGCTTGATAGATTACTCACACACACACACACACACACACACACACACACACACACACACACGTGAATAGATGAATAGGTGCATAAGTAGATGTATAGAGAATGAATAGATGCATGAGAGACAGATGTTACATAGATAAATGAGAGATGATTAGATAGATGATAGATAGATGATAGATAGATGATAGATAGATAGATAGATAGATAGATAGATAGATAGATAGATAGATAGATAGATATACATGTAAAAGACACCTTTCAAAGGAATGGACCTAGAGACAAATAACCGCTTAGCTCAGAATAAATGGTCATCTCAGATACCACAAAACCCGATTATTTCCTCTCTCAACACAGGAATGTCCATTTTTCTTGGTTGAATTTCAATTAAAAACTTTGTAAGAGAGAATAATGACACCTAAGTTGGCTAGATTATAGACCCAAGTGCCTACCTTCATGTGATCTTTTTTTTTTTCCAGATCTTTCTCCATCGGATTTAATCTGCTGCCATGGCACTGCCGCCAAGCACACAAACCGAGTAGCTAAGATAACAACAACCCATAGAGTCCAGAAAGGCTCTTCCTTCACTTGTAGGCATTCTCATTAGAAAAATAAGTACACCAATGTCACTCTGGGCAGGAAGGCTGTAACAGCAAGTCAGAGCACTCATTACCAGGCTATCAGTAGACAAGGAGAACAGACACAGGTTTAAATGGAGGCTCCAGCTCTGAGGTGCCCTTTTGGGTATTTTTCTTAATCCCTTTGCAACTCAGCTTCCTCATCTCTGCAAAGGGTATAATAACCCCAATACTGCAGGCTGTGTAACTGGTAAACAATTACAGACACATATGGACATACCTGTGGTGTCTGACACCAAAGCAGTCGACAGACACCCGATTATAATGCATAAATTACTGGACATAAAGATTTATTCAAGTGGGTGTGACTGTGTATGCCTGTAATCTTAGCACTTGAAAGGCTTGGGCAGGAGAATCACTGCAAGTTTGAGGCTTCCTGAGATACATAGTAGGTCAAGGCCAGCCTTGGACACAGTATGAACTCAAGAAAGGAAGAGAGAGTGGAATAGAGGGGAGGATGGAGGGGAGAAAAAGTAATGTGGAAGGCATAGAAGGAGAAAAAGCCAAAATAAAAAAAAATAGAAAACATACAACTCCACATTAAAATGAATATGTCACATGGTATGAAGTTCTAGTGAGAAAGCAAACATTCCAGCAAATGAATGATTCTTTTGGCTTCTTATTCAAAGCCAGCAGCCAGCTGCCTCCTACATAGATGCTGAAATCCAAGGTGGTCTCTGTGACAAGTTTACTGACTAGAAGCTTTATTAGTCCCTGGGGAGGTGGTTTAAGCAAGCCTGTGCCAGTATCTCTGATGGAAATTCCAATGAAGAGCTTCAGTCCTGTGGGCCTGCAGATCGAAAGGCTAAGCTTGCATGCTTAAACAGTGGGTTCCTTATGATCTCTTTAGTTTAGCATGTGTTTGCAGTCCACACAAGCCCTACCGGAAAGCCTTTCTCTTTTTCTAGCTACTGAGGGTTCACTTTGTATCTTCTTCGATTGCTGCACACACAACACACACACGTGTACACACGCACTGTTGATAGCTGCTGCTACTGCACACACACAGGAAATCTTGAAAACAGACCATGTTAAGAAAGTAAAGGAATGAAGAAGGGAGGGAGGGAGGGAAGGAGGAAGGGAGAAAAGGAAAAAGGGAGGGAGTCATCCTTTGATAATGCACCACAAAACTAAATTCAAAACCAGGGACAATCAGGAAGCAAAAACCCAGCCTTATCAGAGAGCACCCCTCCGCTGCACGCTGGGAAAGGAACCACCTGGTTCGGCTGATGAGTGTTTCTAAACCAAAGGCTCACACAAGACGCCTGAGCTCCTTCCAGGCCGCTCTGAACTTGTTCACACTTGTAGCTCCCTGATGTGAGAGGGCTTTTGTTTCTGTTCAGTTTCTAGAATTATTTACTCATTTTGTTATATGTATGAGCATGTGTGTGCACCACATTGGTTCAGGTGCCCTAAGAAAGCAGAGGAGGACGCAACTCCCTACAACTAGAGGTGTTACAGGTGACCATGACCGTGAGTAACCTAACATGAGTGCTAGGAAGCCGACCTGGGTCCCCTGGAAGAGTAGTGAGTGCTTTTAACTGCTGAGCCATCTCTTTAACACCATTGAATTTTGACCATAGTCAACTTGACTAGATATAGAATCATCTAGGTGATGGGTGTGTATGAAGATGTTTCCAGAGAGGAATAACTAAGGAAGAAATATCCAATTCAAATGTTGGGAACCCCACCCCATGGGCTGGGGTCCTGCACTGAATTAAAAGAAGAAAGTGAGCTGAACACCAGTGTTCAGTGTTCATCTGCTTCTTGACTGCAGATGAAGCTGCAGTGGCAGATGCCTCCTTGCAGGCACGCATTTTTTAAAATCTGTTTTATTTGTATTTTTTATATTTCTTTCTCCCTTCTCCATCTTAATCCCTTCCAACACCCCAACACCAGGTAGAAGAGAAAGACGGTTAGTGGGGAGAGGGGGCATAGTTTTTTTTCTTTAGCTACTTCCTGCTGGATAGGGTTGTTGGGTTGGGGGGGTGGCAAGTCCAAACTTTGTTTCAGGATATTTCTGACTTCTTCTCATCCAACTTCATTGTTGGGGGTTGGCCTGGTGCTTTGTATTCTAATGTTAATTACTGGTTCCCAAGATTTGTCCCTGCTCAGAAGAGCACATTCTCACATAAACCTATCTTTGTGTGAACCTATTCTTGTATAAACCTGCCTAAGCCATTATACCTGATTGGTTGATTAAACAGCCTATACCTGGGCAGGGCAAATGGGATAGGCATGACCAGGGTTCCTGGGCTTCAGGTTCAAGAGAATCATGGGTAACAAGGAGACAGATGGGAAGAGAGGAAGAAGGAGGATGCCACAATGGGTTAGTGAGGAGAAGAAACCACTTGGACTCCAATAACAGTGTGAAAAGGCCCAGATAAAGAATACAAGCAAGTACCAAGGAATTATAAATGGAAGGTAGACCAGATGAAGAAGATTAAGGTGGATGACATTGGAGCTGAAAGATGAATGATGATGTCATTGAGCGAGCATAGGTGAAATATCTGCTGGGCCCAAAGTAAATAAGACAATTATAAAATCTAACGGGTGTCTGTGTCTTATAATTTGCGATAGCAGGTTAGATAATAACACTGTGATAATCTTAGGACCAATAATAAACATATAGCCCAACACTCTTTTATACTTACTATAACACTACATCAACAGAAACCAGGAGCAGCAGGGGGAACACCAGCAGCCTTCTTTCTCAGAGCCTCCTATCTTCTTCCCCCCCATCCACCTCTCCTCTGTCTCTCTCCTGGCTTTGTCACTTACTACCTCTCCAGAGACCTCAATATTAAACTCTCTGCAGCTGGCAAAGATCAGGTTCTTCTCAGAGCCTGCTTGAGGCAAAGAGTCAGATGCTGTGAACAATATAAAGCAGCCCAATATCCCACGGAAAAGATCATCCTGAGTGAGCTATCCCAGAAGCAGAAAGATGCACATGGTATATACTCACTCATATACACATATAATATAGGATAAACCTACTAAAATCCACACACCTAAAGAAACTAATCAAGAGGGAGGACTCTTGCTAAAATGCTCAATTCCTATCCAGAAAGGCAAAAAGGATGGACATCAGAAGAAGGAAAAAAGAGGGAACAAGTCAGGAGCCTGACACAAAGGACCTCTGAAAAGCTCTGCCCTGCAGACTATCAATGTAGATGCTGAGACTTATGGGCAACCTTTGGGCAGAGTGCAGGGAATCTTAGGAAAGAAGTGGGAAACAGTAAGATCTGGAGAGGACAGGAACTCCACAAGGAGAGCAACAGAACCAAAAAATCTGAACACAGAGGTCTTTCCTGAGACTGATACTCCAACCAAGGACTATGTATGGAGATAACCTAAGACCCCTGAACAGATGTAGCCCATGGCAGTTCAGTATCCAAGTGGGTTCCATTGTAATAGGAACAGGGACTGTCTCTGACATGAACTGATTGGCCTGCTCTTTAATTACCTCCCCCTGAGGGGGAAGCAGCATTACCAGGCCACAGAAGAGGACAAGGCAGCCACTCCTGATGAGACCTAATTGACTAGGATCAGAAGGAAGGAAAAGAAGTCCTCCCCTATCAGTGGACTTGGGGAGGAGCATGCATGCAGAGGGTGGAGGAAGGGAGGAATTGGGACGGGAGGAGGGAGGGAACCACAGTGGGGATACAAAGTGAATAAAGTGTAATTAATAAAGAAAAAAAAACCATGTTTACATAACATAACTGAGTTTTTTAAGGCACCAAACCTTCCACTACACCGCCTCACAAGCTTGGTGCTTTTTCTTAACTGCTCAGGTGTCCTAAAAGTGTCTCTGAGGCAAGTAAGTGTAAGAAACAGCTTAGCAACCTGGAACTCCATTTGGCTTGGGCTATGCACATACCACTCTGCTAACAATGCCCTTGTCAACTGTGATGCTTAGTTTTCATTTTCAACTTGGCACAACTTAGAAACATCTGGGGAGAGAGTCTCAAAGAGGGATGACCTACACTGGGTAGCCCAGTAGGCATGTCTGGGGTAGAGAGATTGCCTTAATAAACTTGATTGATGTGGGCAAAACAGCCCACTCTAGACAGCCCCATTACTTAGTTAAAGGATTCTGAACTGTATATGAGAAGTCAAGTTGAGCTCAAGCAAGCTCAAGCCAAGGAGATTGTGTATGCATCTATTTCTCTCTGTCTGATTGTAGACATGCTATAGCTGAATGTTCAAGTTCCTGCCTTGACTTCCCTTCCATGACAGACTGTGCTACTCAAACTGTTAGCCAAAATAAATTATTCTCTCTTAAAGCTGCTTTTCCCAGATATTTTTGTCTCAGCAATGACCAAAGTAACTAATACAAGAGAGGAAGAACTAAGCAGTTATATAATTAGAGAGAATCCCCTTCACAGATGCCTATGCTACAATGCAGAATTGTGGGGCTTGGTACAGATTACATCTGAGGACAAACGACACCACTGCAATTTCACAAGTCACCTAGCCTTGGTGTAAGCCTTTTATTTCTCCTCCTGAAGAAATTAATGAATACTGTCTCCTTGACGGGGTGGCTAAAAGCCTCTCTGACTATGGAGCACTTGTTTGAGTGCACAGTAAGCCTGCCACAAATGACCACTATTGATGACTGACCTTGTCTGTTGTCTGGAAGTAAGCAGGTACTGAAATCCAAGTGATATAATGATTACTGACTTCCTTGATAAATATTTTAAAGGAATTCTGCTTTTGCTGCCATATGAAGAGCCCCTGAATGTCACCCATATCCCTGTCATCTGTTCTCACTATCCCAAGAGCAACTTAGGCAAAGGGAAGATGAGTTTAAAGAAACCATCACCCCACAACTGGCAAAAAAAAAAAAAAAAAAAAAAAATCAATCCTCTTAATAGCAATAGTATGTCAGCCAATGACTTGTGGGAAGTCAGATTTCCAAGCAACCATGGGCTTCCTCATAAGCATCATAAGATGTTCTTGAATTCCAGCTATCACCTCCCTCTGCTACCACATGTGAATATCACCTTGCAGCCCTCCTGACAGGAATGAGAACATTATAAAGCAGTGGTTCTCAACCTGTGGGGTCGTGACTCATTTGAGGTTGCATATCAGGTATTCTGTATGTCACATATTTGCATTATGATTCATGACAGTAGCAAAATTACGGTTATGAAATATCAATGAAATACGTTTATGGCTGGGGGGTCACCACAACATGAGGAACTGTATTAAAGGGTTGCAGCATTAGGGGACTCCAAAGAATTGGGACTGGAAGAAGGGAAAGGCTAAAACCTAGGGCCAAACAGAGGACCGAATTTGTCTTCCTGGAAGAGATCCATGCAACTCTAAATTATCAAACCATCTGGAGCACAGACCATAAGTTGGTGATTGGCAGGACCACACCCTGACCAGGCCTGCGCAGCCATGCACACATCTTGTTTCAACTAAACCTAAGCTTCATGTTAGGACCCACAAATTTGGACTTACGAAGGAGGGAGTCAGGACGCCTAGTTTTTCCTCTTTCAGTGTGGCCTATTGACTATAATCTGCTTCTTTCTTTTCCTCCTCTGATTTTCACTACAACTTGTCTCTTTCATTGGCCTTTTGAGGGTGGGTGACACAAGCTAGCTTATTATAGCTCCTAAGGCCCAGACGCTGATGCCAGCAACTCTAGTAAAAGCCCCAGCCTCCTCCAGGCAGCTTTCTCGGGACTTCCAGGCAATGTGTCCTGAGACTACTTTGCAATCTGCTTTTCTTCCTAGTGTGAGTTCCAGAAAAGGGGCTGTCTTATTCAGTGTTCTCTCGCTGTGAAGAGATACCTTGACCATGGCAACACTTATAAATGAAAGCATTTAACTGGGGCTTGCTTACAGTTTCCGGGGTTTAGTCTATTATTGTCATGGCAGGATGCATGGAGGCACGAAGGCAGACATGGTGCAGGAGAAGGCGCTGAGAGTTCTACATCTGGATCAGCAGGCAGCAGGAAGAGAGAAACACTGGGCCTAGCTTGAGCTTTTAAAACCCAAAACCTACCCCAGTGACACATTTCCTCCAAGACCACACCTACTCCACCAAGGCCACGCCTCCTAATCCCTCTTAAGTAGCATCACTCCCTACTGACCAAGCATTCAAATCTATGAGCCTACTATGCAAGCCATTCATTCCTATTCAAACCACCATAGGGCCTTGACTCAATATTTATTTTCCTCCTCTCTCATATCTGTTACTGTATGTTCTGTGAGGTGGATAGAGACAGCCAACCTTCTTTCAACAGATGTTTGCTAGGTAGAGTCTGGTGTTCAGCCTCCAGCTGGCCTTTTTCCTATTTCGTTCTTAGACAAGACACAGGGTACCCACAGGAAGGTTCCCCTTGACAGTGAGTAAGCCCAGGAACCTCTGGAGCCAGGCCCAAACCAGCCTTTCCTCCACATGCTGCTAAAGCCAAACCTACAAATGTGTGTGTTTTCTCCCTGCAACCAGCAAACCATCGATTTTCTGCTTTGAAAGATAATACCAAGAAAGAAATTATTGAGGTAAGAGCTGGAGGACACATTTGTAAGTCCTTCCTTTCGCATTTTCAGTTCCTTCCACTTCAGACACCCTTACCCATGATTTGTTCACTGACACCCTCAGGATATATACAAGTTCTAGGAGCAAGAAGTAGATAGACACTTGGATGGATGTCTCCTTATTTTTCTGTCATTCATTTAATAACATATCTTATTCCCAACCATAACAGCAGGCAATTTTTAGATTGCTTCTTGCAGGGAAGGAAATAAGTTGGAAATCGCCCTGCTTTGCATAGTTCCCTTCTTTGGTATTGCTTAGCAAGAAGGATGTTCACTGCTGTGCCCAGGCATGTAGGTGAAAGGTATTTTTGGATAGGATATGGAAGTATGAAGATTTATTCAGTTGTAGTTTATTTTTTTAATGCCAGTGTTGTTATTTCCTATGAATGTTGATCCTGCAAATTCTAACTAAGGACTGAAGAGATAGCTTAGAGATTAAACACACCTGTAGTTCTTCCAGAGGATTTGAGTTCCTTTTCAGCACCCACATCAGGCAGCTCACAACCACCTGTAATTCCAGCTCGCCTCTGGCTTCGGCAGGCATATGCACACATATGGTACACACACACACACACACACACACACACAGAGAGAGAGAGAGAGAGAGAGAGAGAGAGAGACAAAGACAGAGAGAAAGAAAAATAATTCTATCCAATGTTATAACTTGTACCAACCTTAAATATTTTTCATGTTTTCTTTATTGGTACCTATAATGTGTCCTAAACCCTTAAGAATTCTAAATAATCACAGTGATTTGTCAAGAATTTTCATCTCTGTTTTATGTACAGTCATTGTTTAAGTATCTACCCAAAGTATTGGGTACTCTCAGACAAGTAGCATTCAAATATGTGCACATCATTAAGATAGGAATTCAGGCATGGGAAGATGGTTCAGTTGATAAAGAGCTTTCCCAGCAAAGCATGGGGAGCTGAGTTCAATACCTAGAACCCATTAAAAAAAAAGCTGAGTGGCACTCACTTATAATTCCAGTAGTGGGGAGGTAAAGACTTGAGGATCCCTGGGTCTTGTGGACAGCCTACCTGAGTAGATGAGGTCCAAGCCAGCTCCTCACCTGGAGCTTAAGAACCAGATGAACAGACCTGCAGACTGGCACAGGAGAATGTATTCTGGCCTCCACATGCACATAAGCACATAAGTATGGCTTTTCCCCCTCCCTGGAAACTTCATTTCACAACTGTAAAACTCTGCCCAACTTCTCTGTTCCTTGGGTCTCACATTCCTGATCTGGGAACAGAAAACACCGTGCTCACAGGGCTGTCACTGAGCTAAGTCATTTGGCATATGAACAGTCTCTCCTCTGTTTAGAAATCACCTGTACTTTCTGTCCGAATTAGCTTGCTAACTAAATAAAACAGATTTCACTGGAAAGCACGTTAAGTGGTGCCCTGCTGTTAGCAGTTCAGAACAGAGTTATAACCTGTTTGAAGAGAAGTCTAAAGAGAGGGACTATTCAGCCAGCTTGGCACGAAGCCCTCTGCGGAACCTCCAAACAAACCAACTTGCTATCACTTATAAATTTTGGCTGCCGTTGAGAGTTGCTGGTGCTGGGAACCTGGCAAAAAATAGGTGCATTCTGAACTAATCCTCTTATGTGTATACATGTATGTGCGCACACACACACACACACACACACACTCACTCACTCACACACACTCACACAGAGAAAGAGAGCAATTCTGAGAGTTTGCTTTTAGTAGGACTGGCTTTTTGTATAAGGATAAATACAAGTGCATTCCTGTCCCCTTCCTCTTTTCCTAAGCTCCAATTCATCAAGAAGCTTGCAAACATTATGATATTTTCAGGTTGACACAAAATTTTAAGGCATCAAGAGAGACCAAATGAGCAGCACTGTGTTATTTGGAATGTTAAAAGATTTCTAGACATTAATATTGTTCTTTCTCTTAAAAGCTTTACTTCTAATGTGTTTATGTGTGTGTATGTGTCTGCACATGTGTGATTGTGAGCCACGCAACACAGAAGCTGGGAACTGAACTCAGGTTCTGGAAGGGCAGTAAGTGCTCTTAACCCCTGAACAATCTCTCCAACCCCTAAAATTCATATTTTCTTTCAGCAAAGAATACATTCCTGTATTCCTGATATTTAGGAGGTAGAGGTAGGGTAAGGAGGCATTCGAACATAATATAACAAGTTCAAGGCCGTTCGTTGCTTTTTCTATCCGTCTCTGCTGAACAAGCTAGATGTGTTTGTGTGTAAGGTGTACACACTTGTGTATGGAAATACTGAAGACTGTGTGGAAAGCAGAGATCAATCTTGGGTGTCATTCTTCAGGGACTGTCTATTTTGATTTTTTTTTTAACAGGCTATCTCACTGGCCTAGAGTTTGCTAAATAGGCTCATCTAGTTGGCCAGAGAACCCCAAGAACTTATCTGTCTCTGCCCCCAAGTTTACATGTGGATCCTAGGGATTAAATTTAGGTTCTCTCACTGCATAGTAAGCACTTTACTCTCTCCCCAGCCCTGTATATTTAAACTCAGATAGTAAAGTTTAAATGTCTAATCACTAACAATTTTAAATATTTGCGTCGATAGTTTGATTATTCCTCAGTGTACTAAAATCTTAACACTGCTTTATACCATATAAACATATACAATTTAAATGAGGGGGAAAGTACTTTTTCTTTGACCTCTTGGGTTGGGTACAGGGAAGAACAACTGAAAAGCAGCTGACGAGTTTCCAATATGTGCTCATAAAAACCATAAGCACTGTTTGTTTCACATTATCTACCTACCAATGAACCAGACATTAATTTCCTCCCATACACACAGCTGATCAACAACTCTGAGGCAAATAAAAGGCCCCTACTTCTACTGAAAACACTAACCCAACATTGCTTTTCACCATCACCAGGAGGTTTGGAGTAAAATAAACCAAAAAGAGATTGCCTGACCTTTAAGAAAAGGCTATGCCAGTGGGTTCATCTTTTTCTCGTAGCTTTAGAAGAGCAGAGCTTGGCTGGAGAGATGGCTCGGCCATTAAGAGTATACTCTGCTCTTACAGACAACCTGAGTTCAGTTTCCAGCAACCGTATTGGACAGCTCACAGCCATCTGTAACTCCAGCTCTAGGGCATCCGATGCCCTCTTCTGATCTCTGTGGGCAGTACACTCATGTGCACACATACAAATAATCCTTTAAAGGACAGTACTCTCCTTTCTTTGGGTACCACCTGAACTTAGAGATGGTGCAGATAATGTTGATGAGAGAAAAAAAAAACAAACAAACACTGTTTTAATCCCAGTGAGATAAGATGGCTCAGAGAGTAAATGTACCTGATGCTCAGCCTGATGACTTGAGTTACATATCTGGAACCTACACAGTAGAAGAGAAGTTGCTCCTTAAGTTATTCTCTGACTACACATGCTTGCAGGCATGTACACACACACACACACACACACACACACACACACATACACACATGGTGGGAGGATAAACAAATATATGTAATTTACTTAAAAGGGCATTGCCATAACTCTGACAAAATACCTGGTGTCAAATACTTAAGAGAGCAAAGATTTAATCTGCTCAGTTTCGAGAATGTGCGGTGAGTTCATCATGGAGGATAGCACATGGTCAAGCAAAGCAGCTCACATCAAAGCAGTCAGGAAACATGGAAGGAAAATGCTTTACTTGTGAGCCACTCCCTTATAAACAAGACTTTCCATGTATTTGTGCATTTAGTGTGTGCACATGTGCACCACAGCACACACGTGGAGGTGAGAAAACAACTCGGGGAAAGTGGCTCTATATTTTTATTTATTTATTTATTTATTTATTTATTTATTTATTTATTTATCATATGGGTCCTGATAACTGAGCTCAGGCTTGGTGATAGGTGCCTTTACCTATTGAGTCATCGGCCTCACCCATGACTTTCTCCTCTTGCTTCTCCTATTCATTCCAGACCCCCAGCACACAGGATGGTACTGCTCATATTAGGTCAGGTCTTCCTCTTAGTCAGTCCTCTTTGGAAACACCCTCACAGACACACTCATGGCTACGCTCTCCTGATCTCCTGGGTGGCCCACAGGCCAGTCAAGCCATCGAAATTATATCAAATCATATTCCAAGCGTTGACTGCCCTTTGGTTAAGTCCTATTTAAGACCATTGTAAAAAAAAATAATAATTCTGGTGGCTACAAGTGTGGCTCAGCTGTCAAAATGCTTACCCAAGACACAGGAGGACCTGGATTTGAAACCTAACACTTCGTAAACCTAGTCTTGGTGGCACATGCACATAATCTTAGCACTAAGGAGGTTGAGGCAGGAAAATCAAAAGTTCAAGGCCATTCTTGGATATTTAGTGAATTTAAAGCCACACTGGACTACATGAGACCCTGCCTGAAAGCAAAAAGAAGTGCAATATGCCAGGTTTTCAACCTATTGGTAGAAGTCTAACAGAGGTAGAATATTCATGTCTAACTATCAGTCTTCTCATTGTTATTACCAGATACCTGATGATAAGAAACATGAA
Organism: Psammomys obesus; assembly: GCF_907164565.1. Taxonomy (NCBI): domain Eukaryota; kingdom Metazoa; phylum Chordata; class Mammalia; order Rodentia; family Muridae; genus Psammomys; species Psammomys obesus. Next base: position 20,597,275 of record NW_026590062.1, on the reverse strand, counting down.
AACAGGATTTCTTTGGCTCACAGTTTGAGAGAACACAGTCCATCGTCATGGAAAAAACAGAGTGGGAGGGACATGAGGCAGACTGTCACGTTTCACCCACTATCAGGAAACAGAGAGGGACAAATGTTGCCACTTGCTTTCTTCTTTTTACTCAGTAGAGGGCCACATCCCTTGGAGCGGTGCCACCCACACTAAGGGTTGGTCTTCCCTCCCTAGTTAAACCTTTCTGTAAACACTATCAAAGACACACCCAAAAGTGTGTCTCCCAGGAGAGTCCAAAACCAGTCGAGTGGGTAATAAACCCTCACAATAGACTCTCCATTATCTGTTTAACTGGTTGTAGTAAGAGGAAATTATATGCACCCTTTCACCCAAATTAAAAGGTTACCCAGAGGTATAACAAGTAATCCGGGAATGGCTTTGAATCTCATGCAAATTAGATGGGCTCACCACTTCTTGTAAAGAGTCATACTTAAGCTTCTCTTGCCTCCTCTGAGCCCACAGTCAGCCCAACAGCAACACGTTCGGCAAAGCTATACTTTCAAACCTTGATCCCTTAGAAAACACAGAGGGCCATAAACCTGCACTAAAGGATACTGTTCAGTGTGATTTGACTTAGTGGCTCTGATTTTTATCTTCTGCACTTGGGGGAGGGAGAGGGAAGAAGGCAGCACTGTTTTATCAGCAGCTACACGGGTAAGCATATTGTGCACTTCAATTAGACTCCTTTTATCTGGAGCTGCCTCCTGCTTTAAGTGAAATGCTGCCTTGTGTTCCTGCCCTCCCTGAGCAGGCGTGCACAGCCCATGTGGAGGATCCAATATGTTTTATTAAACAGAAAATTAATATAATGCCATTGTGTCAGCTGGTGGCTCCTTGAGCATTAAAGACCTCAAAGTATTTTTATTATCGAAACCCAATTTTAGCTTGCAGAGACTGGGAGCCTGGAGAGGTTCATATATGCATGCTTTCTCCCCTGGGAGAAGTATCTGAGTCCCAAGGTGAAGGTTTTGGCTGCTAGTGATAAGAATAGGAGATAGAAATTGACTAGACAGTGCTAGGGTAAAAAGACCTCCAAAAAGCTAAGAGCTGGAAATGTCCTTGTGGCTCCTTTATGGTCTTGTCTTTGCCAGAGGTCAGAGATGCTAGGAGTTTTAAACCCAAAATAGCTCTGATTCTCCATGGCCAGAGGCCCCAGATGCCAGGAAGGGCATGTCTGGGTTTTGTTTTGATTTGTTTTTTTTAATCCCTTTTCCTTGAAGGGGTGCCCCTTTTCTGTGATGTTAATGAAAGTATGAGGCACCTGAACACCAGGAATGGGGGACCAGCTCCCCCCTACCCCTTCCCTTTCCCAGGAAAGTTTTAGGAACCCCATGTCCTGCCCTCAGAGACCCCTCCCACCTTACAGGAGTTCAGCTTGCTTGCTTTCTCTTAAACCCCCATAATAAAACACCTCTCCCTAAAGCTGTGGCCCTTGAGTTCATTCTTCATATTCATGAGACAAGAACCTCAAAGCCACTAGCTTTGGCAGCTATGATGACTATTGAGAATCCAGGACTTTAGTCCCAGAAGCCAAGCCCACCCAGGAACGAGGAAAGGCTCGATGGTTATCAAAGACACTCTTCTATTTCCGTATCAGTACCACATGCAGCCAAAACAATGACACCAAGCAGCTGGTTCTATCCAGAACAAGAACAAAACTGGGTAAAGTGCTTGCTGCCCAGAAAAGACCCAGGGACCTGAGTTCAGTCCTCAGGACTTACATTAAAGCTGCATGCAGTCACAAGCATTTGTCATCAAAACACTCCTAATGAGAGATGGGTGGTGGAGAATCCCAGAATGCTTACAAACCAGGTAGACTGATATGCAGAAATTCAATAACAGCAGGATTTGGGGACATTTCTACAAGTTCCACTTACTCAATAATGTATTCCCACAAAGCCAGTTACCATAGGTCCAATGGAAGGGCAGTGAGCAGGGTGCTAGTCTTCAAGAAGCCAGTATTTGATAAGAGGAGGGAAAAGAGAATGAATAACTACATCTGTAGTGTTCAGCCACTTCCTTCATTTTTCTCCATATCAGATGACAACTATGCTTGGGCTCTTGATATGACCAAGTCTAAACTAGATATGACCAGTTCTAAATAGGAATCATTCAAAGCTAGAGGAGGCTAGTGAAAGGAGGTCTGGGCAATCCCACGTAACTAGAAATGGACTTGGAAATTGAGAAAGCTCTTATCTGGTAGTAGAGGTTGAGTGGAGTAGGAGAGAAGACATGGATTACTTCCTTCTGTGAAGGGAAGAACACAGTTAAGAGACCAGAGAAATGGATCCGGTCCTCATCAGGAAAGTTTCAAAAGCTTGGTCCAGAAGCTTTTGAGGCTGCCTACACTGTAGGCTACACTGTAGCCCTGGAATGCTGTAACCAGGTAGCTGCAGCCCAGTAACCAGAGCTAGCCTTCCCTAGGACCTACCATTGACCAACCAAGACTGGCCTGATTTGCATAGCATTTATTTATATGGGCCTATATGCATGGCCCTTATTTACATAGTGGAGGTAACATAACTGGAAACTATGTGCCCACACTAACCTCCTCCTCAGAGTGTACACGTGCCAATCTGGACTTCCGGCAACAGACTCCGACAACAGAACAGCAAGCTGGCTAACTGACCTATAGAAACTCACCCTAACGTAACTAGCCCCCTCTAGTGGAGTCTCATTCCCACCCCACAAACACATTCATACTTTATTATGAGGTGGTGTTTCTGTTATTATCTACCCTGCTGCCCAACTTTGCAATATACCAATGAATACTTTAAGTTATAAGGTTTATTTAAGGTAAGGTAGGAAGCTATAGGAGACCGCTGTGACTTAAAAGGACAAAGAGACTCTGATACTAAAGTCAGAATGTGTATAAATTTGAATACAGCTTTGTTCTTCCTGGGTATCTTTTGAGAATCTCACAAACAAGACTACACTGTTGTTTGTAATACACAAAAATCATGACTTTCCCTATAATCCAGATAAGCTGGGCTTTTACATCAGGGGTGTTTGCAGTGATAGGGGTATTTTACATAATCTTTCTCTTTACAGGAAGTTTGGAAAGGGGGGTGAAAGAAAAGAAACTCAGACCAGAATAGAGGACCCCAGAATGTAGAAAAGCTTGACACAAATAGCAGGACCACAGCAGTTCAATACGAAGGTAGCATGAGTTGAGGAAAGAAAAGGTTGGGTGTGAGCCTGTGTGAGGGTGGGAGGCAGGCACAGGGTATAAGCAGTGTTGAAAGTCAGGTCAAGAAACCATCTTGGCTGGATGAGGATGAGATGTGTGCCAAAGTAGAGACTGGCCATGGCGACAGTAAGAGAAACATGACATCTTGGTGCTGCTGCTGCTGTCATTTTTCCATGCTAGAGACAAAAAAATGACAAATGTACACACACACACACACACACACACACACACTCACTCACACTCACACACAATCTGGTTATCTATTCCTGGTTCTGAAAAACCCAGTGCTTGCTGGGAGCCAGAATTTTTCAGATTTTCCTAAGAAAATCTGAAAAGTCATGAGCCTTTCCTGTTTTATTTGTTTGTTCTTAATTTATGCGTATGTGCATGTGTCTATGTGAATGTATGGATGCCACTTGTGTGTGAGTACACTCAGAGACCGGAAGAGGGTCTCAGATCCTCAGTGATCTGCCTGACATGGGTGCTGGGAATGGTACTAAGGTCTTTCAGAAGAGGAGCAAGCATTTTTTTAACTGCTGAGCGAGCACTCTCTCCCTCTCTCCCTCTCCTTCTTTCCCTCCCTCCTTCCCTCCCTCTCTCTCTCTCTATCTCTCTCTCCAGCTCCCATCATGAGACTTTTAAACACACACTTAAGCTGTGGAGATGATCAGCGGGTAAATCGATCACAAGCATTAGGACCTGACCTCGAATCCCCAAAACCCCTGTAAAGCCAGACACAACAACATGTATCTATAATCCAAGTGCTTCTCTAGTGAGATGTGAAGCAGGAACAGAAGAACCCCTGAACATTTAAGAGACAGCTATCCTGGTGTACACAATAGCAAACAACAAGAGACACTATTACAAGCACATTGGAAGGTGAAAATTGACATCCAAGGTCATCTCTGACCGCCACACACTTCCAATAACACACATACACCAAAAACATTCATAATAAACACTTTAAACAATTTTTCCTGATTATTAGATACTGTTCTAAGTGCCTGACATGCATTTAATCAGTGTAATCAACACACCCCGTGGGAAAGCTTCCATCGCAGTGTTTTGTGTTCTGTGTGAAGCTGTGTAAGGCTTCCAGTGTGGAGCTGTATCCCCAGGGGTAGAGGCGAGCCTGCTGCCGCCTGCTCCCTGCTGCTTACAGCTTCTCCAACAGAAGAAATGTGTACTTAGGGGCAGAGCTCCCTGAGATAGGAACACAGCAGCTGAGCCTGGGAGGAAGGCAATCAGGTAGAGAGAAAAACAGCATATACGTTAGGACATTCACCAGGCCCAAGACTGAGAGCTGATTGGAATTCACACGTTATAAAAATGAACAGAAAAAGAGGACATGAAGTTGAGGGAGGAATGTGTTGGGAGAACCAGGTAGGAGAGGATTAGAGGTGGGGAAATGGAGGTGGATATAACCATATTTCATTGAATATGAATATGAAATTCTCAAAGGATAAATAATAAATAAACCAATACATGAATAAATAAACAAACAAAGCAGGAACAGAAGTGAAGTCAGATGTCTATTCTCACCAGAGGCTCCCTCCCACTCTGGAAGGGCTAGATGGCATCTGTGTGGTCCCCAGGTACAAATCTCAGGCAAGAGACACCTCAGGAGTCGCATGAATGACTCAGCCTCTTTAGCAGCCAGTTCTAGCCCCTTTCCTTCATTTAATTACTCTGTAGCTTGTAATAGGAAGCCAGAGTCCTCCCAGACATGATGAATATTAAGCCCACAGACCTGTAATCCCTTCCAGCGAGCACACTCCCATTTTTGCATATTAATGCCACAGTAGTTAGTTATTATTTCATTTTGCATCCTTGCAAGATAGGCACCTTCTCACCTTCTCACAATAATTCCTAGCACTTCTGCCCAACAGTAATTTCATTGCATGTGTATTTGTGTATGTAAAGGTTACCTGTGTGTTCGGGCATGCACCTGTGCACCCATGCACCAAAAAACATGGAGGACAGAGGTCAACTTCTTCAGGATGCCACTCATCTTGGTTTTATGTTTTGAGACAGTGTCTCTCACTAGCCTGGAACTCCCCAAGTAGTTAGGCTGGCTGGACAGGAATCCTCTTGCTTCTGTCTCCTTGGCACTGAGATTGCAAGCGAGCACCACCCACCATGCTGGGCTTTTTATATATGTTGTGGGGACTGAATTTTGAGTCTCCTTCGTTGCATAGCAAGTCATTTATTTCGTCCCTAACTCTGGAATCCTGCTTTAATGTATTTTATACTTGTTCTAACCAAACTCAGTCTCCAGGCTTCCAAACCTGCCCTTGTCCTCTGATTACATGTGAACATCCCTGTCTAGCCCTTCTACTGATCATGCTTAAATCTACCCTCACCCCAGTCCCTTCTCAGCATCATGATGATTTTTTTTTTCCTTCTCCTTTGCTCCCTTTGGGAGTCAGCCTCCTTCATTCATTTCAAGAACATGTGATTTGTCTTCTTAACCACTAAACAGGTCAGGCCTCACTTGTACTGACAATTTTTTAAAAAATGCTTGTTTTCTATAGTACTAGTTATTGGACTCATGGCCTTGTGCATGCTAGCAAGTAACAACTCAGCAGTTCCCTTTGTATCAGCATTCGACACCCAGAAGCAAGCTCACACTCTAATAATCCAGAGCCCCTTTGCTAACCACAAGTAGCCTGTTCTCCCAAGGAAAGATGGAATCCAAGACTGGAAGCACAGAGCTTCTCAGTGCAGGAGTCTTGGCACTTCAACTTTGCTCTGAGAAATTCACCAACCCCCAAAAGATCTCTTGTACCCTCATAAAGAAAGCACATTGTTTCGCCAGTTCCTGGCAGCCGTTGCTCACTGACTTCTCCCTCCTACACTGGATGCAAAGGTCATCTTTCTACGAGGAGAATCTTTGTTTGGACCAAACCGAGGACCCAAATTCACGAGGCCGAAGTTACATGTTTGTGCTGAGCATGCTCTGATGACTCTATTTGAACCAGATGATGGGATGGGATGATTGGAAGTGTCTGGTAGACCCCAGATGTCCTTAGCTGTACATCTATCTGTGAAGTCTACTGGAATATATGGATTATGCACTTGATTAATGCTGTCTGTTGATCAGACTGACAGGATGACTGCCCTAGCACAAAGCTCCTTCCTTTAAGAGCATCAATTATCCCATATAAAAACAATGGGCATGGTTATTAAAGAAGATGATACTCTGTGCCTGCATGTGTGTGCGATGGTGTGTGTGTGTGTGCGTGTGGTATCCAGCTGTTTCTGCCTCTCCAGAACTGGGGTTACAAGTACTTCCTACCACTTTTCCTACCACTTTCAGTTGTTTTGTTTTTTTTTTTTTTTTTTTTTAATAGTTACTAGCTACTGAGCTCAGATCCTCCTGTTTGAAAGGCAAGTACTTGACTGACTAAGCTATATCCCTTGCTCCCTGGGAAGATGGTACTGATGAGGACAATACTGAATGTAATGAGGGTGTTGATGTTGGGGGCGATAGTGATAACAATGGCGAAGGAAGGAAAGAAAAGAGAGAGAGAGAGAGAAGGAAAGAAAGAAAGAGTGGAGGGAGGGAGAAGGAAGAAAAGAACAAAGAAAAGGAGAGTGAAGAAGGAAGGAAAGAATTGTCATGTTGCAATTATTGTCAATATTAGTTAACAGCTATTTAAATGAATAAATGATGGTGCAAGATATAATGAAAAAGGGCAGTATTCCTACAGCACTAACTTTCTGTGCCATTTAAAAATTCCTCTCCATAATTATCGTCACGGATGATCCACAGGCAGCATAAATCTTTACTGGGACTATTAAGAGTATCTGAATTATTGAGAAACCACTCCTCCTACCACATTTTATAAGAAGCACGACACATGTTTAATGGCGTGCCTCTTCATTGTGCATCAAGCATGTAAAATAAATACACAAAGAATTTACTGGGCACAAAATGGAGACTTGGCAGCGCATGTACTTGTATTTGATGGACAGCTGTCCTGGGTTTCAACTCTGCTGTGCGCAAGTTTCACAAGCCAATCAAAGACTCTTGTCAACTGTCACCATGGCCAAACCACCATCTCTCCTTTCCAAACTGTATCAGCCCAGGCCTTTATTTTTGAGGTGGTAGCTTAAAAAAAAAAAGATTTATTCATTTGTTCGATTATTTATTTGTTTGTTTGTTTGTTGTTAAATATATGAATGTTTTGCTTGCATGTATGTATTTATGTGCACACATGCATGTCTGGTGCCTCGACGGTTTGAAAGAGGACCTCAGACCCCCTGGGACCAAAGCTGCAGATGCTTGTGATGCAGTGTGGGTGCTAGGAACTGAACCCAGGTCCTCTCTCAGAGAATCAAGTGTTTCTTAACTTCTGAGCCTATATCTCTCCAGCCCTGAGGCAGTATTTATTTTATATTCTGTTCCGCCAAAAGTTACCGTCACACAGTTGATATGGACTCTACCGTTGTTGATATCCCACCTTTTCACCCCTGTCGCAAAGTCCTGATATAGTGTGTTAACTTTCAACTTGACAGATCTAGAATCCCTTAGGAGACAAGTCTCTGGGCACATCTACAGGGAATTATTTAGATTGGGTTAATATGGGAACACCTATGAGAGACTGACTTGATTAGGGTAATTGAGCTGATAAGAAACATCATCCTGGGCTGGGGTCCTGGGCTGAATGAAAAGGAGAAAGTGAGCTGAGCACCAGCATTCTCTCTCTCTCTGCTTCCTGACTGTGGGTGCCATGTGACCAGCTGCGTCATGCTCCTGCTTCCATGCTGTCCACTATGATGGACTGCGTACCCTCAGAATGTGAGCCAAAATAAATGCATCCTTCTTAAAGTTGCTTTTGTCAGAGTGTTTCATCACTGCAACTGGAAAAGCAGCTAAAACAGAGGTCATCCCCCCTGGATTATGGGCTGCTCTGTATTATGTTCACTCTCCGCTGTTTGGAGCAGAGCACACATCTCTGCTGGAATGCCACAAAGACATTCCTTCTGTTAGGTCCTCTGAATCCCGCTTGCCGCGGCACCACATGCCTCCACGACCATAGTCTGTTAATTTCAGTTTTCTGACCTAACTTTAACATTATAAAAATGAATGGCTAGGAACTAGATAGATGGCTGTGGTTAAGAACAGCCATTGGGTCCTTCTGCTTTTGCAGAGGACCCAAGTTCAGTTTCCAGCACCCGTGTCTGCTGGCTCACAACTGCCTGTAACTCCAGCTCCAAGGGATGCGTTGTCTTCTTCTAGCCTGTGCAAGCATGTGCACATACTGAGAGAGAGAAATCGAGAGGGGGAGCAATAGGGAGAGAAGAGAAGGAAGAAGAAGACGACATCTTTTCAGCAAATGAATGGGATTTTATATTCAATTCTTAAAGACTTAACAAAAGGCAGTGGATGAAAACCCAGCTCAGTAGTAAAATGATGACTAATTTGCCTGACAGTCAATTCAAGGACTTGGCCAAAGATGCCCCCTCCCACATCTCACAGGTTTCCCTCTCTCTTCTAGTGGGGAAGTGGCTGATCAGTCCATCCATACACTTATTTTGTCAGCTGTCACTGTGAGGCATCCAGACATCCCACCTGCAAGACTTGGGCCAGGAAATGGAAACCTGTCAACGTCAGAACCATCTCATCACCTCCCCACATGCCCTTCTTGTCATATAGATTTTCAATGAATTTCTGCCTGGTTTTGTAAATCTAAGCCATGACCTTGCTTTTAGCTGCTGGGTCTCTTTAATTATTACTATCACCTGGAACCAGCTTGAGTCAGTTCCGAAGTTATCTGAGCTCAGCCAATTTTACCCATAAAATTTCTAGTCTAGGATCTTAGAAGATGACTCAATTAGCAAAGCAAGCAAAGTAAAAAAAAAGTAAAGCTTGCTTGTCTCTCAAGCAAGATGACCTGGGTTCAGATCCCCAGCACCCACGTAAAAACCCAAGTGTGAAGGCACATGCCTATAACTCCAGTGCTGGGAAAGAGACGGAGCCATCTCCAGGGTCTGCTGGCCTTCCTGACAAACCAGTCAACAAGCTCCAGGTTCAGAGAGACCCTGTCTCAAAAACAAGGTGAGAAATGAACAAAGGAGACACCCAATTGCCCATCCTAACCTCTGGCCTCCACATATACTCACAGAGGCAGACGCACTGGCACATGCCATACACACACACAAACATACATACCTGACACAGTTTCTATCCTGTGCTCTTCTGACAACTTTTCCCATAAATGCATGTAGACACATCCACACACATACAAATTAACACACACACAGCAGTTCAAACTAGTTTGTTTTTTCCTTCTCAGCAGTGCGTTTATACACACTTTGATTTATCCTTTAACTTTTCGTGCACAATCTTTTTCCTGGAAAAACTTAACTTTTGTGATTTTTTTTTTAAGCATAAGTAAATTATTGACAATGTCAAAGAGCCGAGCTACTGTTTTGAAAACTGAAATCTGAGCTTTGCAAAACAGGACCCGTAAGTTCCTGGATGCTCAGACAGAATTTTGATAAACAAAACCGGAGTGTTATGGAATTTTATGTAAAAAGTGGGAAATAGTAAGAGCTGGAGGGGACGGGAACTCCACAAGCAGAGCAACAGAACAAGATAATTTGAACACAGGGAACTTCCCAGAGACTCATACTCCAACCAAGGACTATTCATGGAGATAACCTAGAACCCCTGCACAGATGTAGCCCATGGCAGTTCAGTGTCCAAGTGGGTTACATAGTAATGGAAAGAGGGACTGCCTCTGACATAATCTGATTGGCCTGCTCATTGATCACCTCCCCCTGAGGGGGGAGCAGCCTTACCAGGCCACAGTAGAGGACAATGCAGCCACTTTTGATGAGAACTGATAGACTAAGATCAGAAAGGAGAGGAGAACCTCCCCTATCAGTGGACTTGGGGAGTGGAATGCATGCAGAAAGGGGAAGGAGGGTGGGATCAGGAGGGGAGGAGGGAGGGGCTTATGGGGGGATACAAAATGAATAAATTGTAATTAATAAAATTAAAAAAAATACCTCAGGGGGATGGGAAATGACTCGGAGGGTAAGATCTTTGCTGTGCAAATATGAGGACCTGCGCTCTATCCTCAGAACCCACATAAAACAGTTAGGCATGGTGGCGCACACTTCACACCTTAATCCTGAAGAAGTAGAGGTGGGCAGATTCCTGGGGCAGGTTGGCCCAGCCAGTCTAGCCATTTAGAGGAGACACTGTCTCAGAAACAAGGCTGGGCTGGAACTGTAGCTCAGTGCTAAAGCACTTGCCTCTCATACATGATGCGATATGTTCAATCCCCAGCATTCCCAGTAAAAAGAAAAACAACGCTAGAACCGACTTTGGGCTGGCAAGATGGCTCAGCGGGTAAAGGCATTTGCTGCCAATCCTGATGGCCTGAGTTCCATTCTCAAGAGTCACATGATAGAATGAGAGCACCGACTCACACAAGCTGTCCTCTGGCCTCCGCATGTACTCCATGGCACACACCCAAACAACAACAGTGATATAATAAAATTTTAAACTACCAAAACAAAAACCAAACAAACTCAAGGCTCCTGAGGGATGGCACCCATGATTCTGCTACACATCCTGAGAGGATCAGGATGGACATATGGAGGTCAACCGTGCTGTGTGTGTATGTGAGGGAGGATGGGGTGGGGGATGGGGAGAATATGGGTCAGAAGACCTCTTTAAATGTCAGGCCTTAGATGTCTTTCACTTTTCGTTTGAAACAGGCTCTCTCTTTGGTCTGGATTTTCCACACGTAGGTGAGCTTCCAGGAATCCACCTGTTTCCACCTCCCATCACTGGGATCACAAGTGTGCATTCCATGCTCAGCTTTTATATGGGTCCTGGAGGATCAAACTCATGTCTTCCCCCTTGCAGGACCATTGCTTTTACTGACTGAGCTATGTCCCCAGCTGAAGACCAGCTACAACAGCAGGTAAGCTTGCTCTAGCTATAGGATGCACGGACATCTGCCCTATCGCATACTTACAGCCTCCAGGAGGGTGCACAAGTTGACAGATAGGGTGTGATAAACATCCCAGAACCCTCATAAAAAGCCAGGCCTGTAACTCCAGCACTGAGAGGTGGAGACAGGTGGATCCTGAGTGTTCACTGGCCAGCAAGACTAATCAGAGAATGGCAGACTTCCCCTTCGGTGAGAAACTCTTGCCTCAAGGCATTCAAGGCAATGAGTACAACAGAGAGATATAAGGGTTTTGTTTGAGTTCATGATAGTAACATGCAGCCAAGAGGAAAGAACTTAGAGAATGAGCCATGGCAGGGAGGGGGAGAAATAGTCTCCTGGAATATGGTATACGCCGGTCAAACTTTGAAGCAGCATAGGATTAGGCAAACGGGGAAAGGAAGCAGAAGGAAGAACAGGTGGGAGGAGATGGATGCTGAGGAGAGGGGAGCATGTGTGGGGAAGTTTGGTCTGCAGTGCAGAGTAAAAGGGAACATGCTGGGGAAATGGGCCGGGGCCAGACCACAGCAGAACTTGTAGGTTATGGAGCAGAGCCCAGGGGTTGGAATGCATCCCACAACCAAGAGAGAACTCCAGAAGCAGTGCAATCAGAAGGCTGCCCGTGATGAAATGTGCATTTCAGAAAGATTAGAATGATTACTCTGTGTGGCAAATGGGGGAAGGGGAGAGGGAGGGAGATGAGAATCAAGGCGCAATGACCAATTAGGAGCTCATTGGAATAATAGGAGCTAAAAATAATGCAGCCCTTGAACTGAGCAGAGCATCGCTTTACCAAAAAAGCACAGCAATGCTCTCCCGCTGGCCGCTTCTTATCTTGTTCTTCCAGTGGAAGCCAAAAAACATTGTGCTAAATTGCAGGCATCTCTGCATGGATCCAGGGGAACCGGGGCCAAGTGTACAGATTGCTGGAGACCACAGTGGATCCTGGAATGGAGCATCAAAACATTAGCAGGCAGGGACCAAGGAGGTGGCTGAGTCGGGTGCCATGAAGCAGGAGGGCCAGAGATCGATTCCTGGCACCCTGTGAAAAGAGGGCCAGCCCGGAATGTTAGATGACTTCTAGTCCTTTACTGTCTATGGAGGTAGGTCATTGAATAAATGTCTTTTTTGAAGTGTGGTTCGTGGAGATTAAAATTCAAACAGTTAGGGCCTAGGGAGGGGGCTCTGTGGTTAAATCCCTTGCCTTTAAGGCATAAGGAGTTCAGAGACCCAGAAAACAATGTAAATGTTAAGTAGTCATGGTAGCCTGTCCGTAATTCCAGCCTCAGGAGGTGGAGGCAGGAGATCTGCAAAGCAAGCAGGACTAGCCTATCGATAAGCTCTGGGTTTGATTGAGAGGGTCAACCTCAATGAAAAAGGTGCAAGAGCGGTCAGGGATGACCCCTGACATTGACCGTGGACCTCCACGTGAATGCACTCAAATACATGAAAAGTGTGCATGTATATATATACACACACATACCTACTCACACAGTGGAAGAGAAATGCAAACAGACAAGAGAGCCCATGAACGTAAATTAATTGACATTTTGTTCATTTAAAATCCCCAGTTAGGGTTAGAGCAATGACCCAGTAGTTAATAGCATTTGCTGTCCTTGCAGAGGAGCTGAGGTAGGTTTCTAATATCCATGATGGACATCTCACAATCACCTGTAACTTACAACTTCAGCTCCAGGGCATCTATCACCCTCTCCTGGCTTCTGTGTGTGTGCACACAGACAAACAAACAGGCGCACAGGCACAGGGGCGCACACACACACTTAAAAAGTAAACTAAATTTAAAGCTCTGGGCACTGTCAGTGTTCACTTGGATGGACCCTTGAGAAGCTGATTGTCTTTTCTAGGTATGGAAACCACGGTGGCAGGAGTGGATTCATCAGAGGAAATAATACTCCACGTTCTAAGCAGACTAAGTGTGAGTCGAGGCCTCGTTCTCTTCCCGTCTTCACTATTCACCTTCTGAGAGGAGCACAGGTGAATTTCCACAGCGAGCACACAACCTCATATGTGACATATTCATACAATGGAATATTATATATCCAAAAATGAAATAAAATTTGACAGCTGCTACAGCAGGACTAAAACTTGACAGCATTATACCAATTAATACAGCATAAGCCAGTCCCCACCAAGATAGAGTCACATAATTCCACTGAAGTGCGGGCAGCTGGAGAGGTCAGTTTCACAGAGACATAAAATCAAGCAAAGCTTTTCAGTAGCTGGGAAGATGTGAGCACAGGAGATACTGACTCACTCCCAATTTCAATTCTGCGTGTGGAATGTTCAAGAGATGGATGGTGGCAACAGTTGCCCAACCATGTGAATGCACTTAATATCCCTGAACAACACACTTAAAAGAGTTTGATACAGTGAGTTTTATGTTATGTACATTTTAACACAATTAAAATAAGGAAAAAAATATCATGTGTCTGTAAGAGAGAGGCAGCAGCAGAAGGCCAGTCAATACAAAATACATTACGTCAGTATTTTTCAAACTAAGTAAAATGTTCTCTCTTCCATTGCTCTGCTTTCCCAGACCGGTCCTTCTGCTCCCGACCTGTGCACTTCAGAACTGAATAGAGGTACCCTTATAGTTTAAGGTGGGTGACTTCAACTGTAATTCCTGGGGTTAATTCATTCTGTGTTGCTAAAATCAAATATAGGAGGCTAATTACTTAAAACAAAACAAAACAAAAGATATCTTTCAGATCAAGGATTTTTGAGGCTCAAGCCACCAGGCTTGGCTTAATGTGAAGACCTCATGGTGAGTAGGCACATATGACGTGTGTGTATGTGTGTGTGTGTGTGTGTGTGTGTGTGTGTGTGTGTGTGTGTACACATGTGTAAGGATTGAGAGTCACATGACCCAAGGGTGAAAGTGAAGGATAGGGCTGGGAAAGCCAAATTCATTTTATAGTAACCCATTTTTGTGACAGTCAATCCAGTTCTATGAAACCTAACCCAGTCCTGGTAGACCATGGTTAATTCTTTCCAAGAATGTGAAACCCCTCCAAGGTACTGATTAACTCTCCGTAGACCCCACTTCTTAAAGGCCCTCCCACTGTAGTGAGAATCTTGGTTACTTAAAAAACCCAGTTATGTTATATGAATGTTTTTGTTATAATCTCAGGTGTGAGACATGGGGCTGCTTCAGTTTGTCCACAGTTGTTAATTATGATTGTCTCGTGCTCTAGGAGGGGTGTGACTTTTGCCAGCTGCAGAGAGTTTAATTTCTGGGGACTCTGGAGAGGGTATAAAGATGCTACAGCACCAAGAGGGGTGGAGACTGCGGCTCCCCCTGCTGCTCCTGGTTGTTGCTGTTTCGGTTTGTCAAGTGGTCGTGAGCAAAGAGTAAAGAAGTTGGAGATATCCTGACAATGAAGATTGGACTTGCCACATGGAACCCAATGCCCCGAATCAGCAGGAAGTAGTCTAAAGAGATCTACACCCCTTTTCTCCTCTAACCTTCTTTCTCTCCTACCTAGCGTTGGAAGTTGGAGAGATTAGGATGGAATAAGAGTGGCAGATACAAGAACCCAATAAAGATAGCTTTAAAAAATATGCCAACATTCCACCTTCCTGTTAACTCCAGGCCAACCCTCCAGTGTGTGAGGAGCCAAGGAACAAGATATTTGTTAACCTTCCTACCACAAACTCATGAGCCACCAATATTCTGGCCAAACCAAGCCAGACACACAAACTGTCTCTTCATCTAAGCTCCAGCTCACAGTCCACCTGTCCGTCAGATACCTAGCTCTCTGCTTCCCATGTGGAACTCATTCCTCTACAAACATATCCATGGATACCATCTCATCTTAATTAACAATAATCTTATTCCTGGCTTCCATCAGAGCACCAGAGTCTCCACCGACTCTCAATTTACAAGGCTGTGATGGCTGATATTCACTGTTAACACTGAGTGACTGTATTTAGAATCACCCAGGAGACACTTCTGGGCATGCCACTGAGAAGGGAAGGCCTATCTTAAGGGGCCCACATAGTCCCGTGAGTCCTATACTGATGTGAAAATAAATAAAGGAGAAAGCTAGAAGAACACCAGTGGATATGACATCCTATTCTGACCCCTGTGGTACCCATACACACTTACACAAAAATACATATTTTAAAAGGAGCCACAGATATGTGTGTTTCAAGGCACCCTAACATTTAGATTCTGATATCTTAGTCTCAGCACCATATGTATGAAGGTATGTAGGCCAGAGAACAACTCCTGAGGCACTATCTACCTTGTTTTTTGAGGCAGATTCTGACTGATATGAAACTCAACAAGTAGGTTAGACTGGCTGATGATGAGTCCTTGGGATCCACCTGTCTCCACATGCCACCATACCTGGCTTTTTAAATGTAGGCTCTGGGGATTGAACTTAGCGCCTCGTGCTTTCAAGGCAAGTGCTTCAGCTACTGAGCTATCACTCCAGCCCTCAACACTGCTCACATTGCTTTTTAATATCTCTCTCTCTCTCTCTCTCTCTCTCTCTCTCTCTCTCTCTTTCTCTCTCTCTCTCTCTCTCTCTCACACACACACAGGTGCATGCACACACGTGCATGTTATTCTGTCCTTTCAAAATCTCCCCAGTGCTCCTTACTGATTAGAAAAGAAACTCCCCCCACCTCCCTAGGCAGAGAGGGTTACTTCAGAGGTCTGAAGCTAATTGGCCTAGCTTGGGTCAGTTGTCCACTCCTGATCTGATTGAATGTGACAAAAAGAATGTCAGCAACTGAGGTAGGCATTTCTAAAGATGACTCTCGAGTTTCTTGCCCCAAGGACGAGAACTTGCAGATGTCATTGAAATCCCAAATCAGTTTAACCTTCAAATATGGAGAGGACTGCTGTGGCCTAGCCCAGTTGTCAAGCTCTTAAATGCAGGAGCTGCTGGTGGCCTACACTAGAAGAGGAAGTCAGAGAGGCTGGAGTCAAAAGCCAAACTCTATGTGGTGGTCTTGGCTTTGGAAATGAAGGGCCATATTATAGCAAAGCCCTTCCCCATCCCTGCCTTCCCAAAATAGCCTCTGGGAGTAAAGAAGGACTCTGACCAACAGCCAGGCAGGAGGAAAGCACAGGAAACTCATGACCAGGATGGGCTGAAAGCAGGCTCTTTCTCACACCTTCCATCCGTGATCCCATCCTAGCTAACATCCCGATTTCTACCTTGTAAAACGATAAGCAGAGAACATAGCCAAGCACACTGGGTGTCTGACCTAACATAATTCAAGATGATAAATGACTGTAGCTTTAATCTGCTAAAATTGGGACAGTTTGTTACACAAGTATAAGATTAAAATAAAACAACTGAGTTATTTCATGGGGGCAGGCAACAAGGAGGGATTCCTGCAGTTAAAAGGGTACACTGAGATGACAGTTCCATTCATGGATGCTCCAGCTTTCAACGAAGTTGAAATGCTCCCACACACTTCTTCATGGCCTTTGTTCTCTTGCCTCAGATGACACTGACTTTGGAACTTCATGGGCACAATTATCAAAAAGATGCCTTTGAACTAAAATTGCTTTGTAAAAATATTTGTCTATTGTTTTTAGTGTGTGTGTGTGGTGTGGCCTATCACTTAGATATGTGAACATATGTGTTCAGGTATCCTAAAGACCATCAGAAAGTGCCAGATCCCCTGGACTGGAGTTACAAGTGGATACGAGCCCTTGATGTGGATGCTGGGAGCCAAACTAGGTCCTCTGGAAGGGCAGCCAATGATTTGAACTACTGAGCCATCTCTCCAGCCCTTGAAATCATTTTTATAGCACACTCATTGAGAATTTTATACATGTGTAGAATGAATGAACACTCCTCCCAGATTCCTCCCTTTCAACTTCATTCACCCCTCCTCCCCTGCCCTGACTTTTATAGCTTATTCATTCTAAATGGCGTCCACACATGCATGGATGTGGAGCCTTCCACCGGTGCATGCACAACCTACCAGGAGCTTCATCCTCTAAAAGAGATACTTCTCCCTACTCTAGCAGCTTTCATCTGGCACCAGCTCCCCAACTGGGGGCAGGGTTCATACTATCCTCCCATCTGTGTGGAACTTTGACTGGCCTCAGCTTGTGCAAGCAGCCACAGCTGCTGTGAGGTCATGAGTGGAGCAGCCATGTCTTGAGGAGACATTGCCTCAGCAGTTCTTCCCAACCTCTGGCTCCAACAGTCTTCCCACCTTCTTCTCTTTGAAGTTCCCTGAGCATTAAAAGGGTGGGGGATGAAGCTGATGTCCCACTTAGGGCTGAGCACCCCAAAGTCACTTGTACCTTCATCTGAACATACTGGTTTATGATTATCAAAGTCCAGTATGATTTGTCCTCTCTCATGAAGCATTGCCTATAGGCACTAAGCTTGATAATTTTATTTTCTTCTTCTTTCTCTTCTTCTCCTCCTCCTGTTTCTCCTCCTCCTCCCTCTACTCCTTTTTCTCCTTCTCCTCCTCCTTGTCCTCTTTCTCTCTTCTCTCTTCTTCTCAACTTCTCCCCCTTAAAATATATAACCAAACTATGTATGCATCTCTTAACTGGGAGAAAAATGGTCACTTTCACTTATAAAATAAAGGCACTAACCTCTATCTATACCTGCTAACAATTCTTAGAAATATAAGTATTGACCAAGCATGGTGGCACATACCTTTCATCCCAGCACTGAGGAAGTAGAAGCAGGTAGATCTTTGTGAGTTTTACGCTAGCCTGGTTCACATACTTGAGTTCCAGGCCAGTCAAGGCCATATAGTTGACACCCTGTCTCAAATATATAGAATTATTTTTGAATCAGAGGAAAATATGAACCATGGATGCTTCATTTAATAGCTGAGAATATGACACACATTATACTATTGACCGAATACCTCAGAAAACTAACTTAAAGGAAGATTTAGTCATGGTTTCAGAAAATTCATTCCATTTCTGTGGGAGAATATAGAGGATCAGAAAAGCTCACATCATGGCAGGTAGGAACAGAGGAAATGGATACAGGAAGGGTCTAGGGCAAAATACAGCTTTCAAGACACAACTTCAGTAACCTACTTTCTCTGCTGAGGCCCTGCCGCCTAGTTTCCATTGTCACTCAATAGCACCATCACGCCATGAATGATGACTTCATGTGTTGATGACATCAGAGCCCTCATAATCTAACCCCCCCCCCTCGAAATACCAGACACACCCTGAGGACTGTGCCTCATGAATCTCCAAGGCATCTTTTATAAGAGATAATGTGCTACCTCTTACGCATTTTCAATATAAAAATACTTCCAACCATCTTAAGTTCATCAGAGATGTATATCAGGATAAAAAAAAAATCACAGGTAGCTTTGGTATGAGAGTAAGCCAATCTGGGGGGCCTCTAATGACAGGATGTCAGGAACAAAGGCAAGACCTAAGTCATATAACACATCCCCCGGGGGTAGGGTGTTCTGGTATAATACACAGACTGCCCATGAGGTAAATAGTCCAGGGACTACAGAGATAAAGTTGATGTACCCTCCCCATCTTTGTTCTAGTGTGATAACTATCTGTACTACCGGAAAGGCACAAGTGAGTCTCCACTATCTAACCTGGAGTTTGCCCCACAGTGGACCTGGCAGTGATGCTCCCAGCAGGGCCTGTCAGCTCTGGCCTGGTTCTTGTAGCAGTAAGCCTCTTGTCTTAGAGGAACAGGGCCAAAAATCTAATGCCTATAGGAAAGCATTAACCTTAGGCAATGTACAGGGAAGATTGTACCCTCCTGAGCAGTCATCCAGCGAGGAAATAAGGAAGAGATGTGTGTTCAGGGCTATAAAAACTGCCCTTTGTGTTCCTGCGGTGCATTTTCTTTGGGCTGGTTCTGTAGAAACAAAAATAAAATGCCTGACTTTCATGACTCGGAGTCTGTCAAATTCGTTATTATGAAGTGTGGGTCCTCACTCCCCACATCTCAGTTCATTCAAGCTGACGATCAAGATGGACCCTCACACTGTGTGACATCGCCCATGCCAGATCGTCATCTATCAGATGAGAGCTGTGGCATCACCTCCTGTGATTCACAGCATTGTGTGAGCATCCATCTATATAATGCCTGCCGAGTCCTTAAGGGCTGCCTGACACAAAGTGTGTACTCAGTAAATGAAATGGAGACGAATATCTGTAGGACTTTAAAATCAAAGGTGCAGGCTGAAAAGATGGCTCAGTAGTTAAGAGCATGTGCTCCTCTTTGTACAAGACCCAAGTTCAGTTCACAGCATCCCTGATGGGAGGCTCATAAGCACCTATATTTCCAGCTCTAGGGGATCTGACATCCTCTTCTAGACTCAAAGGGCACCTGTGTGCATGTGGTACACACACATACACTCAGTCACACACACATACATAATAAAATAAACCCTTAACATCAAGAATGCTAGCTCAGGCTGGTATGGCACACATGCCCTCTATGTTGGGTTTTGTATTAGTTTTGAATTTCTCAGACTCAGAATCATTGTTCTTCCTGGTTCTGAGCTCATCTCTCAGCCCTGTGGACTACTTCCAGCTACTCATTTCTGAATTAGCTGTAGATGCTCTTTCGGTCAGGCACAAAGAAGAGAAATGTAGGAAAGGCACGCTGTGGACAGCTCTTCTTTCAAGTGTCATTTCACAGAGTCAAGCCTGGACGCCGGAGTGCTCTGAGCACAGGGTAAATAGACCTCTACCATCAGTGATTGCTTCCAAGCAGCCTGTGGTTGCTATATCCTGGAGGAACGTCCAAGTTGAATTACTGGAAATGTCAGGAGCAAAACAGGGCAGATTAAATGGGCACTGAGAAGTTCAGAGGGAGGCAGTAATTGCTCTTCATCTTAGTGTTAAAAAGAGGGAGTCTGAAAACTCAGAAAATGGAGTAAACATTGCATGAGTAGAGCAGCCTTCGACAAAGTCAGCAGCTCTCAGGATCCCAGCTGAATCTGAGGTATGACAGGGTCATACCCATGTAACCTGGAGGAAGTGAAGACGTTCAAAAGAGACACTTGTTCAGAACCGTGCGAAACTCTAACTTTTAAAAATATTTAAAGTGTGTGTGTGTATATGCATGTGTATATGTGTGTGTGTGTGTGTGTGTGTGTGTGTGTGTGTGTGTGTGTGTGT
>NW_026590062.1:20528416-20575916 GCF_907164565.1 Psammomys obesus | reverse complement strand
GCACTCAGGTCCTCATGCCTGTGTAGCAAGCAATTTACCCACTCAGCCATCTCCCTAGACCCATTTTTTTAAGCATATGAAATTCCTTTGACACAATGCAGTGAGTGCTGGCTACTCAGGGTCAGCTTTTGGCATAGCCTTTCACATTGGGGAAAACACTTCCCCTTCATTATCAGGTCAGTACAGATCTTACAAACAAGTAGAGGGAGTATTATGCCTTGGGGTAGAAAATGTCTTGTCTTACACTAGGTTACTCAAGTACATTTCAAAATAAAGCTTGATTTGGAACTTTTAGTTGCATTTAAATTGCAGCATATATCAGATCTTTACCTGCATGCTAAAGGAAAAAGGTGAGAGCAAAAAGAAATTAAAAACAAAATGTGAGTACTTCAATCTAAGAATAAGTGAGGCCCAGAAGTTCTGATCTTCCCGCCTCCACTTCCTGAGCGTTGAGATGACATGGGTGTGCCCTGCCAAATGTCTTGATTTCATTTCCTGTTGCTATGAAAGCAACTTAAGGGAAGAAAGGTTTATTTGGCTCATAGCTCAAGGGTGCGTCATTGCTGGGAGGTCAAGGCCCCTGCCCAGAGAATGATGCCACCCACAACGGGCAGGTCTTCCCACATCAATTAACGTCACCAAGGTAATTGCCCACAGACATGCCCTCCAAAGACAACATCATCTAGGCAGTCCCTCACTGAGACTCCCCGATGTTTCCAGATTGTGCTGATCAAACCCACCATCATATTGCTTTCTTGCTATGCTGGGGATGGAACTCAGGGGTCCATGCGTGCTGGGAAAGCACTTTTCCATCTAAGTTGAATCCCCAGCCCTTAATCACCTCTTCATGATACCACTCAGTCCCATCACTTAGTTCTCCACAAAGGGATTAAATCTCAGCCTAAGTTTCTAGGGGGACTTTCAAACCAGAGTGAAAGAGGACTGACTTCCTATTACCCAGAGTCCCTTACTGAAAGTCATTTCAAATGGTCTTAATGGGGAACTCAAGAGATGAGAACACTGAGACCCAATCATACTGCTGGGAAACGGAAGACTTAGGGCCATCTCAAACACCGGTCAGTCTAACTTTCCACTGACTGACCTTGGCAATAACCCTGACACAATGTAAGAAGCCAATGCATTTGCTAAAAGAGAGAAAAAAAGTCACCTCCTGTGTTCCATTCCTTACTTTTATTGTTGCTGCAACAAAATATTTGACCAAAGGAACTCATGAGAGGAAAAGTTTATTTTGGTTTAGAGGTTTAAAGGACACAGGCTGTCAAAGCGGGGAAGGCATGGCAGCTGGGTTGGTGCAGACAAAGCATGCAGCCAGTGGCATTCTATGGCAAACAGGAGACAGGTAACTCGGTCAGGAATGCAGCTATGTTATCATAAAAGTCTACTCCCTGAGACTCACCTCCACCAACCATGCCGCAAAGCTGAAGGCTTTCACATCCTCCCGGAATGGTGCCACCAGCTAGAGAGCAAGGCTTCACACACAGGAGCCTGAGGAGGGCATTTCACATTGAAACTGTCATGGCGGGTCATGAAGGTGTACCACCCACTTCTCTCTTTACAAGAGCCTGTCAGGATGAGGCTGCAGGCAGCCTCCACTCCTCTGTCAGACCCTTGTAACAACGTCTGCTCCACAGGTGGCACACAACCAGTCACTGAGGATGACTCAGATATTCAACTCAAACTAGTGCTTTTACCAGTCACCTACCCATGCACACAAGACGAGAAATGTGTGGGGCAGAATGACTCTGGACTCACCTGCACATTCAGCCCTCCTCTTCTTTCACGGAAGCCCAATTAGAATTGCAGTCTGGTAGCATCTCTGGCCCTGTTTCTTCTCACCATTATCCTTCAGACATCTTTAATAAATTCCTTGGATGCCTCCTTCCATCTGGGTATTCAGTCCTTCAGAGGACCCAAAGAAACACAGGCCCAAAGGGTGAGCAAAGCTTGCCCCTCATTGTCTTTGTGATAGGTAGAGAGACTATTTGCTGTGATAGGTTTTTTTTAGGCCAGGAGGGAGAAACCACCCCCACTGACTGAAGACCTTCATATGGGGAATAGAAGATATTAGAAAAATAAGCAGATGTGGAACAGGGCCATGTTGTTAAATCTTGAGACAAGAAGGTGATTCTACAAAACCTGAAGAGATGGCTGGAGAGATAGCTCAGTCAATGGAGTTTTGCTCGCCATGCATCTGTGCAGACCTGAGAACAATCCCCAGAACAAAACAAACAAAAACCTGGGTGTGCTGGTATATGCTTGTAATTCCAGTACTGAGACAGACAGGTCCTGGAGCGGCCTGGCCAGCCAGCCGAGCCTAACTGAATCTCAACGAGAGATCTGATCTCAGAAAACAAAGCAGGGAGTCAGAGAGATGGCTCAGAGCTTAAGGGAATGCAGGGCTCGGGCGGAGGGCCTGTGTTCAGTTCCCACCACCGCACTGATGACTTGGAACTACCTGTAACTCCAGCTCGAGGAGTATCAGACACCACTCACACCAGAGGATATTGTCTGTGCTCATGTGTGCACACTTGCATGTGCGCGTGTGCGCGCACACACACACACACACACACACACACACAAATATTGAAACATAAAATCTAAAAGTAAAAGGTAAATAGTACATGAAGAATGACATTCAAAGTGGACCTCTGACTTCCACATGTGTATGCACATATATACATGAATACGAGTTTACACATACATCCATGTGCACACACACAGCCAAAAAAAGTAAAAATCATGTTTAATTGCAAGACAGTATTTAGGAGATATGTATGAAGGGGGAGGTAGGGAGAAATGTTTCACTAAGAAAGTACTAGTATCTGCTCCAATCCCCTGTGTGCCATTCTGAATGAGATTTAAGCATCCTCCTTATGGTCCTCCTTGTTGTTTTGCTTCTTTAGTCTGTAGACTTTAGTATGTTTATCCTATGTTATATGTCTAATAGCCACTTATAAGTGAGTATATACCATGCTTGTCTTTCTGCTTCTGGGTTACCTCACTCAGGATGATCTTTTTAGTTTAAACTTTGGGCAGTGCGCAGGGAGTCTTATGGAAGAAGAGGGGGATAGAAGGACCCGGAGGGGACAGGAGCTCCACAAGGAGACCAACAAAGCCAAAAATCTGAGCCCAGGGGGTTCTGCAGAGACTGATGCACCAACCAAGGACCATGCATGGAGAGGACCTAGACCCCCTGCTCAGATGTAGTTGATAGGCAGCTCAGTCTCCATGTGGGTGCCTGCGTAAGGAGAGTAGGGGCTACCTCTGCCATGGACTTGGTTTTCTGCTCTTTGATCACTTCCCACTAGCGATTCAGCCTTGCCAGGCCCTAGAGGAAGAGGATACAGAGAGTCCTGATGAGACTTGATAAGCTAGGGGCAGATGGGAGGGAAGCCGGACTCCCCCTTTCAGTGGACTAGTGGGGAGAGAGGAAGGAAGGGTGGGACTGGGAGGAGGGGGCTACAATTGGGATATGAAATGAATACATTGTAAAAAATGAAAATAAATACAATAAAAATGTAATGTTAATTCTTTTTAAAGATTAATTTTTTCTAAAATTAAAAGTGTGTCTATAAAAGTGTGCCTGCTTGTTAATTGCTGTGGGTAGCCTCAGTCCACTGTGGGCTGCATCATTCCCTAGGCTCAGCTCTGAGCTGTGGAACAGTGGAGGATGGACTATAACATGGAATTGTGAACTATAATAAGGTCTTCATCCCTCAAATTGCTTTTTTTTTTTTTTTGGTAGGGGTATTTTTAGCACAGCAACAGAAAAGCTGCTAGAGCACCCTAGTTCCTCTATTTCTAGAAATGTGATCATGCCTCGAGGAGCCACAGCCTTCTCATCTGTTAAGTGTGGAAAATTGTTCCCACCTCCTCACTGAGCTTTCTCTTAGCACAGATGCTCGGTCTGTGACAGCTCATTCAGCTTCACTTATGACTGTGGAAGTTTTCTTTCCATGTTTCTCCCTTCGTTCAGCTTTTGTAAAAAAACTAGACACACCTGTATCATCTGTACTTGCATCAGTGAGATGGGGTTGGGGGGGGGTTCCTTGTATAGTAGCACGATGCCATATATTCACTGATGTTCAGGGCAATGAGAGCCTCCGGGGCAGCGGCCCTCAGCCTTCCCAACGCTGCAACCCTTGACTATGCTTCCTCACGTTATGGTTACCCTCAACCATAAAAATTGTTTTCATGGTTACTTCATAACTGTAATTTTACCACTGTTGCGAATCGTAACGTAAACATCTGGTATGTAGGCTGCATTTCCACTGTTACAAATTGACCTAAGAGGTCGTAACCCACAGGTTGAGAACCGCTGCTCCATACAGCCCACCCAGGAGCTCCAGGGACTCCTAATGTAAATTTGGTTGTGGTCCTTGACTTAGGTTACATTGCTGTGACAAAACCCTGACCAAAGCTGCTTCGGGAAGAGAAGGGTTTATGTTGCAGAAAGAGACTACCAGTCTACCATGGCGAGAAAAGCAGGGCTGGGGAAACATGAGATCGGCCAGTTGCATTGCATTAAGAGTCCAGAAACAGAGGTGGAACTTCCTGTTCCACCTCTTTGTGCTAGGCTACAAAGGCTCAAGGACAGCCCTCAGAGGCCTACTTCCTCCTAGCAAAGCTCTACCCACTAAAGGTTGGACAACCTTCCCAAATGGCGCCACTGGCTGGGGACCAGTGGAGGTGTGTGTGTGTGTGTGTGTGTGTGTGTGTGTGTGTGTGTGTGTGCCTATAAGCAACATTTCTCATTCAAAACATAACAGCCCTTAGAAACATTTGGTTATTTCATCTTGGGGTCCCAAGATGCTAACGGGGGTTCTAGACCTATCTGACCCTGTCTGATAGATGTGCCTGGTGTAGCCATATATCAGTTAAGTAAATAAATGACTCTCTTGCACCTTGACATTTTGGATCTGTCAAGAAGAGAGGCAGAGAGTTCTAGCTTTGCCCACGGCAGGCTTCAGAGCTGGGCTCTGAAAGCATGATGTGTGGCTCGCAGACAGAATGCATCTGCCCCGGTGGAGAAATGTGGATGTGTGCTCGACAAATCAATTCTCCTCCTCAGAGGAGAAACAGGAAGGCTCCCACAGAGGTCAGGCAGCTCAATTACTGGAGGCAAAGCAGAATGCAGTAGGTTCCTGAGGCGTGAAGGGGTCTCTGAGTACAGATGCTGGCGTAGCCCCTGCCGGCGTCACCTGGGCGACTGGGACTCACTGCTGAGGCCTCTGATATTAATGACGTCGCCACCTCCACACGCAGGGCTGGCCTCTGCCTTCGGTCTCAGAGGTTCCGAAACATCTCCCCCAAAGCCAGAGCTCCATGATAAACAGCCAGTCCCTTTGGATCTGTGCATCCAGCACGAAGGCTGTTTTTGCAGATAGTCCTAACACATCTACCCCAAGTGTTTGCCCTTTATTGCTCCTGACTTGTCTCTTGCAAGTAGAAGAAACTAGCATTTGGGCATCCCCAGTGAATTACAGAAAATGTGCTTTTCAACCAAGAGCTATCCATTAAGATACAGTCAAAGATAAGGGGTGAGAGGCTGGGTTAAAACTCTCCTCTCAAGTACTACTCAGACCTTAGAATGCTCTTAACCTTCCTGAACCTCAGCTTCCTTGTCAGTTACAAAACTTACTCTTGAGCTGAGATACTGGCCCAGTGCTTGCCAGTCAAGCATGAGAATCTGAGTTAGGCCACATGTGGTGGTTTATGCTATAGTCACAGCACTGTGGAGGGAGAGACAGGCATAGCTCTGGGATCCAAGTTCCAGGCCAGTGACAGGCGTTATTTTATAAAACAAAGTGGTTGGCACCTAAGGAATGACAGCTGTGTCCTCTGGCCTCTTCATGCACACACACATAAGCCACATACACTTACACATGCACCACAAAACACACACACACACACACACACACGTATCATACATATATGTGCATGCACCACACACATACACATACACAAATACATGTATCACACACATATACCACACGTACACCACACACATATACCACATGCACACACACACTTACCAGAGTACTTACATGAGAGGGCTAGAATTCAGTTTGTTAACAGAGAGACTGCAAACTTTTCATTTACAGTTATGCTTTGAGAATTTCACACACGCATACAATGTATTTTGAGCATGTTAAACCTCCCTTCCCCTCTAACTCCTCCTGCGTCCCTCAGTATCTCCCTTCCAACCTTATGACTACGTTTTTTAATGTGTACATTAAAAAACAAGTACATATGAGCGGCTGATGCTGGCAGACATTGCTGCTACCTATCAAACATCCCTTACTCCTGGCTCTGAGCCACTTAGTGTGTGGTAGGATTTCCCGTTGGAAAGAGCAGAGCCTTGGGAACCAACTCAGTGGAAGAAACGCAAGTGGAAGCATCACATTACTAGGCCTGGTGACAAAGACCTGTGATCCCAGCGCTCAGAAGTCTGGGGCAGGGGCCCAGCAGGGGGCCTTACCCAAACACACAAACAGATTGTCACATTTCCTATCCACCCAGGAACATTAGTAAGCAATGTGCAGCCCATCATATTCTTTTATTTCTGAATTTGGGAAACATGGAAATATAAAGACGGACTCTCCATCCTGATATATTAAAAGGAAAAGATATACTATTGACCCTCCATATTCATTTTCTCTCTGCTCACAGATTCCAGTCCACATCATGGACCCATTTTCTCTCTGTTCACGCAGATGAAGCGTGGCTACAGATTCATACCTCTACTGAATGTCCACAGCCTTGTATTTTCATCATATTGCTGTTTAACAACTATGCCTATAACATTATTCTAGTATTATAACTTATCTATAATGTAAAGTATATGGGAAGCTGTGTATAAGCTCTATGCAAACGTTGCATTATTTTATGTGATGGTCTTAAACATAGGCTTTGGAACCTATATAGAGGGGTGTTCTGAAACTAATCTACCACAGGTATTAAGGAATGGGCATGCATCCATCCACAGCCCATAATAGACAGATGCCTGTGTAAACAAGGAGTAAGGCCTGGGTATATGGCTCAACTGGTAGAGTGATTGCCTAGCATGCAAAAACTTTGGGTTCCATACCCAGCAGCCTGTAGCCTGGGTACCCTGTAAGATGGATTATATCTGTAATCCCAATACTGTAATCCAAGCGTTTGGGAGGTGGAGGCAAGGGGGTCAGTTCTATGTCATCCTCAAGTACATAGTCATAGTAATAAGGGAATAGTCTGAGGTACCTGAGACCTTTCTCAAAAAAAGGGAATGAAGGAGAGGGAGAGAGAAAGAGAGAAAATAATTAATTTTTTCAGAGCCATGATCAAATACAACTTGATGAAAGCAACTTGAGAAAGAAAAATTATTCTGGCTCACAGTTCAAAGGCACACATTCCATCATGGCAGAGAGGGTAGAGCAGTAGGTGCTTGACATAGCAGGTCACATTGTATTCACAGTCACAAAACAGAGAGAGATGAATGCTGCTTCTCAACTCAATTTCATTCTCCCCCCTTCTGTCTGAGACCCATGGGATGCTGCTGCTGTCTTCAGGGTAAGTCTTCTCTTCTCAGTTAAGCCTTTCTGGAAATGGCCTCATGGACACACCCAGAGATCTGTTTCCATGGAGAATTTTAAAACTGATCAGTGAAGATAAACCATCCCATGGGCCATCATGACAAGACATAGTTCCCAAATGACATACTCTTTGTACCATCAGCTTTTCTCAGGCTTATCTTTCTGTTTCATCACCTCTCAATAGTCTGTTCACACTTTTAACCCAATGATGGCTTAATTCATGATTAGATCAGATCAAGCACGATCCAGTCGTCCCTGAAAACACCCTTGCAGAGACATACCCTGGGTGAACTTTACTAATCTCTTGGGTACTTCTCAATCCAGTCTAGTTGTCCATCAGGGTTAATCAACACAGGGGGCTCGCCACTTAAAAGGGCTTCCTGCAGATGCAGAGGACCCGAGGTTAGTTCCCAGCACCATGATAGACAGCTCACAGCCACATGTAACTCCAGCTTCGGGGAATCTGATAGCCTCTTTCTGGTTTCTGTGAGCAAATGTGTAAGCACACACATGCACACACACACACACACACAATCCTTGAAAAATAATTAGCTGGGCATGGCTACATGCCTTTAACCCCAACACAAAATAAATGGATTGCTGTTAAGTTAGTTCCAAGGGGGTCAGGAATTAACCAGCAAAGATGGGTTACCTGCCAAGGTTTAGGCTTACCTGGTGTATATTGGTACAGGTATGCTTTTATCTATATGGTTACTCACCTGGTCTTTCTTCCTTCTGTCCATTTGTTTAAAACATGCTTTGCAAATGTCCCACATTTTTAGAAATCTTTCTGTATTCAGAGAAGGCTACAATGCAATTCTTTTGAATGTTAAAAGACATACAACCCTGCTCCTATATACATGGAAAAAAAATAACATACTGATGTGTCACCCGTGACATTAATGCTCTTCTGTGCTCTTCCTGCACAATTGAAAGCCTGAAAAAAATGTTCACATCTGCTGGACTTTTTAAAAGAATTCATTCTAGAAATTCAGTACCTAGCCTGCCTGTTGAATGCCTCCTCAGTTTCCCCAGGCAAAGGGCTCACAGTCAGTACTACGTTCATCTATTCACTGTAAACAAGATATAAGAAAGTCTCTAAATGTCAAAGGAAAGCAGGTTGAAGATACTTCCCTGGGTATACTCCTAAGGTTGACAGAGCTCACTTTTAACTTTTAAGAAAAAAAGTGTATGAGGTGATACCACAAGAGCAGGCATTTATCTATGGGAAAAAGGGAAGAAGAGAAAGATAGAGGAAGACAAAAAAAGGGAAAGAAAAAGAGGAGAATAGGGAAAGAGATAAGCAGAAAGGGAGGGAGAGAAATATGATGGAAGGAGAGATGAATGATAAGGGAGAAAAGCAGGGAGAGAAGGAAGGAAGGAGAGAGGCAGTGATGGAGAATAATGGAGAACCAAAAGATATATTTAGAGAAGCTATGGGGACAAAGAGAGACCACAGAATGGGAGGAAAAGAGACAGAGACACAAAGTGAGAAAAAGAGAGATGAGCCCAAACTAGGGTAGCAAAACTTTATTAAGATCTACTCAGGCAATTTTGCAAGCCTTCCATTGTGGAAGCTGACAGTGGCCACTGTTCTGCTTTGAATATGCAATGTCTCCCATTGAGACCCGCATTTGAATGCTGGATTCCCACATGGCGGTGCTGTTTTGGGAGGTTGTGGAAGTAAGTGTCAAGATTGTATTGTCTAGCACATGCCACATCCATCTTTGTCGCTGGCTGAGAGCTCTGCGCCTTTTTTTTTTTTTTCTTGTTTGTAGGGGTATTTATTTGTTCCTTTGTGTGTACAATCACACATGCAGTGAGGTCAAAAGATAGCTCTCAAAGTTGGTTCTCTCTTTCTGCTTAGGTGGGTCTCTGGTACCAAATCTAGGTCATGGGGTTCAGTGGCAAGCCCCTTTACCAGATGTGATGATTGGATGAGAATGCTTCACAGAGGCTTGAGGAGTTCCACGCTTAGTCCTTCCCTACTTGGGGAGGGTTAAGAGGTGGGGCCTTGTTGGAGTATGTGTACCCTTGTCAGAGAAGGTGTGCCACTCGGTGTGGGCACTGACATATCGAAAGCCACACCAGGCCCAGCATCTTCCTCGTTTGCTGCCTGTGATTCAGGACATTGCTCTCAGCTATTGCTCCAGCATCATGACCACCTGCATGCTCTCATGGTCCCTGCCATAATGATAATGTACTAACCCTCTGAAACTGTAAGCAAGCTCCCAATTAAACGCTCTCTTTTATAAGAGTCTCCGTGGCCATGGTGCCCTTTACAGCAATAGAACAGTGACTATGATATCAGCTGAGTCATTTCATCCCCACCTTTCCACTGCATCTTACTCCAGTGAAGTGTGAGGAGCTGCTTCTCACAGTCAGGCAGCTGTTCGTGGAATCACTCCAGTTGCTATGACTGCCAACCCTGATGGAATCTACTTCCTGAAACCATGAGCCAAAACCAATTCATCCTCCTTTCAGCTATTTCTGTCAGGCGTTATATCACAGGAACTAGAAAACCCACCAGACACAGTCCCTGTTGTGAGCACAAAAAGAACAAGATGAAGGATTTGTTATCTAGCTGCCATATGTGTGAAAAGGTGGGACAATGTGATGGTTCATATTGATTGTACAGTTTATAAGATATATAGCCTCTGAATAGACAAACCTCTGGGCTCGTCTGTGATGGAGTTTCAGGGTCTGGTTAATTGAGGAGGGAAGATTCACCCTGAATGTGGACAGCACCATCCCATGAACAGGGTCTGAGTCTGAGCAAAAAGGAGAAAGAGAGCCAAGCACCAGCATCCCTCTCTCTCTGCTTCCTGACTATGGCTGCCATGTGACCAATCACCTCACACTTCTTCCACCGTGTTCTCACTATGATTGACTGTGTACCTTCAGACTATGAACCAAAATAAACTCCCCCTCACCTGAGTTGCTTCTGTTAGGTATTTTTCTCAGCAACATGTAAAGTAACTAATGAAGTTCAGGAAACAGTCATGAGTCAATTACAGATCCCTTGAGAAGAATGTAGTCCCTTTAGATTTGTAAACCCGCTTGTTAGCTGGGCCACCAGTACTAGCCATTGTATATATCATAAAGAAAGATGGGTGTTGTATTATATCATAATCCTGTCATGTCCTACCAAAATTATAACTGATAATTAATTTTCATCATAGACAGTGTTGGGTCATAAATTTATTTTTATGCTGTTCTAGTTTCCTTTCTTTTGCTGTGGAAAAAAAAAAGAAAGAAAAGAAAACCACCACTCTACCCAAAATCAGCCTAGAGGAAGAAATTTTTAATTTGGTTTATACCTCCAGGTCAGAATCCGGCACTAAAGGAAATCAAGGCAGAAACTCAAGGCAAGGACTTGAAGCAGAAACTATGGAGGAATGCTATTTGCCAGCTCTCTTCAAAGCTCATGCCTGGTTAGCTTTCTTATATGTGTCAGAACCAATTGCTTAGAGATGGTACTGAACACAGTGGACTGGACTTTGTTATATCAATTAATAATCAATAAAATACCACCGAAACATATCTAAAAGCCAGTCTAATCTAGTTAATTTCTCAGTCAAGGCTTTCTCAGATGAGTCTGTGACAAGGCTAACTAAGAAACATGTCATTTTTACTTGGTTAATAGTGAGCACATCTTTTTGAAAAACAAAATGTCAATGTAGTGTGTATGTGTGTGTGAGAGAGAGAGAGAACATGTGTGGAAAGTCACAATTCTCCTGTCTTGCTTCCCACTTCACCATTGAGCACTGGGATTACAGACACATGTTATCATATCTGGAATGGATTCTGGAGAGTTCGAACTCAGGTCTCAAATTTGTAAGGCGAGTGATATACCCACTGGGTCATTTCACGAGGCCCAGATAAAATTTTTAAAGATGAATCTTCATGCTTTCCTCTATGCAAATTATCTCTTCCATTTCCTACCCCTGAAATGAAAACAAACAGAATATAGCTAAAACATCAAGCAAAACAATCACCCATCAAATTCAACTTTAGTTGAAATATGCCCACTTCAGTCATCTTGTGACCACATGGTAATGAATCTGTACCTATCCCAGCTTCTCTCAACTGTCCAACATCAGGTCCCACGTGTGATGGTCAGTCTCAGTTGTCAACGTGATGAGATCCAGAATCACCTGAGAGATAGGCCTCTGAACAGGTCCATGGTGGGTTATCTTGATTAGGTTAATTGAAACATGAAGACCTACCTACCATGGGTGGTAATAGTCCCTGGGATGAGGCCCTGGACTATAGAAGAGGGCAAACGTGATATAAGCACAAGAATTCTTTGTTTCCTGCGTTATGACTCTATGGGTACTGGAGACCAGCTACACCCAGCACCTGCTGCCTAACTTTTCCCACTGCAATGGTTGTACCCTTGAACTGTAAGACAAAAATAAACCCTCTCTCCTTTAAGTTGTTTTTGTCAAGGTATTTTATTGAACAGATGGAAGTCAGGGCAAGGACCTAAACTAGAAACCATGGAGGAATGCTATTTGCTGGCTGCCTCGAGGGCTCATTCTTCCCTAGCTTTCTTATAAAACCCATGACCACCTGCCTAGGAAATGGTGCTGCCCACAGTGGGCTGGGCCCTCCTACATCGATTAACAACTGAGAAAATCCCCAAAGACATGTGTACAGACCAGTTTCATCAGGTAACTCTAGTCTATGTCAAGCAGGCGATTAAGCTTAATACGAGAGCAGTCATAATTATGTGTACATGTTAAAGCTAGAGTTCAGCTTTTTAACTGTGAGATACTCACAAGTACTTGAAAACTGAATTATGTGTGAATTTTATGCCTAAAAGAAAAACAAAAGATGAAAGTCATAAGTCAAACTAACCCAATGCTAGTTTTGAAACACAATCTAAATACATCTAAATACATTGTTTTTTTTTTCTTGAAAAGATTTGACAATTACATTTTTCTATCCTTCCCCATCCTCACCCTTAGTCTTCCTTCTCTTTCCCCTTCTTATCTAAACACAACAAAGAGTTCTGACTATTATGAATGATAAAAATCCCTGGCATAATTAATACTCCAGCCCATTCATAAACCTTCCTGACTGAAAATTTTATTTGACAGGGTATGTGCATGTGAATGCAGGTTCCTTTAGAGGCCAGAAGGGGGTGCAGGATCAAATGAAGCTATAATCACAGGCATTTGTGAGCCATCCAACAGAGATGAATGCCGGGAACTGAACTCACATCCTCCACAAAAGCGGGACAAACTCTTAACATTGAGTCATCTCTCCAGGCCCCATCGGTTGAATTCCAGGCCTGAATATTAAGAGGGAATTGCATGGATATATCATGTGAAATATGGGAGAGGAGACCCTTGGGCTAGAGAGACACCTCAGCGGTTAAAAGTACCAGTTGCTCTTGCAGAGGACAGAGGTTGGGTTCCCAGAACTACTTGGAAGCTTACAACTCTAACTCCAGTTACAAGAGATCCCACACCCTCTTCTGGCCTCCAGGGGCATCAGCACACACAAGGTACCCACACATACTTGCAGACAAAACACTCATGCACATACAATAAAAATAAATCAATCTTTGGAAAGAAAAAAAGGAAACAAACAAAGAAGGAAGAGCCTTATCCAGATTTAGTACTCTTCTAATCTGCTGTCCTAAGGCAAACCTTCGTAATCCTTCCATAACTGTAGACTTGGATAATCCCTTCAGTGGCATACACATACAACCATGCACATTTGCACTTCTCAAATAATAATCCATTCTATTCTTTTGTAGCACAAGGAGGTCTTTAGCCTACTTCACTCGTTAATAAAATTCTTCCCTCTGGAAAAGGCACAGTGTCTTTTGAGGACTATTATAAATAGTCTTCCATTAATTGGAACCCACCCCACCTCAATCTTTTGATGTACGTGAGAACAATGTGGAAGGGCTGCCTGATCCCTGATGCACACAGATAATTTCATTGCTCTGGTCCTGGCTCCCACCCTAAGGGTGTGGGTGGCCCATTTCTAAAATAGATGCATTTGAAAGAGTTTGGATGGCGTGGAACCACCTTAAAGACATTTTGACAAATGGGGTGGCGGTTGTTCTTTATCTTCCAACACTGATCAGGTTCCTATCCTAACATACAGAAGTTAAAAACACAAGAAAATCTTTGCTGAGGAAAAAAAATAAGCAAGGATTAAAAGCCAGTTTAGTAATTAAAGGTGAAAAGACAAAAGATAAAAAGAGGCAGGAGGACAGGGGAGCGGGTGAGATGGCTTAGGGCGTCAGGGTGCTTTTTGGCCAAGCCTAAACCTGTGTGGTGGAAGGAACGAACCAACTCTCGAAAGTTGTGCTTTGACTTCCACACAGACATGTGTGTGCCTCCAAATCCACAAAGCAAATACATAATTATAAAAAGACAAAAAGTTTTAAACAACAAAAATATTTTTAAATGTAAGAAAAAAAAAAGGATGAAAGAGTGGGGAGGAATAAGACAAACCATCTTGAATATCTGAAAGAAAGATGCTAATAGAAAAGGAGACAGATTTAAGCTATGAGGATTTGTTTTTAAAGCATAATTTAGATTAAAATAAGCAAAGCAGAACCTGATGGTGCAAGCCTACTGTCCCAGTTATTTGGAAAGGCTAAGGAGAAGGATCCTAGAGTGAGGTCTGCCAGGACTACAGTGAATTCAAGGCCAGCCTGGGAAAGTTAAGGAGACCTTGTCTCAGAAAAAGAACAGTATTTGGCTTACACTTCCACTTTGTAGCCGATCACTGAAGGAGGTCATGACAGGAAGTCAAATAGGGTAAGAACCTGGAGGCAGGAGCTGATGCAGAGGCTAGGGAGGGGTGCTGCTGACCAGCTTGCTCCTTGTGGTCTGCTCAGCCTGCTTTCTTATAGAGCCCAGGACCACCAACCCAAGGAAAGCACCACACACAGTGAACTGGGCCTTCCACAATTAATCATTTATTAAGAAAATGCCCTACAGCTGGATCTTACGGAGGTATTTTTTTTTCAATTAATGTTTCCCTCTTTCAGATGATTCTAGCTTAAGTCAAGCTAAAACTTGTCAAGATAAAACTAGCCAGGACAGCAGTCTACCCCCTGAGCCACACACACACAGGACCTTGCTGGGAAACTTTAAATAGTCACCGGGCTCTATCACTGAGCCATGCCCCAGACCCTGACTGGTGAATTGTAGGAGGAGGTACTTTACCACTGAACCATATTCCACCCTTCTCTTTACTTTTTCTTTTTCAACAGGGTCTCCCCAAGTTACACAAAAAGGTCTCAAACTTGTAATTTTTCCACCTCAGCCTCCTGAGTAGCTGAGGTAGCAGACCGTTACCAGATTTCTTTTTTTTTTATGTTACAAAATTCAGAGTCTCCATATTTCAAATGAATATTTGACTGTGTATCAGCGTTATCATATCTGAGCTTCATAAAGCTAAATATGAGCATAAATGTAGATGTGATTTCTCCTTGAATCCATTACACTCTTTAGACTTGAGAATGAATGTGTGTACTGTGGATGTGGTTCAGTGGGAAGAGTGCATGTGTGAAACTCTGGATTTAATCCCTAGCACCGCACAAACTGGGCATGGGTGACACATCCCTGTAATTTCAACACATCTGTAATCCAATCCCAACACTGGGGAGGCAGAGGTGGGAGGACCAGAGTTCAAGGTTATCCCTGCATGTCTAGGAAGTTTAAGACCGGACCCTGTCTCACACAAGCAATAATACATCATGCTGACGATATTAATTCCCCATTCTTCACAAGAGCCAGTTTCTCTCCAGGATGAACGAAAGCGTCACCAACCATCCCATGCAATGCCAGCCCTTGAATTTAAGAGAACTCACTTGTAATACAAGTTGGAATCCAACAGAAGTGAGAGAATGAAGGCTAGAGCCTTACATAGCCTTCCCGCTGTCCAGGTTAAATATGCTGGGAACTTCAAAAGGGAATCCACCAACAGGCAGAGGGTCTGTTTAAAATTTCCACTGTAGACACAGATAATGTTGGCATTTTTTTTTTCTACACCTGACTCAAACCTTAACTCTACCTTAAGGTCTTTTCATCCTAAAATTTATATAACAAATGGGTCTCAATCTTTTAAGGATCCAGTCAGTATTCCTGACCAATTAAGGACTTTGAAGAATCAATTATTTTGATTTATTTCCCAGGCTGAAGGTAGGGAGAGTCTTGCATTTCCACAAGTCTGGCTTTGAAAACCCTTGAAAGCATTATTGAAAAGCGAGAGGGAATTAGACAATAAAGATTCTTCCAAAACAGTGGGATTTGAGGGATCTTATTACCCACTTTAAAATCTTACCTCAAGGCTGGAGACAGTATTAATTGGAACGAGGACATCCAAAAGCGAGCAAGGACTGTAAGCCATCTGCATTGTTCAAATCTGTCTTTCAGCTCTTTAATTTCTCACTGCTTCATCCTCCGCAAAATTACCCAACTCCTAACTCCCTGGGGTATCCCCCTCACCTCAGACACAAAGCAGGAAAAAAGCTAGAAAGAAAGGGGGGTTGGAGACAGAAAGGGCTAGGCCACTAAGAATCAATGGCATTTCAAATTCCATTTCCTGCTTTGATCAGTGAGTAATCCCTTTTAAGGAAAGTGGGATTGAAAATAGAGGGGTCAGGCTCCCAGCCACTGGGAAGGCTCCTTCCCAGCACCTCTAGAGGAATCTCGCCTGTGACACCCAGTTCTTACCAGAAATAACAGGCGCTTTCTCAGCAGATAGCTCAGAATGCTTTAAAATAAGTAGGTCTGGCTGACAAGAGCCCTGCTACAGACTGGTTCTGGAATGTTCCCTGTGCTTGGTGCTACATTTAATGTGGAAACTGGAACTGTTAAAAGGTAGGTTTTAGTGGGTGGAGCTTTAGATCATTAGGGAGAGGGGCATTAATTCTTTTTCTTGCTGCTGTCACCAAATGCCTAGCAAAAGCAAATTAAGGAAGGGTCGTTTGGGCTCGCAGTGTGAGGATGTAGTCTGTCATGGCAGGGAAATGGGTCGTGGCAAGAATGTGGGAGGAGCCAGGCACGGTGGATAGCACTGAACTGGCTAGGCAGCAGTCTCGGAGGCAGAGGCAGGCGGATCTCTGTGAAGCCAGCTTGGTCTACAAAACTAGTCCAGGACAGCCAGGGCTATACAGAGAGACCCTGTCTTGAAAAACCAAAACCAACCAAGTAAACAAACAAAAAAAATGTGGAAGGGCTTGTTTATGTCCAGAACCAGGGAGAGATGAATACTCCTGCTGAATCTGATTTCTCATTTTTATTTACTCAGGGAACCCAGTCTATGGGATGGAGTTACCCACAATTAGGATGGGTCTCCTCATGTCAGTTAACCTAATGTGGACTATCCCTCACAGACATGCCCAGAAGTGTGTCTTATGTGATTCTGGACCCTGTCAGGTTGGCAATCAACACTGACCATCACATGGTTTAGAATCATCTAGGAGATACCTCTGTGGGTCTAGACTGAGCTAATTGGGGTAAGAAGATCCACTTTAAATGTGGACAGCACCGTTCCATGGGCTGGAGGCCAGGACTACATACAAAAGAGAAAATGAGTTGAGCACCAGCTCTCTCTCTGCTTCCTGACTGTGGGTACCCTGTGACCAACTGCCACCTTGCACCCCTGCTCCTGCCCCTTCCACGCCTTGATAGACTGTGTCCTCTCAGACTGCGAGCCAAAGCAAAGGGTTTCCTCCTTATGTTGTTTTTGTCAGCTATCTTGTCACAGCTGTGAGAGAAATCATGCATGAAAGCAGCAACCAGTCCTGTCTAGTGAAGAGTGTCTTGTTCTGTCAGGACAACAGTGTGTCCAGTGTACTGACTAAAACAATTACATTTCTGTCTTTTAACTCCCGTCATTCCCGTCTCTGTGAGTTAGCATTCCCTCTGATTCTCACCAGTTCTGGCTATGTTTCCGGAAAAACAGCCGTCAGTCACATTTGGCTAGGATTCAGCGGTGTCTTCTTTGATTATTTTGACACATTTTTGACAGAATCTAAACTTAGACATCAGCTGAAGAGCTGACCTAGACAGACTGAGATTTGCAGCACTGGTTTCTTTGACTGAAGGGAATTCTGGAATCTTCTTCCTGAATCTGGCTCCAGCTCCCACTGGAATCTGCTCTCCCTCCCCATCGGATCATGTGGGGAGTTGGGTTAAAGAATAGGTTTGTGCAAAACATTGGGTAGAGCATAGGAAGTCTTGTGGAAGAGTGGAAGGAAGGACGGAAGGACCTGCAGGGGACAGGAGCTCCACAAGAAGACCAACCGAGCCAACTAACCTGGGCCCAGAGGGGCTTGTGAATGCTGAAACACCAACCAAGGATCATGCGTGGGCTGGACCTAGGCCCCTACACATATGAACCCGATGGGCAGCTTGCTCTTCATGTGGGGAGCTGGGCTGTCTTTGACAGGGACTCTGTTGCCTGCTTTTTGATCACTTCCTCCTGGCAGGGCTGCCTTGCCAAGCCACCAAGAAAGACGGTGCACTCAGCCCTGATGAAACTTGATATGCTGGGGTGGGTTGGAAGGGGGGGGCTTGATGTGGGGGAGGGGAGATAGGTGGAAGAGGGTGGGAGGTGGGACCAGAAGGAGAGGAGGGAGAGAGCTACAATTGGGATGTAAAGTGAATAAATAAATTAATTAGTTAAAAAAAAGAATAGGTTTGCATGTTTCTCAATTTTACTCGGATGCAATAGTAGGAGTCAACTTGAAGAGCCTGGGTGTAGCTCAGCAGCACTTCATAGGTACAGGCCTCTAAGTTCAGCCACCAGCACAGCCAGAAGAGGTGAGGCTGAGGGGTAAAGGAATCAAGATGGCTCACAAGACTCAGCAGGTAAAGGCCCTTGCCACCAATCCTGACCTTCTGAGTTTGATTCCCCAGGACTTGCCTCAGGGAAAAAGAATCAGTTTTCAAAACCACCTGACCTCTGACCTTCTCACAGGTGTTATGGCAAACACACACACACACACACACACACACACACAGGCACACTAAATAAATTTAACTTAAGAGAAATAGAAATAAAAGACAGCAAGGAGGAGGCTTACAGACAGGAGGAAGGCAGCTGGGAAGTGGCTCAGTTGGTAGAGCGAGAGCTACCTTAGCGTCCTTGAAACCTGGGTTGCAACCCAGCACCAAACAGAACGGCTGTGGTGGCACACCTGAAATACCAGCACTTGGGAAGTGGAGGTAGAGAATCAAGAGTCTGAGGTCACCTTGTTTGACCTCAGCTGTGGAAGTGTGTGTGTGTGTGTGTGTGTGTAGTGTAGTATATGCTGCAAATCTAAATGTTTGCAGTTCTGTATATTGTTTAGACTACTACAGAAAGGTCACAATCACTGATTTTTGAGCTTACCAATAATTTATTGGGAAGAAACCCACAAGTACAGAATTCACCCAAAATGAGAATCAGCTGTCACCTCCTATCGGCTGTACCGTCTTGGGTAGAAGACACATGCAGCTCGGTCTCCTCACTTTAGATGGAGTAGAAACCAGCCTCTTCCTCAGGCTGCAGTGGGCTACAATGCAAGAACATCTTTGTGTGTTCAAAAGGTACACACCCTTCCACTCCTTCTGCCCAGGCACATGATGTCTATAATGTCCACCCACTAACGTCACAGAAGTGCTGCATGCTCTGGAGCAAGGAACTTAAGATGTTTTGGAAGCAGACAAATTTTATCGACCAAGTATCAGCTAGCTAGTATTATCCTTGAAATTGCGTGTGTGTGTGTGTGTGTGTGTGTGTGTGTGTGTGTGTATGCGTGTGTGCGCGCGCACGCATGTGCTTGCATGTGAAGACCAGAAGAGGCAACGAATGTCCTGGTTTATCGCTCTGTCTTAGTCTCACTGAAGCTGGAACTAAACTTGCAGCCAGCAAACTGCAGCAGTTTCTCCTGTCTCTGCCCTCAACAGAGCTATGGTTACAGCCAGCCTGATCATGCTTTCCTTTTTAAAAGTGGGTGCTGGGGATTAGAACCCAGGGCCTTAAGCTTACACAACAAGCACTCGTAGCCACTGAGCCATCTCACCAGCCCCATGGATCCACTTCCCTACCCACTGTACTAGTTTATTCCGTATCTACTCGGCACAGATACCTGACAGAAGCAACATAAAGGAGACAGGTTCGTGCTCTAGAGAGATACAGTTCACCAGGTTTGGAGATGAGGGGCAGCTGGGGATTGCCAGTGTGGCTCATCTTACATCAAGAAGCACGAAGAGAAAGCTGCGGCCTAAGAGGCGTAGCGGCGGACATATAGTCAGGTTTGGCGCTAGCCCCTAATTAAGCCAGGCCCACCCAAAGCAGACTCTGTCTCCTACCTGCCATAAAGGAAACAGAAAGCCTCCTACTGAGCATCTGTCTGTTAATATCTAATCCCCAACACACTCCCTAGGTGCCCAGATTCCAGAAGGGCAGGCACAGTAATCCCATTTTCCTAAAGAAGTTTGCAGCTCCAGGCTACCAGGCTCTGCGACACCAAAGGGCTACCTGTGACACACCTGTGACACACCCCCTAGTGGGTGTGCCTTCCTACCTTTGCCTCTCCCTCCTTGTCGCCTGCGGTTAGCAAGATTCCTTCCTTTCTTCCTCAAAATGCAAAGCCCTCTTCCCCCTCTGCTGCCACCTGGGAATCAGAGACAGCCTGACTGCAAGCAGCTGATCAACCATGGGACTGGAAACCTCTCCCTTCCACTGAGATCTATAAGGAGGAACCACCTTCCATCCTGCTTCTCAGGCCTGTACACTCCTCAGAACCCCGAAACCTACTTCTGTCTGCCTATGACGTTAATTACTCATTTAGCAAGTCCCTTCCCCCAAACGACAATTTGCCTCAGTGTCCTCTTTGAACCCCAAAATAGAAACCCCAAGCCCATCTTTAACCCACAAAGTTTATCAGTCAAAATGGACACCTGTCAAAAAAGACTTAAGGAAGGGTTAGAAGGTAGCACCCATCATGATGGGAAAGGCTTGGCAGCTGGAGCTTGAGGCGTCTGGTCACTTTGTACCCATACCTTGAAATATTCAAGTGAGACCAGGCCATGACATTTCAAGGCCCACCCACACCCATCCCCACCCTGAACCCCAACCCTAGTTCCACCCTGACTCACTCAGGCTCCACATCCTAAGTTTCCACAACCTCTCAAAATCATCCTGCCAGTTGGGGGCTGGGTAAGCACTCACAAACATGAGCCTGTGGGGGACGCTTCACATTCAAGCCATAACCAAATGCTATCCAAAAGAATTTAGCCATCCTAACATACTCTCCTCAGTTCCAGGAGAGAGGAAGAGAGAGAGGCATTATGCGGAGAAGAGCTGATGGTCTGGCGCGGCTCGCACCGCCGCACAGCCAGCCTGCCTGTAGGGAGCCCACAGAGTCAAGTACTGGTGTTGAACCCAACACAGCACGGCACAGCAGTCATCATCTTTTGGCTTGTCCCAGGCCATTCATTCACCAAGTAGACAAATACCTGCATTTTTGTAGATAAAAATGAACGCACAAGGAACCATTTCCAAAGACAGATGACTGTCCTTTTTCCTTCAGCAAAGTTTAAAAAGGTAAAAATTATCATATTATGGGCACAGTGGTCATGGAGAGAAAATGAGGCCACTGCTCAACAGGGGAAATTGCTCTCCTTGCTTGGGAATGTTTTAGCATTAAATTAACTCTCCTATCTCCTGCCTGCTAATAGGAAAGCTTTCACCTCCCTGTCTGGCAGGGGATCTGGATTTGCATTTAGATGGAGCTGTTGTAAAGATGGCCGCCACCCTCCAGCACCAAGGCCTCCCTGTTTACAATAGCAGCTGTGTGATAAAACGGTTATTCCGCAAGTGCTGGAGTTGCCACTTTGGATGGGATTGGAAGCCTGAACTGGGGAAGGAATAGAATCAGTCGCTCACAGGAAGAGATGGCTCCTTCCAGGAAGTGAGAGAGCTCCGTCTCCCTGCTGTCAGTAAGAGCAAGGCCGAGCAGGCTCGAGTCCATGTGTGCATGGTTGGTGGTAGTGTTGGTGGTGGTGGTGGTGGGCAGGCATGAAGACTTAGGTCTGAGCTCCAGAACCAAAGCAACAAAAAAATTTTCAGTAGTGCCTGCACTGGGCATGAAGATGGGGACCAATGCTTGTGGGCTCCCTCGTCAGCTAGCCTCACTTGGTAAGCTTCAGGCCAGTAAGAGCTCCTGCCTCAGAAACCAGGGTAGATGGTGCCTGAAGAACAAAATCCAAAATTTCCCTCTGATCCTTACATACAAACACACACACAAACACATACACACTCCAATATACCCATATGCCTGTACAAACATGAACATATATACACACAGAAGAGGGACATGTTAACACATAACAAAAAATAAAGTTTCCCTCTGTTTTCCATTCAATACAGATAACGTTTAAAAGGACTTTAAGATCACTATGTACATTTATAAATAATTGCTCATCGGTTGTCAGTTCTTGGCCTTCATTAAAACATTCCCACCTAGAGGCTGGAGAGGTGGCTCAGCAGTTAGAGCACTTGTTGCTCTTGCAGAAAATCTTGGTTTGGTTCCCAGCATCCATGTTGATGGCTCACAACTGCCTGTAATTCCAGCCCCAGGAGATCTAAGATGCTCACCTGCCCAAGCTGCCTCTGCTCCTGCCTCTGCTGTGGCATAACGCACACACCCCTGAGAGAAAGAATGAAAAGCCGGACAGAGAGCGGAGGGAAAATGTGAAAAGAAACCAAAAGGCTTTTTCTTTCCTGTGTCAAGTACCAAATTGTGCTTGATATTTGAATTTCTCCCAAAGCTTGCTTCCTTACTGTCATGACCATGAAAGCTTTGCCACTTCCTGGGGAGACTTTTGACTGTTGCTAAATAATTTTTCTCCATTGTTCCAGACACACTGGAAGGGGAAAAGGGCTGGGGAGGGCAAATGAGAG
Organism: Psammomys obesus; assembly: GCF_907164565.1. NCBI lineage: Eukaryota > Metazoa > Chordata > Mammalia > Rodentia > Muridae > Psammomys > Psammomys obesus. The sequence continues at coordinate 20,553,387 of NW_026590062.1, read as the reverse complement.
AAAGCTGGCTGGGGAATAGCAGGGAGAGTGGATAGATTTCTGGTCAGAAACCTTCACTGAGACGGAAGGAATCGGAAGGCCATGTGTGGTCAGCAGGCACATGTTTATACATGCATGTAGAAGCCTGAAGTTGACGTTAGGAATTGGCGTTCTCAATTGCTATTGCCATGATAAAACACTGATCAAAAGCAACTACAGGCAGAAGGGGCTATTTATTTGGCTTACAGGGTACAGTCCATCCCTGAGGGAACCCAAGTGTCTTAGCTAGGGTTTCTATGGCTGTGATAAAACCCATTGAACAAAATCAACTTGGGGGAAAGGTTTCATTTTTAGTTTACAGCTCTCAGGTCACACTCCATTGCTGAGGTAAGTCAGGACAGAACCTCAAACAGGCCAGAAATGTGAAAGCAGGAGCTGATGGAGAAGGTCATGGAGGAGTGCTGCTCACTGGTTTGCTTCACAAAACTTTCTCATGGTCTGCTTTCTTACAGCTTCCAAGGCCACCTGCCCAGGGGTGCCACTGCTCACAGGGGCTTGGTTCTCCCACATTGATCATTAATCAGTAAAACGCTCCCACAGACTTGTCTGCAGGCCAATCCAATGGAGACAATTCCTCAACTGAAATTCTCTTTTCCCAGGTGACTCCAGAGTGCGTCAGGTTGACGAAATCTAACCAGCACAGAATCATTTTCCATCAACTCACTTTCACTCTATTCATTGGAGGCAGGATCTCTCAGTCAGGCCCAGAGTTTGACCATATGACTAGTCTTTCTAGCCAGCCTGCCCTGGGGATCCTCTGTCTCTACTTTCTGAGGCCAGAATTATAATCCAGCTGTCAGGCCACCCTGGATTTATAGGTTCCAGGGAATCCAAATTCAGGTGCTCATATTGGCACAGCAAGTACTTAGACACTGAGCTTTCCTATCGGTTAGGGGACCAGAATATTCTAAAAACAACAGGAAGTATGACGGCACTCATGCCAGCTCATGCCCATGGAAGTATGCTGCAAATCAGATGCCATGCCAAGAATGTTACACGTGACTTGAACCTCACAAGAAAACAAGCGCTATTGTTGCCCTTAGTGATGAGCAAGTTAAGCCTAAGAAGTCAATTATCCTGGTATCTCACACATCACAGCCAGAGCTGCAAGGATTATTATAGTGTTTCAATGACCAGATGTAATAGCACTGAAGTGGGCAGGAAACAGCAAAATATCATCATAGGGTACTTTATAAAGATTAATTTTATTATTTTCAAGTGTGTGTGTGTGTGTGTGTGTGTGTGTGTGTGTGTGTGCACACGCATGTGTGTGGATGTATGTATGTGGGTGCAGTATCCAAGAAGACCAGAAGAGGGTGTTGGATTCCCATGGAGTAGATCTTCCTGGGGTCAGAATAGCAGTCGGGCAGTTAGTTAGAAGCTAGCTGCTGTACAAAGGAGCTGGAAACTGAACTCTAGTCCTTTGCAAGACCAGCATATGTTTTTAACTGCTAAGCCCTCTGTCCAGGATCACCAATTACTTAAAAATGTATTTCTATATGGTATTTGGGTGCCTGAGTATGTGCATGCAGCATGAGTGCAGGGGCTGGCAGAGTGATGCACTTCCTGGCCTGGCTCCACGTTCTTCTACAACAGGGCCTCCAGGTTTGGGTCAAAGCATTTTAAACACAAGCTTCTAGTAGACATTCAAATCTCGGCCCTGGCTGACTACTTGGGGAAGTATTGTCTTACTCTGTGATAGACACTGGTTCTCTTTCAGCCCATTCCCTGAGAAATGAAGAATTTCTTCTTCATTTCCATACTTATAACAGAGACCCCTTAACAAGCACTTTATCTGAGGCTGGGAGATGGCTCAGTCCATAAAGTGCATGCCCTGAGTTTGAACACCAGAAACCATACAGAAATGCCGGGGGTGGTGGTACACAGAGACAGGCAGATCTCTGGAGGTTTGCTGGCCAGCCCAGCCTACTTGGCAAGCTACACACACACACACACACACACACACACACAAAGAGAGAGAGAACAGGAGAGCATGTATGGTTCCCTGGAGGCAGGAATGTGGGGACAAGAGGACAGTACAAGAATGAATGATTTAAAGATGACACTACCAGCTGTAAGGACAGGAGCAAACAGAGCAGGGCATTTGCTGATCAGCCGCATGGTGGTAAATCTGCTGTGGGGTTTACAATGAATAAGCTGATACCTTCAACACTCAGGGATGTTGCCTTCTGGCCCAGAGCCCACACAGCCTCTTTCTAAACACCATCTTCAAAGCCACCAGCTCAAAGGAATGAAAGCAAGATGTCTTTTCCAAAATTGAATTTCCTAAAAACCAAATGGTGAGTCGGGAGCCAGCATGTGGGTGCGCTATCACCTGGTGGACCTGGAATGGAGCCCAGGAAGAAGGTTGGGAAGGCAGGTGTGAGGGCCTTTTCTTGAGAAATAAAAGTTGCCTGCTCACCAGCTTCTCCCTGAAAAATCCAGGTCCTTCCATCAAGCTGCTCAGGATCTCACATTCTCTCTCTACATGTCCTGAGCTCTCCTGATCTCACCCCTGGGCCTCTGATTGGCCAGTTTATGGTAACGTTGCTAAAAGTCCTTCCCAGGAATACATGTAAACGTGTCTACCCGTTCCCCCAAGATCTCGACGACAAACGTAGGTCTGAGTCCACCAAAATTCACAGTGAGGAACCAATGGGTTTATTGGGCTTCCTTCAAAAGCATGGGTGAGGAGCTATTTACAGGGGCAAGGGCGCCTTTACTGAGCAGGGATATTCTGTAGGACAGCCTATCCCTGGAGCCAAATAGAAGGAGTTCCTCTCCGATACTCTTCCCTGGCATATATACTCCAGCCTTTCTCCCAGGCCACATGCAATTTAGGCAGCATTGTGTATAACTGGTGGTAGAGAGCAGCTGGATACTCAGGTGAGGGTCTCATGACCCTGCAGACCTCCCTGAAGCAGTGTGAAGAATCAATACGCCCAGCTGAGATGAGCTTTTATAAGGGATCTCACTGACTGGTACCCATCCCACCCCCCCAAGATGGCTGTTGCTTTGCTCCAAGGATAGCTAGGGCAAAGGTGAAGACCTGAGAGGTCAGCCCTGGTGAAATTTGTTCAGATGCTCAGGGGAAGGGCACCTTGGAGCTAAGGAAGTACACTCATTCCCCCGGCTGGGCTTTGCTCTAGTGTTCATGGGATGAAAAGACTCATGAAGGAAGCATGCACCTTGAGTGAAGGATATTAGGGAAGGTGCTGCTGTGGCCATTCATTGAAGAACACAGCTGCTGTTGGATGAGGCAGGGCTGATGCAATGGCCCAGCAGATAAAGGCACCAATCAGGATAACCTGAGTTTGACCCCTAGGAACCACGTGATAGAAGAGGGAACCGACTTTCACCTCCACATACATAACACACACATACAGCACATACACAAGCACAAACACACAACCCAACCACGAGCATACACACATGTACTCCCACACAGGCACACACACAGCACAGCACACACAAGCCATACACAAACATACCACACATGCATGAGTGAAACACATCTCCCACATACTAAATCATATTTAACATAATAAAATAACATGTAAGAAAGAACTGGATGCCCCACTGCAATAAGTCTGACTAGGAATCTGGGATGCAGCCTAGAGGTAAAGCATTTGCCTAGCAAATGGGCACGGTCCTGGCTTATATCTCTACCATGCAAGCATGGTGATGGTGACGGTATTGGGGGAGAAAGAGAGGGGGTGAACTTCCACTTCCATATTTGAGCTGAGGCCATAATCTTCCAAACAGTTCTCAGTCGATGATGGAGCGTGATGGGTGCCAGGGGCCTGTCCGTTGTAGGCGACACTGGATTTCTGTGCACATGCATGCATCTGGCGTGTGTGTATGCCAAAGGTCAACCTGCGGTGTCCTCACTCTATGGGGTTTTATGTGTGTATATGTGTTGTGCGTGTGTGTCTCTCTGCATATTTTGCATGTGCATGGGTGTACATGGATGTAAGGATGTGTGTGAGTGTGTGTGTTGCACATGTGTGTATGTGTGCATATTTTCCATGTACATAGGTGCACAGGTGTTAGGGATTATCTTCAGTTATTCTTCCAACAACACAAGGAGGCAGGGTCTCTGAATCAAACCCAGATCTCACTGATGTGGCTAGTCTCCCTAGCCAGCTTGCTCGGGGGCTCCCTTGTCTCTGTCTTCCAAGGCTGTAATCGCATGGTCCCCTGCCATTTACATGAGTTTCTGGGGGTCAGAGCTCCAGTCCTCCATGACTGCACAGCAGAACTCTCAAATACTCAGCCATCTCCCGGTCCCCATTTTTTGTTTGTTGAGGCAGTCTCTCCCTGGGATCGCAAGCACCTATATATGCACACAGAGCACAGACATACACAGTGTGTGTCCCTTCCATGTGCACACACAAGAAAATCCTCATCCTTAATGGACCTCTACAGATGGAAAGAGGGCGAGCCATCTGCGTGCACCTCACTCACTGGCCAGCTGGAGGCCTCTGTCACACCTGCTGCATGGCAGAGGCACCACATCTAAGCCAGCACTTCCTGCCCCGTTACACTGCACAGACAGACCTGATAGATGGGGCCTGTAAAAGCAAAGTCCCCCCAAACCTTAGCTCTCCCAGAGCCAGCTGCCGGGTTCAAATGTACAGTGCGGCTACCACTGCTGGCCAGACACTTCTCGGTTATGTTCTAGGTTGATGGGACTTGCAATGACATTTATCATGGCTTGTAGGCCCTGGGAGAGACTGCCTTTTAAGAACTACCCCTCACCCTCAAACTCTCAATCCCATTTCTTTCTTAGACAGTTTCACTTCTAATTCCATGCCATCTGTACAAACCAGATTTTATGAATCTGTGTAGCCTGGAACCCATAGATGAAAGAAAATATGCACTGTTTAAGAAAAGACCCTGCTAAATACAGTGTTAAGAAGCACAGCATCCTCCCTGACTTAACAGCAAGAAAAACCAAGCCTCGAAAACAATTAGGGTTGAAAAAAGTCACTAGTGAAATATGAATCCAAACTAATGGGTTCTAATAGCCAAAAATCTAATGTTCTTCCCACTCTGCCAGAATGGCATTGCTTGTAATGTTTTGTTTGTTTGTTATTTTATGTGTCAGTCTAGGTGTCTTTGTAGGCCAGGAGAGGATGTTAGATCCCCTGGAGCAGGAGTTAGAGGCAGTTGTGAGCTGCCTAACATGGAATCTCTGCCAGAGCAGCTCTCCAGACCCATGTGTGAAGTTAAACTCTTTTCTGGCATCATGTGTGGAAGAAAATGAAAGCTCAATGGCCTTAAATGATACATGAGTTTAAGTCAGTAATGGTTAATTTCCAAGAAGGAAGGTCCACAGTGTTTCCATTTCCCTGTCCACCCCTCCTGTTATCCTGCTACGAGCCTCCATGCATCCTTGGCTACTCTCTTTCTATCAGTGGTTCTGTGCATCTAGCCTTCTGTTTGGCTAATGCCTGCCTGAGCTCACAGGGGCTTGCAATGTAGGCTTCTTTTCTCTGTGTGCACCATCTGCTATGGTTTGCATGTGGCTTGAGTGTCTGACACATCATCATGTGTTAGAATCTTGATCCCCGATGTGGTGATGGGAGATGGTGGAAGTGTGAGGACGGAGAACCCAGTGGAAGATCACTGGGTTACAGTTAACACAGAAAGTCAATCTAGTTCTTGAAGGACCCCAGTTCATTCTCACAGAGGGCTGTTCTAAAAGATCAGAACCCAGGCAGGGGTGGTGGGTTGCTCATTTGTAAAGATTTACCCTATAAACAATGGGACCTGAATTCCATACCTAAAAGCCATGTTAAAAAAAAAAAGAAGAAGAAGAAAGAGAAAAGAAAAAGCTTCAAAAATGGAGACAATCACATCCCTGGGGCTTACAGGTCACCCTAAACCAATCAGCAAATTTCTGGCCACTGAGAGACCCACCCTCAAAGGACAGAGTAGATGGCTGGGGAGAGAGCTTCAAGGCTAGGGCACTTGCCAAACAAATGTGAGGACATAAATTCATATTCCAAGACTCCGTGTAAAGCCACATACAACATCACTTGTCTGGAATCCTAGGCAGAGACTCCCTGCAGACTCATAGGCTAGCTACCCTGCCTTCCATGGTGGCCAATAAGAGACCTTGTCTAAAAAAAAAAAAAAAATGAGACCTGACAGTCAAAGCTGTCCTCTGACCTCCACATGTTGGCCATGGTATGAACACATCTGCACTCACACAAAAACATACACACATAACACGTGCACACACAGTTAACAAGAATAATGATAATAACTGATCATTTAAATGGGCAGATAAGCCAGGCACAGTAGCCCATGACTGTAATCCCAGCATTCAAGAGACAGAGGCAGGAGGATCTCTGTGAGTTTGAGGTCAGTCTGGTCCACAAAGAGAGTCCAGGAGTCCAGGACAGCCAAGGCTACACAGAGAAACCCTGTCTCAAAAAAAAAAAAAAAAGGCAGATAGTGCCTGATGAAATGAATAACACGGGAGGTTATCTCATGGGCTCTGTGTGCACATGCATCTGTACACACACACACACACACACACACACACGTATACAGATACATACACCTACAACAAAGAAAATCCAGACTGACATGCTTTCTTTGGCTTCCAGACTGACTATGATCTCCTCCCCCTTTCCTTCTTTTTATCTCCCTCTTCCCCTCCTTTCTTCTCTCTTACTTACATACATTTTTTACCATGATATCATGTGCCATAGAATGATATGCCAGCCAAGGCTAAATTGATGGGGCTTCCAGATCTTAGATTCAAACTTTAAGGAGTCCTAATAATGAAGCAAGTACCTTTTCTTTAAAATGCCCAGCCTTAGGTACATCATGGCATCAATAAAAAAATGGACAAACACACTCTTAATGTCTTAATGTCTAACACAAGCTGTTTGGATAGATGAGAACAAGGAACTAAATCAGGACAAAAGTTGAATGAAATGGAATACATGTAAAGAGTAAATCCCTAATTCTAATGAAAGGAATGAGGTCAGAGACTCCTCCATGGCCATGAAAGCATGGCCAGAAAACAGTAAGATTTCCATCCTGGTGTAGTCAAAACTGTAGTTGGTATTGTTTGGGGTGTAATAGTACCATTTTTAAAAATAGATCTGCAAGCAGGAGAAGCTCAGTTGGAAGGATACTTGCCCTTAAAGCACATTGACCTGAATTTGATCCCTAGAACCCACGTTGTTGGTGTTCTAAGCATACACAGTAAGTGGCAAGTGCTTGTTATCCAACTGCTAGGGAAGAGGGGGTCTCTGGTTAGCCAGCCTAGCCAAAAATGTGAGTTCTAGGCCACGGAGAGATGCTGTTTCAAAATACAACAGCATGAATGGGCCTGGGAGTGACAGTCAAAGGGTCTTCTGGCCTCCACACTCGAGTTTGCACGCAAACATGCATACACATGCACTCTCAGAAGAAAAATCTGATTTAACTGTCTCCCTAAGATTCAGGGAAGAGGAGGTAAAAAGAATGTAAGAGCCCAGAGGATGAGGGGAAGAGCTGTGAAGTTCTGTCTTCTGGACATGACATGACTATAACACCCATGAACTCACGCAGCTTTGGTTATCCGCACAAGATCAAGGAAGCTAAAGTTAGAGCACTAGCACAAATGGGGTAAGTGGGCGCTAAGTCCCACTCCAATTGCCACTCCAAGTGGCAATTGGTAGCCACTGGGGAAGGGAAAAATCCTTCTTTGGGAAGGGCTTGGCTACTGGTAGGATTTCCATACTCTAGTGCATGACCCACTCACATATGAGCAGCACAAACCGGGCCTAAACAGAAATAAAAAAAAAAAAAAAAAAAAAAAAAAAAAAGGACATGAAGACGCGAGGAGGGACAGGTAGTTGGTATGCGTCTGGGAGTAATAGTACCATTTTCAGGGGCAGAAGGAGGGAATGGGGTAGTTACGCTCGTACCCCATTCCATACACGTATGAAATTCTCAAGAACAAAGAAAAGTCGTTTCAGTGACTTGAAGCCTCACTGCAATGCTGTGGTCTAGCTTCTAAACAGCAAACAATAAACTACAAAGGGCGCGAGTGGGGACCAGACAGAGGGTGCTTGAATACCGTAGTGACAAGTGACTATTGCCAGCCACACCGTCTGCATATCACACGGCAAACCCATCCACTTTCCTTCTGAACAGAGAGCGCTGATTAATTGCCAGGTTCTGAAGTCCTTTAAAGTCTGGATTTTAGACTCAAAGGTCTGACATTTCAAAGCAAAAGCATTCCGGGTTTACAATATCACGGCCCCGGAGTGTTTATGAGGTAGCTGCAATTCCATACGCGTCAGCAGTCCCTACACAGGCAAGCGTGGGAAGGAATGCGCTTCTAGTCAAAGGGTCCACATTCTCTTGCTGGCCCCTGAATCCACCCTGTCCTGCAGGGACTCCAGATGAAGGGTCCACATTCTGTTCTGCTCAGGAACTCACAGCAACAGAACCTTTGCGTGGTCCCCAGAGGAATGTGGCATCATGGGAGCCTGGTTTATTTCCACCTGGAAACTGCTAATGCTAGACCCAGCAAGGTGGAAGCCATAGTTCTTTCAAGGCAAATTTTCTTGCCAAATGTCCCACCATGAGATTTCAAAAAGATGTTAACTTTAAAGGTTTAATTTAGGAGCTGGGGAAATAGCTCAGCTGGTAAAACGTTTGCTGTGTAGGAATGAAGACCCGGGTCCCCCCCACCCCACCCCCAGATCTTACATAAAGAACCCGGTGTGTGGTACACATTTGTAACCCAGCACTGGGGAGATAGATACAGCCAGATCCCAGGGGCTTGCCAACCAGCCGGTCCAGCTGAATCAGTGAACCCGTGAGTCAGCCATTGACTCTGTCTCAAAACTCAAGATCAAGAGATTTGGGCGCCAGCTCACTGTGTAAACTGCTGTGTACGCAAAGGCCATGGGTTTGGATGTCCAGGATCCACAGAAAAAGCCAGGTGTGGTATACGCCTGTAACCCCGGCACTCCAGGGGATGCAGACAGACAGATACTGAGCGCTCACTGGCCAGACAAGTCTAGCCAAAATGGCAAGCTCCAGGTTCAGAGAGAGAGAGAGAGATACTGTCTCAAAAAGCAAGGTGAAGAGTGATAGACAATTAACTCAACCTCTGGCTCCACATGTGCACACCATAGGCATTCATACCTGCACACACACACACACACACACACACACACACACACACACACACACTGTGATTTAATTTAGTGTGGTACTGCCTCCCTTTACCTATAAGGCTTCTGTGTTGGGTCTCTAAGAAACACACAGATTCCAGAGCTATAACTTTGCAGAAATATGGCAGCCAGTTATCTTGATAATAAAAATATCTGACATTTATTGAGCATTTACCAACTATTGAATTCCTTCCGTGAGGTATCAGCGGTAGCCGGTCCAGAACTCAGAGCTCGTGCTTAGGGGGGACAGAGAAACGGAACTCGAGGGGAGGGAACTGCATGTAAACATGTGGGAACAATGAGACTCCCCAGCTCCCCGACACCCAGTACTAGCGACAGCAGGGGCCTACTGTCCCTCCAGGATTTTCTGCCTTCAACGCTCCAGCCACACTCGGGGAAACCCAGATAAACTATGATTTTTGTGACGCTTGCTAGGTCACTTTTCTTTTTCTGTTTCTTTGGTACCAAAGCATTGACAGGAACAATGTGGTATGACATCTCCCCACCGAAACATAAAAACAATGAACGGAAGTCATCCTCAATAATTCCTGTAAGCTGTTTTGCATGGAATAGGTGTTCAATAAATACTAGTTGGATGAATATATGAATTAGTGGTAGGTTTCATTATTTAGAAGAAAGAAAAAAAAAACATTATTCTGATATCCCACAGGTTCCCAACGCCTCCATAAATTTATATGCTAAGGAAATGTAAAATTAGGACTGAAGAGATAGCTCCAGTGGTAGTCATTGCTGTGAAAACTTGAGAACTTGAGTTTGATTCCCAGAACACAGATGGACAGGTGTCTGTAATCCTAGTGTCCCCTCCCAGGAGCTGGGAAGCAGAGACAGGAGAATCCCTGGAAACCATGGACCAGTTAGCACAACTCACACAGCAGCAAGCAACAAAACACCCTGTCTCCAAAGAGATGGGAGGGCAAGGACTGGCAACCTGCCGTTGTCCTCCACCCTCCACACACATGCTTTAGCATGCACATGCCCACACTTACACACAAGGCCATGCACACACACTCCTACCTTCATCCTTCTCAGACAAGTAAATACACTAGGCCGGGGAGATAGCTCGGACGTTCTGAAAGCACGAGAAGCTGAGTTTAGTCTTCAGAACCCACGTTGAGACCAAACAAACCAAACAGACAGAAACAGGAATGGGGATGAGTATTTACACTTGCAGCACTCGGGAGGTAAACACAGGAGGATTTCTGGGCCTGGCTGGGCACCCACCCTGGATGAACGGACAAGTACAAGCAGTGATAAACCCTCTCTCCAAAAACCAACGTAGAGACATCTGCAGACCTGAGTTTGGCTTCTGGCCTCTGCACCCGCACCCATACCCACACACATACTCACACGTGTGCACACACAATTCTAAATTAAGCACTATATATTACAGGATTCATTTGCCTGTCACTGTGGCCCATGAGTTGTAAGCTTAGTGCTTTAGAGATGTTGGAAGAGGAAGAGTGGGTGTTTGGTGTCCCCCCCCACAGCATCGCGTGTGGAAAATTTGGTTCCTGGCAGGTAATTGTGGGCATGTAGTGGTGGGGTTATGCCTGGCAGAGGGGGGTACAGGGGTACAGGAGTGCTTTTGAAGGTTATGGATACATAAGCCCCACTTCCAGGCTCCTTCCAGTCTGCTGCCATGATGTGACCAGCTACCAGAACTTTCCACTATTAAAAGCCGCTCACACAGTCATGCTCCCCCTCCATGTTGGACTGAACACTCTGCATCATGAGTCAGAAAGAATCTTTCTCTTTGAAGTTGTCTCTGTCATGTATGTAGTTGAAATGACAAGAGGATTATCTTTCTTCAAAAATTCTTTTTATGTTTACTTATTTATTTTTCATGTATTGTGAGACTGAGTCTCACATATCCCAAGCTTGCTTCAAATTCTCTATGCAGCTGAGAATGACCTTGAACTTCTGACGCTTTTTCCTCTATACCGCCTGACTTCTGAGATTACAGAAGTAACTTCACTGTGTCTTCTATGTGCGGTGCTTCGAGTGGAACCCAGGGCTTCATAATACTGTATGCAAGCACTGCACCAACTGAGTCATACATCCCAGCCCTAATGAGGAGAAAATGAACACACCATTGTTAAGCCAGCGTTTGCTCAGGCCTTCTTAATTTCCTGTGGTTTGGTAGAGAGTCTGTGTGTGTGTGCGGTGTGTGTGTGTGTGTGTGTGTGCGCACGCACACGTGACCTCTATAATTATTACAAATGCAAGTGCGTTTCCAAGGGAAATTCATACTCAAGTCCTCACCAGTCTAAGTATCTAGAACACAAATGTTCTTAGAACCTTGGGTGATGAGGTCAAGGACTAGCTCCCATTCCACTGATGACTCTGATGTAGGACATATGTTACAACATGGGAACAACAGTGGGATTGGAACTGAGCTTGCACTGTGCTCAACAGTTTTCCACTTGGCTGAAGACTGAACTATTTGGATCATACATTAGATGGTAGCTATAATATACTTTTGTTTATCTGAGATCTGCTCTATGCATAGACTTGATTATAGAGTCTGTTGTTTTGTAGCTTTAAGAGCCATTTGTATGATGAATAAAACTTAAAATTTAAAGCATTTTCTTCCTTTTTACTTCAGAACCAAGACCTATTGCTTTTGTTTTGTTGTTTGCTTTTTGAGACAGGAGTTTCATAGGTGTGGTAGGTCAGCGTTGAATTCAGAGACCTCAGGTCTCAGTGTTGATGTGAAATGTCTCTCATGGCCTCATGTGTTTAATAATTGGGTCTCTGGCTTTTAAATGTTTTAATTAATTACTTAGATACTGGGGATCAAACCCAGAGCCTTGCAGTTGATCCACCCCTGAAATGTATCCCGAGACCTTGAACTTTTGGTGAGTGTTGTTGTTGTTTTGGTTTGTTTGTTTAAGGGTCTCACTGTGTAACCCAGATTGGCCTTGAACTAGCGTTCTGCTGCTTCTGCCTCCCATGTGCTGGGATTACAGGCATGTGACATTACATTTGGCTCTAATTGAGCTCATGCTAGGGGCGATAAAGCTGGGCTCTCAGGCAGCTGTGACAGCTCAGCCTTACTAAGCCAGCAGACTTGTCCATCAAGGGCAGAGTGACCAGAGCCTCCTCTCCATCCTTTCTACCCACCCCATCCTGCTGCTGATACCTGCACCCTACCCTGACTCTCTTCTGCTCCAAACCTCCAGTTTCCATCCACATTTAACTACTTTTTGAGTTTTACCTAGCAGATTTGTCCCCCACCCCCTTCAACTCAGGCCGACTCCTTTTTCCTTCACAATAGAACAGAGGTTCTGTCTGTAACAGTTTGTAGCAGTCACCTTTTAATTACTGTCAAGAAATACTCAATACAGCCAACTTTCTCAAAAGATGTATTTTGCACAGGTTTGGAAGTTCAAGGGCAGGGCACTGACATCTGCTGACTTTCTGAAGGAGCAGTCCTGAGACAGTTCCTGAGCCTCATCAAGCCTGTGTGTGACCATCTGGTCCTCTTCTTACACAGCCACTGGGTTCAATCTTGGCAGCTCTACCCTAACACCCTCATCTAAACATAATCACTTCCCAAAGCTCCACCAATTTTCCATCCTCCTAATACCATTTGCCTGTGACTTGAGAATTAAATTCCAGGATGAGTTCCAGGAGATGATCCTGTTTAAATTATAGCACGAGTGCAGGTCCTCTGAGTGTTCTCACAGCCTTCGTGGCACCTAACCCTAAGCATGGCTTCTTCTGCCTTCCTTCTCTCCTCACCAGTTACCCATGGGTAAAGTAGACAGCAGCTGCCCAGCATGATTGGACTGTAACAGACACAGACAGCCTGGAAATCCACACAATGCAGTATTAGTGACTTCTCACATTGCTATGGGAAAAATGCCTGAGAGAAGCAATATAACAAAGAAAAAGGTTTATTTTGGCTCACAGTTCCCTCTAGCACAGTCTGCTGTGGTGGCCAGCATCGGTCAGTCCATGGAAGAGGGAATTTTGTGATAGTTTTTCAATGGAGTCAACCAGGAATCAGAACCAAGATTGGAACCAAAGATAAGATATCCTTCAAGGTCCGCCCCTGGTGGCCTATGACAAACCAGCTAGGGGCCATATTTCATAGCTCCACAGCTTCTCGGACTTGAATGAGCAGCTAGGAACCAAGTGCTCAGACACACAGCCCTGTGGGAGACATCTCACCATCAAACCATAACAATTGCTAACCCCAGTTGCCTCTTATCTTACAAAAAGCTCTGTTTTTGCAGCACTTCCTTTTGAATTGAGACATTCCCTCCTGGAGGGAGGAAGGAGATTAGTAAGGCTCAAGAAGCAAAGGAAACTTACACATCCCAGGAAGCTTATGAAACTTACAAAATTTAGATGTACCCCCCCACACACACACCTCCAGTATTACATAGGCAGTAACAACGGCTAGTGAGAAAGACCCTTTGCTGGAGCTGCCTACAAGCTGTCCATGGAGCTCCAAGAATGTGGCTTTTATGAACTGTCAGCTGTGGTTGGGTAGGATTTTGGGTGGTGCAGCTGCCCCTGAGTCAGTCACTTATGCTCCTGAAAATAAGTCCAATGAACTCACTAGTTCACTAACTTAGAGTTCAGGGGAACCATTTCTTTGGTCCATCCAACAGTTCCTATCTGGGATGAATAGACAGTTGTTCATGTCTCCCCAAGAAAAAGTCCCACAAGATCAGAAACAGAATGCATGTCAAATTTTGATTGAATCACAACAGCTAAGTATCACAAGTAAGTGCAAAGATATCCAAATCACTCAACCAGGAGGCTGATATGCTCCTAGTTCTTTGCAGGCCCTCCTTATCAGGGTCTAATGGATTTGAAATCTTCCTCCAAATTGCCTTGAAAATAACCAACAAAGCCTGGCATAGTGGTGCACATCTGTAATCCCAGTACTCAGGGAGGCAGCCAGATCTCTGTGAGTTTGAGGCCAGCCTGATCTACAAAGTGAGTCCAGGACAGCAAAGGCGACACACAGAGTCCTGACTTGAAAAACCGAGATAGATAGATAGATAGATAGATAGATAGATAGATAGATAGATAGATGTGAGTATATATATCTCACATCTATATATATATATATATACACTCACATCTATCTGTCTATCTATATATACATATGTAGAGAGAGAGAGAATAACCACCAAGACTGTCCCAGAGTCTCTCATCTCAGCACAATAGCCCTACAGAGTGTTACTTACTGATTTCACACCATTTTAGACCAATTGCATATGTCCTCTCGAACAGTCACACCAGCTGTTGGAGGTAAATATGATTGGGACGGTTTGCTTCATGATTAACATGCAACAGAGTCCCAGGCAGTGAGGTGAATTGGGAATTCAGACCCAAATCTGTTCGGTCTGAAACTCAGGCATTCATTACCATCCTTACACACAGTAAGGTCTGCCGGGCTCTGGGAACTGGCAGAGAAGAGCAGGCTGTCCCCCCTAATGAGAATGAACTAAGAGGCGTCTCTCTCCCCGTGGTAGGGCCCTCCCTACCACGGCCCCTTACAGAGAACCTGCTACTCCTGATTTTACAACAACTGTTCCTATAGCAACCTCGGCAGCCTCTCTTATATTTCATAATATTAATCAAATAGTTTTGTGAAACTTTCAGAGGTGACGGACGCTAGCGTGACCAGCTGGCCAGAACTTCACTTTTTAAATATCCTAATGAAATTGTAGAAAAATTTGAAAATTAACTAGATGTCTGTGTTCTTCTGACCAGAGGAAAGGAGTGAAGAGGGAAATGCTCCCCCTGGGAAGTCCAGAATATTCTGTTTGCATTTTTAAAGACTTTTCAAAAATTTTTATATAGCATACTTTTGTGTGTGAGGGTGGGTGGGCGGGTATAGGTACTTGTAGAAGCAAGAAGAGGACATTGGATCCACTGGAGCTGGAGTTACAATGGTTTTGGACCATTGGACATAGGGGCAGGAAACTGAACACAGGTCTTCTGGAAAAATAACATGTGCTCTTAACTCCTGGGCCATCTAGTCTTTCACTGGCCTGGCGCTCACTAAGTAGGTTAGGCTAGCTGCCTAGGTAGCCCCTGGAATGTTCCTGTCTCTACCCTCCCAGTGCTGGGATTACAGGAGCCAGCTATCACACTGAGCTGTTTTTCAATGTGTGTTCTGTGGATGGAACTCAGATCCTATATGCTCACAAGGCAAACACTTTAAGAACTGAGCCATCTTCCCAGTGCCCAGAATCCTGTTTTGAATCTAAAACATGATACATCATATTGTGTGTTCCTTTTTCTCTCCTCCACCCGTCTCACCCTTATTAACCCCCTAACACCAGCTAGGAGAGAAAAAAAGGATAGAGGGGAAAGGGGGCAAAGCTATTGTTAGACTACTTCCTGCTGATGAGAGACATTGAGTTCCTTGAGGAAAGTTTGACCTTCACCACCAGGATATCTAATTTCTTCTTCTTGTTCCTTTGCTCAGGACCACTTGACAAATAGTAACTAACAGAATCCAACCAACAACCAACCAACAAGAGCCACCATGCCTCTTGGGGCTCTAAGCATTTATACATCCTCTGAAAAGTTCCCAGAATTTCAAACGCCACACACTCACAGAAACTATCCGCAGGTGGCAAAACTAGACTGCTAGAACATGGGGCAAATCATAGTCAGCTGCTGTGAGGTGGCCCCATATCCCCACACCTGGGATTAAAAAGAAAACATTCCCAAACATTTCTGTGTTTATTTTTTAAGAACCATAATTACAAAATTCTCACTACAATACGTGGTGTTTAAAATGTGAGCTCTAGAAATAGAGAGATGGCTCAGCAGTTAATTTGCAGTTAGTTCAAAACATTTGGCAAGAGAAAATGCCAAACTTTGAGATACAATTTTCTGAACACCAAGATTTCCATGTCTTCTGCTTAACTGGCGGGATCATCTCTCACACCTCCTATTCTGGTATCATTTCTCTTGCAGTGATATATTACATCATCATCATCAACAACAACAAAACAACTTATGGGAGAGGGGGTTTTAGCTCACAGTTCCAACCCTGTCATGATCCATCACTGAGAGTAAATCAAGACAAAAACTTGAAGCGACTAGCTGCATCTTTAGTCAAGAGCAGAGAGAAATTATTTATTATTTATTTGTATGAGTGTTTTGTCTATATGTATATAAGTGTGCCACCTGCTTACCTGGTGGTGGTGAAGGTCAGAACAAAGTTTTGAATCCTCTGAAACTGGAGTTACAGGTGGCTACAAGCTACCACGTGTATGCTGGGAGATGAACCCAGGTCTTCTACAAGAGCAACAAGTGTTCTTACCCACTGAGCCATCTAAAAGCAAAGTGAGTGTAGACATGCCTAGGGTGCAGCTAGCTCTTTCTACTCTTATACGGTCCCAGACCCTAAAGCTAGGAATGGTGCCACCTACTATCAGGCTGGGTCTTTCTGCATCAATTAACTCAATTTCCCACAGACATGACGATAGGCCAACCCAACATACAGAGTCCCTCATTGATACACTCTTCCCAGGTAGTTCTAGATTGAGTCAAGTTCACAGTTAAACTTAAGCATCACGCCCCAATTGTCACCCTCTCTCCTAGCAGTTTATCCCTTTCACCTTCACTCTACTCTTCCTTTGTCCCATAATGAAATAGGTTCTCCACCCTTATTTTTCAGCCTCTGTTTATGATGCTTAGCTAGCATATTGTCATATAATAAGCAGTGTATATTTGGCCTTCACCTTGGTTCCTAGCATGGAATCTTCTAAGGGACAGGAGTGAGAACATTTTTTGTTATTCAGTATAAATCTCTTTGTAATCAGACCAGAGTTTATGCTAGTGAGATGACTCTTTGGAAATGCAGCTGATGCACAAAGGGACCAGCTATGCTATTAAAGATTTGCAATTCTCAGTCTTGGCCCCAAACTCTAAGAAGGAGACAGTGTAGAGGTTGAGTTCATCACTAATGTCCAGTGATTTAATCCATAATATCTATGTAATGGGACCCTAATAAAACTCCAGGTAAAGGAGGGTCCCAGATATAACACAATGAGACAATTAAGTACTGGGGATGTGGTAACTTGGAAGCATGGAAACTGCATTTATTTCAAATACCTCACCCTATGCCCCTCTTCACCTCTCGGTTTATATGCATCTGTTATAATCTCCTTTATATGCTCGATCCTCATTCAGAAAGGCAAACGGGATGGACATCAGAAGAGGGAGAAACCAGGGAACAGGACAGGAGCCTACCATAGAGGGCCTCTGAAAGACTCTACCCTGCAGGGTATCAAAGCAGATGCTGAGACTCATAGCCAAACTTTGGGCAGAGTGCAGGGAATTGTATGAAAGAAGGGAGCTAGAAACACCTGGAGGGGACAGGAGCTCCACAAGGAGAGCAACAGAACCAAAAATTCTGGGCCCATGGGTCTTTTCTGAGACTGAAACTCCAACCAAGGACCATGCATGGAGATACCCTAGAACCCCTGCACAGATATAGCCCATGGCAGCTCAGGGTGGGTTCCCTAGTAAGGGGAACAGTGACTGTCTGACATGAATTCAGTGGCTGGCTCTTTGATCACCTCTCCCAGAGATGAGGAGGCAGCCTTACCAGGCCACAGAGGAAGACAATGCAACCAGTCCTGATGCAACCTGTTAGGCTAGGGTCAGTGGACTGGGGGAGGGGCATAGGATAAGAAGAGGGAGGAGGCTGGGATTGGGAGGAGACAAGGGAGGGGACTACAGCT
The DNA here is from genome assembly GCF_907164565.1 of Psammomys obesus. Classification (NCBI taxonomy): domain Eukaryota; kingdom Metazoa; phylum Chordata; class Mammalia; order Rodentia; family Muridae; genus Psammomys; species Psammomys obesus. The sequence goes on along the minus strand of NW_026590062.1, from coordinate 20,535,404 downwards.
TGGATACAAAGTGAATAAACTGTAATTAATAAAAATTAAATAAAATTTAAAAAATAATAAACCATCAAACCTGTCATGTCAAGTGTTTTCCTGAGTCCTGTGTGAGTCATTACTGCAAATTACCCAACCTGAGCTGGGATTAGGAGTGATTTTAATTTATAATCGAGCAGAGCAGAAGTGTGAGTATGACAGGTACCCACCCATGACTTTGGGGAAAGAAGGTTTAGCTGAAGCATGCAGAGGCTGATCACATGGTAATGGATGTGGAAACACAGATTCTGACCACAGTCAGGCTTACGGCACTAAGACTTGTGAAGTCTTCCCCAATTCCAAGTAGTTAGTGTAAGGACTGAATTAGATTAACACGTTCGATCTCGTCTGATCTCGGAAGCTAAGCCGGGTACAAGCCTGGTTAGTACTCGGATAGGGGGACTGAAGTAAATCATTTGATGCCCGGTTAGTGTCTAGAGAGTTGGATGCTGCTGCTACGTATTTGGAGGGCTGGACATAGAGCTCAGTTGTTAGAGTCCTCGCCTGCCGTTCTCTTTTGAATGTGCAGCGTCCTTTGCAGGCTGGTGGTTGAATATGTAGACCCAGGATGGCGGTTTAGGGGCATCATGGAACCTTTGACTGGGGTCTCTGGGTTTGAGGGTGGGTCTTAAATGATAAACAAGCCTAATTCCAGCCTGAGATCTCTGCTCTGATGTACCATGGTGTGACCAACCAGCTCCACATGCCACGGAATGAGCTGCCCCAGCCACCTTGCTTCCCATGGTAATGGACTTTTAGCTGTGAGCCAAAAATCAACCTGTCTTCCCGTAAGTTGCTTCAATGAGCTATTTTGTAAGAGCAGCAAATAATTAATACAGCTGGCATACCTAAGACCCCGCTACTCTGTCTCCAGCACCGTGGGGTGGGGGGATAAAATAAACACATTTTTGGTATATCTATAAATTCTTTGATTTTTTTTTTTTATTTTACAAATTGACCATATAATGAGTTACCTGGCAGCAAACTGATGTATGAAAAATTAGCCAAAAACCAAAATTCATGCCCCAATTTTTCATCTGATTTACTTTCTTTTAGGCAACCTTTCTTCATACCTGGTTTTAAACAATCAGCGTGTCTGTGCTACACTAGCTGGCTAACTTTGGTTATTTTTTTTTCCTCTACTTTTTAGGAGGTTTAGTCTTCAAAAATGCATTTTCCCAACTTTTTTTTTTCAAACTTGCCTTTTAAAAAAAACACAGTGTGTTTACAATGTTAATTGCCTCATTTTAATTTGCTCGTATTCTTGTTAATAATGAAATCTACTTAATGTGAGTTAAAACTAAAAGCCTGTCAGGGTAATTCACAAACATTTAAAAACCCTGCAGCAATTCTATGAGGATTCCCTGTTAATATTCTTACGGACTTTCAATGGATAGATTAACCAGGCCTTGGCAACAACAGAAAGAGCAAACAAATTACAATTGGGCTCTTGGTAACAATCAGGACATATGAATGCTGGATACTTCCGAGTGACACTGGATACTGATGAATGCTAGATACTTCCCCATGATGCTGGACACTGGACCCGGCCACGTGGTCACCTCCTGCAACACTCTCTGGAATAAACATCCTAAGAATCACTGGGGATGAGTAGGGCGTGACCTTATCTTATCCACGATCCTCTTAAGAACAAGCAAGAGAACACTGAAGGGACCAAAGATAATACAGCCTGGAACTCATATTACAGCCTTCTCTATTTGTATCAGAAAGCAAGTTTTCACGTGAGTAAGATAATTTACACCGAACGTACATTTTATTAAAATTCTGGCCTTGGAGACGTCTGAAAAAAAAAAAAATCCATTCTTAGACCTTTGAGACTCTGGCAATGTCTAAATGATCCCCTGTTTCCACGGTGGATTACAACTTCAAGAGCGGTGCCCACTGCTAGACGGATTAAATCCCCTTCAGGTTTAATCTCTTTGAGAATTCGGTTTATATTAAAAGAAAAGCACTTTGCTATGTATTTATACATTAAAAAAGTAGGTTTTACCACGGAGCTTTGATACCGATCCTGTTTAATCTTTACGGAAATCTTTGGCAGGCAGAATTCATGTTGCTCCCCAAAGTTGAAGCTCTCGAAGCTCAGAGACTAGTGTCGCTTCCAAGTTCACACAGCTAGTGAGATGTAGATGGGCACACGATTTAAATCTCCTGGCTTATGCGTTAAAGCAACAAATCCTGCTCTCATGTAGATACCCTATCCATGATGATGATGATGATGATGATGATGATGATGATGATGATGATGATGATGATGTGTACAGCCTCAAAAGGTCATCTTTTGGGTGACAGTCCACCTTGTTTCTTTTAGACAGGGTCTCTCATTGGTCTGAAGTTTACCAAGCAGTCTAAACTTTCGGCCAGCAAAATCTAGGATCCTTCCTGCTGCTGCCTCCCCAGTGCTGGGACTGCAGAGCTGCGGGAGCACACCTGATTTTGCATGGTGCTGGGGATGGGGCCCAGAGCTCCAGGCTTGCTGGGCAAGCACACTGTCAGTTGAGCTTCACGCATGGCCCACAAAAGTTGCTTCTGTCTATTTTTGTCACCGTCACTCAAAAGTCACTAATACAACACACTACATGCCCAATCTGGCCTCATGCCTGTCTTTGTTGTACTGGAGCAAGACTGTGCTTATCTCCTTATATGTTATCTAAGTCTGTTTGGGGCTAGAAAGACAAAACTGAGTAGGTAGCTGCAACAGATTGCACAGCCTGCAAAAAAATGAAAACCCTTGTAATCTAGATCTTTATTTTATTATTATTATTTTTTAAAAAAAAAAAAAAGAAGGCTGACTGATTTCTGTACTGGAAATAAAGTCAAGAATTACTCAAGTTGAGGACAGGCGTGGTTGTGGTACATGCCTGTACTCTACCTTGTTTGTTTGTTTGTTTAATTTACTTATTTTTGATCAATTTACATCTTGGTTATAGCTCCATCCCTCCTCCTCTCCCAGTCATCCCTTTTCTCTCTCCCCCAACCCCCCTTCCCCCTCACCTATTCCTTAGAACAAAGGAGCTCCTTTTCCCATCCACCCTAGCTCATCAAGTTGAATCAGGACTGAGTATATCCTCTTCCCCTGTGGCCTGGCAAGGCAGTTCCACTAGGGGGAAGTGACCAAAAAGCTAGCAAGTGGGTCCATGTCCAATGCAGCCCCCACTTCACATGACTCCTAAGCTGCACAGCCGGTACATCTTTGTAGGAGGCCTAGGTCCAGTTGATGCTTCATTCTCAGAAAGCTCCTCTGGGACTTGGTTAGTTGGCTCTGTTGTGGCTCTCCTGTCACCTCCAGGTCTTTTTCTCTTTGCTCCCACTTTTCCACAAGACTCCCTACTTGTTGCCTAATGTTTGGCTGTGACTTTCAGCATCTGTTTGAGGTTCTGCTGGGTAGAGCCTCTCGGAGGACAACTCCAACAGGCTCCTGTCTGCAAGCTTAGCAGAATATTGTTCACAGTGTCAGGGGCTGGTGCTCTCCCATACGGTGGGTCATTGGCTGGGCATTCCCTCAACCTCTGCTCTATCTACTCCATCTTTATCCCTGCACATCTTGTAGGCAGAGTAAATATGGAGTTGAAGTTTTTGTGGATGTGTTGGTGTTTCCTTCCCTCTACTAGGAGACTAGGCTAGTTAGAGGGTGTCCTCTTTAGGCTCTATGGCCTCTGCTCTAGGAGTGTCTGCTTGATTCTTCCTCACATCATCCCAGGAGCCTACCTACCCTGACTTAGGTCTTCAGCTTGTCACAAAAATACCCCCACCCTCAGTTTCTCTTTTCTCTACAGGCCTTCTGTCTTCTCGAATTTGCATGTGAGGGTTCCCACGGGAGCCAGAAGATGGTGTAAGATCTCTCAGGACTAGAGTTACAGTTTGTGGTAAACTGCCGGGAACCCAGAGGCTCTCTGGAACACCAAGAAGCGCTTCTAACTGCTGAGTCACGGTAGAGAGGTGTGTAGAGAGGTGTGCATGTCGCAAGGCAAGTGTGGGGGTGAGAGGAAAACTTTGTGGAGTCCGTTCTGTGGTGTTTTTTAACAATAGGATCACTCAGTTTGACCTGGAACCAACCTCCCCAGCACTGGAACTCCAAGCGTGTGTCACTACGCCTAGCTTTTTACGCCTAGGTTCGTTTTAGATGTGGGTCTGGGCATGAAACTTACATCTTCCTGCTTACACAGCAAACAGTTTGCCAGCTGAGCCATCCCCCCAGCCCTTACAGGGTTGTTTTTTTTTTTTTTTTTTTCCTTAACTAAACCACACCCAAGACAGATTTCAACAGACAGAGCAAATAAATACGATCAGACGTTCCCCCGCGTCATCCACTGGCCTCTCTAAAGTAAGCCTTCTGCTTTCTGGAATGTACTGGCACTTTCTGTGATCTGTCTTGGGCCTTTTAAAGCACAAAAGCCAAATGTCACCCTCTGGGAACTCTACAACAAGAGGGGCTGTCATTCCGCTGACAGAGCACTCTCAGGAGCTGCGCTGCTTCAGAAGGCATCAGACAGGTAATGACATTGTGAGTTATTTGTTGCCAGAATAGGGAATATTTTGAGCAGCTTGTGGCTACATTGTGGCTGCATCAAAGGATATTTTGGTCCCAAGACGAGGGAGCCTCCAAGACAAGACAACTGGCTGGAGGACCTCAGCATTTTGGTGCTCTGAGCAATACAGTCTTCTTTGTGACATCCACGATGTCTGGACGACAAGTTTGCTGGCCTCTCTGGGTCCTGGTTACCTTCTCTGTAAAGTGAACAGGTCACACTGGATAACAAATGAACGCTCAGTGCAGTTTGTCTTGAAAGCCTCTGCAAACTGCCACTGCACAAGCATGCCCAATGCACAGATATGATGCCAATTTGAGGGAAAACACAGGGGCCAAATCTGTAGGAAACTAACTTACAGAGCAGCAAGGGTCCCAGTTAGCTACAGAAACAGTCTACTTAAACTCCAAAGGTAGGCTCTAAAGCCAAGTGGCTTCCATTTGAATACAACAGGAGTCACTTCATTTAAATAATTTAACTTTCAGGAGCTGTGTGGTGGGCTGGATAAAGCACTTGCCATGCAAGCATGAGGACCAGTGCTTGCATCTCCAGCCCCTATGTAAAATGTGGGAACCTGTCTGTAATCCTAGCATTCCATAGTCAGGGACCAAGGATACTCAGGCAAGCTGGCCAGCTAGACTCTGCAGTGCTGGCAAGCTTCAGGTCTGGCCAAGAAACCCCTCCCCAGTAAAGAAAGTGGTGCAGAACTGAGAAAGACACCTGCTGTCAGTCTCCGGCTTCCACGTGAGCAGATGCTAACACGTAACCATGTAAGGATATTACTAGCATAAACACATGAAAAAAAAGTAAGTTTTGATTCTTTATAGGTAAAGCAGGTCTCAGGGCTGTATTAGTTATTGTCCTTGTTGCTATGGCAGTATACCCAACAAAAGAAAGTTAAAGAAGGAAGAAGGATTCATTATGGTTCACAGTTTGAGGGTAAAATCATGTGAGGGAGGCAGCTGGTCAAATTTCATCCACAATTGGGAAGCAGAGAGACGTGATACTGGTGTTCAGCTCTGTTTCCTTTTTATTATTAGTTGAGCCCACAGCCCATGGGATGATTGTGCTCACATTTAAGGTGGGTCTTCCCTGATCAATTAAACCTTTCTGGAAGCATCCTCATAGACAAGCCCAGAGGTGTGTCTTCTAGATGATTCTAAACACAGCCAACTTTGCATCACTAATTAAGTAGCCCATTCTCTATGCCCCTTCATTTCTCCCCTGTCCTAGCACATTAGCCCCTTTCCTCATTCCAGATAGTCCCCTTTATACCTCATATGTACATAATTATCTATCTATATGTATATAAATATATATATCAACACATGAAAGAAAACATGCAAGGTCTGTCTTTTTAGCTGTGGTTTGTTTTGCTTAGTGTAATTATTATGTCAGCCTCTCTACAGATACCGTAATTTTGTTCTTATACTGTTCTCTGATTAACCTATCTCTCAGGTATGAACTTGTCAACAAATAGGGGAAATACATTAATTTTTCTCCTCTGCTGTCCAATCCTTTCAATGAAACTGTAAGGCTGGCCTTCCTGCTGAAGCTAAATTCCAGCCGTAGAACCTCCAGGCAGGCATGAGAACAGAGCAGAAACCTACTTCATTATGAAGTTGAATGACAGTGGCTCATTTATTACTGTGATCAATAATCACAGAACAGAGAAGGAAATTCCATATTGGAGTAGTGTGAACTGTATATGAGGGATGGATCACTGTTTGCTTCCAGAACAAGGATGTATTGTGGATAGGAAAGGAAAGGACCAGTCTCCAGGGCATTCTCAGGAAATGTTCAGGTTTGAAAATATTTAAACTAATAACACATCAGCTACAGGAACTTGAATGAGAGTAGGCTGAACGTTGCTTTCGATTTGACTAAATATTTTCCCATGCAAGTCCTACAACTGTGTGGAATTAATTCAGAGACACAGCAAACAAAAAGAAAAAAAAAAAAAAGACTCACGGCATCTGTGTCTTTGTAAAGAGAAATGGAACCCTTTGTTTGGCAGTACTGGCTGTTGGAACCAGGGCTATCGTGGACACTACAGAACTGTTTTACCACCAATCTATAGTTCCTGTGCCTAACTGAGGGCTTCTACCATTGAATCATGCATGTCCCTAACCTCTTACTGGCAGATTGCAGCAAGTCCTAATTGGCCAAGTCACACCTTTTACACCTCACTGGGGAATTATAGGCAAGTGCTCCACCATTGAGCAACACCCCCAGCCCCTCACTGAGGTATTCTAGGTAAGTACTCTATAGTGTTTTTAATTAGCATAGGTAGAATTTTATAGAGAAGCAGAACTGACAATGGAATGGATATATATGTATACACACACACATATATAGCTGAGATAGATAGATAGATAGATAGATAGATAGATAGATAGATAGATAGA
>NW_026590062.1:20526451-20528406 GCF_907164565.1 Psammomys obesus | reverse complement strand
AGATAGATAGATAGATAGATAGATAGATAGATAGATAGATAGATAGATAGATAGATGGGGATTTATTAGATTGACTTACACAACAGGGGCTAAGAAATCCAACAATGGCTATCCGCATGCTGAGAAACTGAGAACCCAGAAGCTGCTTAGTCCCCAAAACTGAGTACCTCAGGAATTTCAATCTTGTGCTGGTAGGCTGGAGGACTCCTAGAGAGCCACAGAACACATTGGAAGGCTGAAGAAGCTCTCTTCTGATGTCAGTGAAGGACTCAGCAGGGGCAGCATCAAGGTGGATGCTCTCACCAGCAAGGAGTGAAGGCAAACAGGAAAAAGCATCATCTATCCCCTCAGTCCTCCTGTATCTAGACAGCTCCTAGACCAGTCGTTCTCAACCAGTGGGTCATGACCCCTTGGCCAACCTCTATCTCCAAAAGTATTTACATTATGATTCATAACAGTATCAAAATTACTGTTATGAAGTCGTAATAAAAATAATGTTATGGCTGGGGTTACCACAACATGAAGAACGTATCAGAGGGTGGCAGTGTCAGGAAGGTGGAGAACCACTGCTCCAGGAGCTGATTCCCACTGCGAGGGCAGATCTCCCCACTCTGCTACCTTTCTAGGGGATGCTCTTAACCGATGCACTCAGGAACATCTCTCTTAGTTGATCCTAGACCCCATCAAACTAACAACCAAGATTAAACATCCCAATAATTATTACATATTTCCCCATTTCTTTTTGAAAAAGTTTTTTTCCACGTCTCTTTTTTTAAATTACCCTGTGCATTTGTGTTTGTTCATACATGCATGTGTGATGGTTCAAGTCCATGTATGTATACTTGCCTATAGAGGTCAGAAAAAAGCCTGGGTATTGCTTGGGTATTGCTCTTCAATTGCTCTCTTTGTTTGCCTCTCTGTTTTTTTTTTTAATAATGTATTTATTTGTACTGCATTCATGTTTTGACTGCATGAATGTCTGTATGAGGATGTCAAATACCCTGGAACTGGAGTTATAGGCAGCTGTGAGCTGCCATTGAGCTCAGGAATTGAACCTGGGTCCTCTGGAAGAACAGCCAGTGCTCTTAACTGCTGAGCCATCTCTACTTGACTGTTTTTTGTTTTTTTTTTACACTGGCCTAGAGATCTAGCCTATTGGGCTAGTTTGTGTGGCCAGAGAACCCCAAAGACACATCAGTGTCCACCTCCCTAGTGCTGGGATTATAAATTGGTGCTTTTCTATGTGGGTTCTAAGGATTCAAACTCATGTCCTCATGTTTGCATGACAAAAATGTTTACCAACAGTGCCATTTCTCTGAGGCTCTGTCTATTGCTACCTTTTAATTAAGCTGTTTGTTTTCTCTCTGGTTAGGTCCGATGGGTGATATATCCTGGAGGCAAGACTTTGTTAAGAAACATGTTTCAGAAGTCTTTTGTGCTAGTCTGTGGTTGGTCTTTTCATTCCTTGAATAGTGTCTTCTGAGTGTAAAAGTTTTCATTTCTGAGAAAGCATAATTCACATTATTTTTTTTCATTCTTTTAAGGATTGTGGTTTTGATAGTATGTCTCACTCAGGATGACAAAGAAAACTCCTGTTTTTCTCCCAGAAGTTTTAACTTGGTCTTAATATTTAGTGTCTAGGATCTGTTTCTGTATATGTTACAAGATACGAATTAAGACTCACTCTCTGGGCTCTTCTTATGATAATCCAATGGTTTCAGCATTTGTTCAAAAGGTTTTTGCATACTGACAAGATGGCCTGGAGGGGGAAGGTGATTTCCACCAATACTGTTGGCGACCTGAATTTGATCCCCTAGCCCCACGTGATAAAAGGAGACAACCAGTGCCTACAGGTTTTTCTGGGACCCTCCCCACAACATTCCCTAGTGTGTGTACCCTGCGTGTGTGTATATATATATATATATATATATATATATATATATATATATATATAT
>NW_026590062.1:20513326-20526441 GCF_907164565.1 Psammomys obesus | reverse complement strand
TATATATATATATATATATATATATATATATATATATATATATATATGTATGTGTGTGTATATATATATATATGTGCATACACACAATAAATAAATGTAAAATTTTAAAAGGACATCTTACACTATTGTCATCTTTACATCTTTGTCAAAATCAATTGACTGCTTAGGTATAATGACTCACATCTGTAATGTCATAAACTGGGAAACTGAGGAAAGAGGATTGCTATGCATTTGATACCAGCTCAGAGTACATAGTTAATTTTAAGTGAACCTGGGCTGGAGATGGAAACCCTGACTTAAACTCAAAAAAAAAAAAAAAATCAAAACTCCCGGAATATCTAGGCATGGTGATACATACATGTAATCCAGAACTCAGGAGGTAGAGGCAGGAAGATGGCAAGTTCAAGGCCAGCCAGGGCTACATACTGAGTTCTGGAATGGCCAGGATTAGAGTGAGCCTCTGCCTCCAAAAACAAAATAAAACAGAATCAGAGACTATAATTGGACCCTCTAAGTAATGTAGCTCTAAGTGGTAGAGCCTAAAATCGCCCAGAAAGGTGCTGGGGGTATGGCTCCCTGATAGAGAACTTTCTCATCATGAAGGAGGTCCTGGGTGTATTCCTAGTATGACAAGAATCCTGTAAGTAAACTGAAAGGTTCTCTTGGTCAGCTCTCAAAGGTTTCTTCTTCCAGCAAGCTCTCAATTGATTTTTGCTTACAAACATTCAAGCACGTAAACAATTAAACAGACTAACAAAATGAAATGTCTGTCTCACCCAGCTAAGCATGGGTCTATGTCATACACTCACAGAAAATCACCCAGGAGCCACCCACTTTGTTTTCAGAAGCAGGGTCTCTCACTGAACCAGAACAAGTAGACCAGGCTTGCTGGCCATGGAAGCTCAGGGATTTACCTGTCTCTCCCTCCCCTAGGCTAGAATTACGAGTACACACAACCCTAAGTGGGTTTTTAATCCTGGCTCTGGGGATTGAACTCACGTCCTCATGCTTGCACAGAAAACACTTGGCCAGGTGAGCTGTCTCGCCAGCCCCAGATGCATTTTTTTCAAGCGATGTACTTTAATGGAATCTGTCAGGTTCATCCACTTGGGCATTGCTATAAAGGAGCCTACACAAATCATTTTCAAAAAGATAGTATCTTGACTCTTATGTAAATATAAAATGAAGATATGTCAAAGATCTTATTCAATTGATTCATTAATGACATGTTAAGATTGGTTCAAAGAATATCTAAAGAGCTGGGTATTTAAAGATCAGTTTGCAAAGAGCTATTAGGATGAGGTATTTGGGTTTTGTTTGTTTTAGCTAGACTTAAAAAAAATCTTTTAAAGTTCTATAGGGCATCAAACCATCGTTTCAGGTTTCTCTATTCTATCCAAGAGAAGTTATTTGCATATCTATTGTCCAAAACTTCCAAATTAATTGTAACTTCACAATTGTGGTTAGAATTTGAAGTGTCCCCCACAAGTTCATGTGTTTGAACACTTGGCCCCTAGCTGGTGGCACTGGTAAAAAGCATAGACCCTTTAGTACCGTAGTTTTCAAACTCACTAATGCCACAGTTCTCTAGTGAGTGTTCATGTTATACTGTAATTTAGCCACTGTTATGAATCCTTTTTTTTTAGATTTTTAAATTTTTTTAATTAATTACAATTTATTCGCTTTGTATCCAAGCTGTAGTCTCCTCCCTCGTCCCCTCCCAATCCTACCCTCCTCCCTCTTCTTCTCCTAAGCCCCTCCCCCCAGTCCACTGATAGGAGAGGTCCTCCTCCCCTTCCATCTGACCCTAGACTTACAGGTTGCATCAGGACTGGCTGCATTGTCTTCCTCTGTGGCCTGGTAAGGCTGGTAAGAGCCAGCCCCTGAGTTCATGTCAGACAGTCCCTGTTCTTTTTACTAGGGAACCCACTTGGACGCTGAGCTGCCATGGGCTACATCTGTGCAGAGGTTCTAGGTTATTTCCATGAATGGCCCTTGGTTGGAGTATCCGTCTCAGAAAAGACCCCTGTGCCCAGATTTTTTGGTTCTGTTGCTCTCCTTGTGGAGCTCCAGACTCTCCATGTCTTTCTATCTCCCTCTTCTTTCAGGACCAAGGTCAGAACCCAGAAATTTCAACTCCCACAATTCTACACGCAGTGTTTGGAATACTGTTCAGAGAAAAATGCTATTGATTATTTAAGATGGTACCAAGAGAGCCAGAGTCAATAAAAACAAAAATATACATAAAATGTTAAGTAATTTGTGAGTACCTATTCTTGTTAACGTGCCTGTTGCTATGATAAAACACCATGACAAAAGCGACTTGGAAAAGAAAGCTTTTATTTGGCTTACACTTTCTGGTCAAACCGTTCACCTAGGGAAGCCAGGGCAGGAGCTAAAGTTGAAACAATAGGGAGGTCACTTGATTATATTTACCTAGCTTTCTTCTATAGTTCAGGCCTACCTGCCTAGTCATAAGGCTGCCCATGGTGGGCTGGGTCGTTCTTCATCAATTATCAGTCAAGATAATCCTTCACAGACATTGCCACAGGCCAGCCTGCCTGGAAAGTTCCTCAGTTGAGACCCTTTCAGAAGACTCTAGGCTGTGTGTGAGTTTAAGTAGGATAGCACGTGTCAGAGAAAGCTACTTGGGGTGAGGTAACAAGAGCAGGAAGTGCTCATAGCTGCTAAGCCATCCTTCCAACTCCTGTGTTACATATAGTTTTCAAAGTATCCAAGAAAGGGTTAAAGAGGTTATATGACATTCAAAGGAGTCTTATTAAAGGCAAGAGCAGACAGCTGATGCAGATTCAGAGACTACCAGGGAAGGGAAGGAAAACTTGCCTGTAAGATGTATGCTATGTTTTAAGTATGAAACATACACACACACACACACACACACACACACACACACACACAACCCCTTGTATTAAAACACTTGGTCCCGGCCTTTGGCATGGAAGGCACAGCTGTCAGGTCTGTGTGGATCACAGGGGTGTGTCCTTGAGAGTTATGTAAGCCTGGCCTTGCTTCAACTCAGAGTTCTTGCCTTCAGACTAGCTGTTTTCAGATTCCTCCCACAAACTTCTTGCTGTAGCTGCCTTCCCTTTCTTGTCTTGATGGACTGGACCCTCCCAACCATAAAATAAAATAAACTCTTCTCTCATTAAGCTGCTTCTTGTCAAATATTTTGCAGCCATAGAGACAAGCGAAAGAATGAATACAGTGTATGCTAGAGTTCCCAAAAGTAACTCAGTAGACTCTTTACATGATATTTATTTGGGACAAGTGATTATAAAACTATAAAGTCCCACAACAGCTCATCTGAAAAGCTGGCTATCTTGAGTTACTATTGATGTAGCTGAATCTGATTCAATGTCCCGAGAATCAGGGGTGGCTGGAGGTGAACTGGAGTCCAAAGGCTAGAGAGCACCAAGATTTTACTAGAGATGAGAGGGAAAAAGAAGAGGAGGTAGAAGAGGAAGAATAAAAGGAGAAAGAGAAAAGGAGAAAGAGGCATCGGAGAAAGTAGGATTCCATTGGTGGATTAATTCCTCATGAAGCTAAAGCTCTTCTGATCCAATCAGTTCCATAAAACTCTGCCTCAGAACACTGCTACTTTGAGAAGTAATTCAACCACACATAAATCTTCATAGATATTTCATACCTAACCTGCACCATATACCCTGCCTACTAATGTAGAAGGGGAGGGGAAAAAACCCATGGTTTTCTTAATTCCCAAAATACAGGAAAGAAGATGCAATCACATTTTTATGATGACTACAAGAGTCATCATAAATACATACCTATCAGAACGTTTTAGAAAACATAAAATATTATTTAAAGAAGATGAAATATCTGTTCGTATTATGCCAAAAACCAAATACGGAATATTATAGAGAAAGCAATTAATCCACACTTAAAACTAATTGCCTAACCCAGTGGGTCTTTAAATTATTCATTAGTGCTATTTAAAAATAATTGCAGTTTATGAGGACAACCCAACATGGATTTCTTTTAGGAATGAAAATGAAAAAAATTCTTTTTATAAAAGTTTTACCAGTTGCTTACAGCTCTTAAGATGGGACCAGTTTTCAGATCAACTTAATATTCTCATTACCCTCTTACAATCTAATCACCTTTAGCCTTTACAATATCAGTACTTCAAGAGTTTCCCTGAAATTGATTCTCAATTTATAAAGAGGGCTATGATAGAGTTTTAAAAGAATAAGAAAGATGAAAGGATGGGAAAACAGCTCAGTTGATAAAGTATTTGCCGCTCATCATGAGTTTACTACTCAGAACCGATGTTGGAAGCCACCCACGGTGGCATGCACTTGTAACCGCATCACTGGAGAGGCAGAGACAGGTGAGCCCTGAGGTTCACTGACTAGCCAGTTTCAGCAACTTGCTAAGTTTCCAATTTAGTGAGAGACCCTGCCCCAAAATAAGATGGAGAGCAATCAAGGAAGGAATCCAAGTTGGCCTCTGGCTTCTAAACATACACATGCATATAGTGCATTCAAATGCACAAATATACACACGCACACACACACACACACACACATTTTACTGTTTCTCAAGTTCTTTGAGATCCATGGCCATTAAAAAAAAAATGGTATAACTGGAAAGGACTCTTTTATCTAGTTAAATGGTTCTAAGCTGTACTCACTGGCAGCTCAGGAGTTTTCTGGTAGAATTAAGTTGCTGGGTTGCCAGGGCTCAGTGACCCCCAATCCCACTCTCACTCCATCAGATGTTTTCATTTTAAAGATGGCACTTGAGGAAAATCCTCTTCCTCATCAAACAAAATTCAAAACTAATTTTCATGGTATAGATGGAGAAAACCAAATGGCAAAGATAGGAGATCAGGAGACAGAAAAAAGAGCTGGTCTTCTGGCAGACCTAATTATCGACCTCCTCAAATTGGGCCAGATACGTAGAAGAGAACTTTTGGGCCTTTGTGGTTTTTATACTGGGGGATGTAATGCATTGTTTACCTAGCATGTAGGAAGCTCTGGGTTCCATACTTAGCACCACATAAACCAGGCATGTTCATAAATGCCTGTAATTTCAGAACTCAGGAGGTGATGGAGACAGAATGACCAGTTCTGGGACATTCTTAGGAACACAGTGAGTTTGAGGCCCGCCTAAGGCTGCAGGAGACCCTGTAAAAATTTCAACTGAGTATGCAACCTTAGTCACTTTCTATCATTCACCTCTAGTTAGTTCTGCTATTAAGATATCTGAGCTCCAGTGTTTACCTTTATTAAAATAGTCAGTGAAAATATTAACCTTGTGCAACTAAGTAAATAAAACTATTTAGTTACACAGGGTCAAAAAAACACCTTGAATATAGTGCACACAACTGTGAGATACACTCCACAAACCACCCACTGAGAATGTGTTTGTGTTGGTCGATTTTGGAAGTCCTCCCAGCCTTCCCCTAAGTCAAACTATGCACACAGCCTTTCTGTAACATTAACACCTGTGCTCCTGCGCACTGACTGTCATGATCACAACACGCAGGCGCAAAGGAACTAGTACAGCCGCAATGTCACAGGCCTTCCTCTACCCCAGCAGCACGGGTCCGCAGGTATCCAAACGTCTTGCAGTGTCCTTCATCTGTAACCGTCAGTCTTCCTTCTTGGCCTCCCTAAAGACAAGTAAAACACCGATGGGGAGGCAGCCTCCCCAGATAATAGACATTGAATTGTTACACTACAGTATGGATAGGTTTGAATGGAGAGTGTTTGGGGGACCGGAGAAAAGCGGAAGTCTCGTTAAACTAATTGTGAATGGGAAGCTAACTACAGTCGACATCTGTATCACCCCCTCCAAGGCTCAGGAAACACCGTTGAAGGAAGAAGAACGAAGATGAGAGCTGGAGGACAGGACGGAACGATGAGAAAAGCTGCCGTTGTGTTATGACAGCCATTGTGACCGTTAGCACACGGCCGCTGTGATCACCTCCACAACACATGCGTGACATGGAGCATGTCAACATTCCATCGTGGATATGGGAGCAGGAAGGCCCAGTGTTTCCCCGGGAGCCACACACACTCACACACACACACACACACACTGAATACGTGTAATTTTTAAATAGTTAAATCATTGCTATTTTGCTCATCACAATTTCCCATAGGTTATTTATTTATTTAGTTATCTATTATTTACCTCCGTGTGTGTGTGTGTGTGTGTGTGTGTGTTGGGAAGGTGTGCATGCCTGTGCATGTATGTGTGGAGGCTAGAGCTTGGCTTCAGATATGTGCCTTTATAGTTATCCAGCTTTTTCTTTTAAACAAGTTCCCAGTGAACCTATCTCTCACTTTTTCCCCCTTGGCTACACTGGCCACCAGACTCCAGAGATCTCCCATCTCTACCTGCCTCCAGCACTGTAGCCACATGCGAGTGGCACCACATCTTGATTTTACACAAGGTCTGGAGATCTGAAGTCCTTAGGTTTGAATGGCAAACACTTTACTGTCATTGTCCCAACCCTGGATCATTTTTATATGTCATTGTGAGTGATATTATTTATCTTGATTACTGAGTTTGTTGGAAGCATCTTCAGTTTTGTGCCTGAAACAAGTCTATCCATTCTCTCAGCTTCTTCCCAGCCCCTTAAGCATAAACTGCTCACAGCCCCCTGAGCCATCTTACCAAGTCTTTAGGAGAAACTTGGAGCTTATATGGAAGCTATGTATGAAAAGACTATGCAAGGCTCAACTCTAAACAAGGCGTCTATGTCATACCTCTCCTCCAGAGGCACAGGAATCATTGTGGACTATGACAGAAGAGAGAAGTGGGAAGACGGTAGGAGCCAGAGGTGGTAGATGAGTACAAGGAAACAGTGTTTCCTGGACATAGCAGGGAGTTACACACATGAATTCACAGCAGGGTAGAGAGCGTGCACAACACTCACCCTTTTCCAAGGAGCCACTGGCAGTTAATAGCTGCTGGGAGGAAAGTCAGTTTCCTCCAAGGGTGTGATTCCTGCTGAAGGCTACACATCCAAAAATATATGGGCTGCACAAATCAGATCTGATGGGTTCATTTTTTAATTTAACTTTATTTTTTATAATTTATTTACTTTACATCCTGATTGTAGCCCTCATCTCCTCCCAGTCCTACCCTTCCTCCCACTTTACCCCTATTCTCTTACCCTATTTCTCAGAAAGGGGGAGCCCTCCCGCTCTACCTTCTAACCCTAGCCTTACAGGACTGGACCTGCTTGTATCCTCTTCCTCTGTGGACTGGCAATGCCCCACCCCACTAGAAGGAAGTGCTCAAAGAGCAGGCAACAGACTCCATGTCAGAGACAACCTCTGCTCCCCTTACTAGGGAACCCACATGAAGACTGAGCTGCCTATCAGCTACATCTGAGCAGGGGGTCCAGGTCCTCTTTATGCATGGTCCTTGGTTGGTGCAACAGTCTCTTCAGGCCCCCTGGGTCCAGATTTGTTGGCTCTGTTGGTCTTCTTATAGAGCTCCTCTTCCCTCCAGGTCCTTTTATTCCTCTGCTCTTTCCTAAGACTTCCTGTGCTCTCCCCAAAGTTTGCCTGTGAGTCTTAGTATCTACTTCAATCCTCTGTTGGGCGCAAATTGGATTTGATGGGTTAAAAAAAAAAATAGAACACAGTCAGGTTTCTTGGTCAGCGAGGGTGGAACTGAGAAGAGTGGGTAGTGAATGTGATCAAAATACATAAGATAAAAATCACAAAGAGCTATAAAAGTGAGGAACAGGAGTAATGAATAAATAAAAGTGACTGGGAGATGGGTTTGGGAGAGAGAGATGGACACCAACATTCTTTCTTCTGCTTCCTCGAGTGCAATTACCAGTTGCTTCACGCCCTGTTGTCATGTCTTTCCCGCCATAATGGACTGACTGTACCTCTTCAAGCTTTGAGCTAAAATAACCTTTTCTTCCTTAAGTTGCTTTTGTTAGTTATGTTGTCACAGCAAAGAGAAAAATAACCAACACGACAGCAGGGCTTTCTTGGACCCACCAGCCCTTACAATAACAACACAGGGCTTTGTTATTATTCTAAAAGCTTAGGCACTGTAGCTGGGCAGATTCTCAGCTCTTCTGACCAACCAGTCTTGGCCAACATCCTGCCATGTGGCCTGTTACTTCTCTCTACTCAGTCCAGCACTTGCTCCTTCCTGTCATGCTCGTGAAATCCCAGCATCTGATTCTTCTCCCAGAGAGCTTCTCTCAGTCCAGAAATTCCACCTTTCCTCTCCTGCCTAGATACTGGCCATCAGACCTTTATTAAACCAGTCAGAGGGTTAGGGAGGTGAATGTTTACAAAATATCTAGGCAGGTGATGAGCCGTAAGAATAAAAATACCAAAGTCTTGCCAGTACTCAGCTCTCTGCTGGTACACAAATCAACATTTGCATAATACAAAGACAACCTCCACACAGTGTACAAAAACACTACCCCAATACAATACATACTCAGCAGTTAAAATTTCAATTAATTCTTGCCCAACACAGCTGTATCAGGGATTACTATTATCACTCCTGTTTTAACATAAAACAAAGCTAGAAGAACAGAGTGAATGTTCAAAGATAAACGGGCACTGACAGACAGATAAGATGCCCAGGGACAAATTTTCTGGACCTAAGGCTGTCTTCTTAACAGCCACCCAGTGCAGTCTCAATTTTTAACAGTTGATGGAAGAGACCACCATGACATCACAGATGCCCAAGACGTATTTGAGAAATGAATGATGCAATGAGTGATTCAGTGGAAAGGTAAAATATCCTGCATTTTGATATTGACCCATTTTAGTCTCGTTTATTTTCCTCTAATGCTGATAGTATGAAAATAAATCTCCTTTATGTTAAGTTTGAGTTAACAGGTTTTTGCATTAAAGGGAATAAGATGCCTTTAATGAGGAGCTGCATACCCTTAAAATGATTAAAAACAAATTTATGGAAAAATATACTCTGTTAGTTTTGCATTGCTAAGAATCAAGTTACCTGGCATAAACAACTTAAAGGATAAAAAAATATTTATTTTCACTCAGTTCCAGAGGGGCTAGTCTGTGGTTTCACGGCCTTGTGTGTTTGAACAAAATATGTAAAAATATGTAGTGTGGGGTGAATGAGAGCAGCTCATCCCATGGAAAAGGAAAAGCAAGTAACAGGGCAGGAAGCAGAGCAGGCAACATGGCCCTTCAGTAACCTACTGCCTCATGTGCTCCTGTCTTCTAAACTTTTTAGAATAACCATCGCTGGGGAGCAAGCCGACAAGATACCAGCCTATAAAGGACATTGCATGGTCAAACCACATTTTGCACTTTATCTCCTGACTCTAACAGCTGGCGGTCAATCAAAGCAGGTCAAAAATGTTTTGTGACATATAAACTAACACACAAACAATTATTATTTTTAGCAGCTTTTCATATTTGTTCCCTCTAATCAAGAATGTACTGCATTAAGGGAGCTGGAGAGATGGTTCAGTGGCCAAGAGTTCTTTGCTGCTCTTCCAAAGGACCCAGCACCCACATTAGAGGACCTCCGGCCTCCCGTAACTCCAGCTCCAGAGGATCCAGTGCCCTGTTCTGGCTCCTGGAGGCATTATATCCATGCCCACTCTGCTCCCCCCAACACAAAAATAAATGCAAACAATAAAAATAAATACAAATAATAAAAATAAATCTTAAAAAAATAATTTACTATTCACAAAGTCTAAGTGAGCTGCTTTTTTTTTTCTCTAAGACTTAGAGTGAATAGTTGATGAGTATGTTTATAAGATCAAATCAAAAGGATGTTAAGCAATAAATTTATTTGACAAAGGTAAATATCACAGTGGAGAGGTCCAGGTTTTTAGCACTCTTCACCAAAGCGATAAATAAACAGATTTCTCCCAGAGCAAAGATGGAAATATAATTATTCAGTCTCTCCATGTTAAATTTTCCCCAGAAATTGAAATATTGTTAGCAAGCACAGATTTAAATTTTGTGCTCCAATGAATTGGGAGATCTTGTTTATCGCTTTGATTTCTCTGCATTCTACCACAGGGAAATTATGTTGACTCTCACAATACATGAGTGCAATACCGATAATTATGGAATTTGCTGCTTAGCTTGGAGATAATGTTTTGAACCTCTCCTGATCTCTTGGCCTGGTTGCTATAGGTGTGGCGGGGATCTATGTTCTCCAGGTTGGGCTGAAGCTCATGATCCTCCTGCCTCAACACCCTGAGCTTTGAGGTCGCAGAGATGCACTACCCCACGCTGTGTGCGGCAAGTCCACAATCTGTATCTAATGTATCTTAAGTGTATTTGAAACTGTACAACAAATCCCAAGCCGACCATTCAACTCATCAAAAAAAAAAAAAAAATAGTTCACACAGTGTTTGCTGAAGGGGCCTGTTGCTTAAGATTTTTAGATCACGCTGGGATGGACTAGCTCAGACTGTGAAGCGCTTCTTGCAAAAGCCCAAAGACCTGAACTCGATTCCCAGAACTACTGTGTGAGACCTTTTCTGGGAAGACACAACACACACGTGAACTCTCATCCCAGGACAGTCCAAGGTAACGGTTACACCAAAATCCAGCTCGGTTAGCCAGAACCTTATTGGACTTACTAGCCAAAAGATGGGTAAAGTGTCATTTATAGGCGGAGAAATGACTCACAGCGGAGCACAAGCGCTGGTTACAATGCACAGAAGCCACAGCCTGGAGCTTCTGCTCCCTTCACAGGAGGGACAGTCTCTTCTAGGAAGTTCAGTTGATGTGTTTCCTTCCTTACTAGTTATTTGCTGCTTCTATCACCTTAGGAGTAGCCCTGGTGAATCTTGTGAGTTTTATCTTTCCCAGGCATGTGAAGGTTGTTCAATTCTGGAGTCTCATGAGCCTCTGGAGTCTCATGAGCCTCTGCCCTCATTTCAGTTCTGAGAAAACCTATATACAGCAAGAAGCCACGTGGTGGTCCATGCTTACAATCCCAGCATTAAGGAGGCAGAGGCAGACAAATATCTAGAGCTTACTGGTCTGTATTCTTACCCAGACCAGCTAGTTACAGACCACCTTTTCTTTCAAAACAAGATGAGTTTTTTGTTTGTTTGTTTGTTTTTAATTTTGAGGCAGGGGCTCATGTAATCTAGGCTAGCCCTCCACATCCAGTTTTAAGTGGTGCTGGGGACTGAACCTAGGGCTTCCTGCATGATAGGCAGGAGCTCTACCCACTGAGCAACAGCCCCTTTTTTCAAAACAAGATGGACAGCACTCATGAGGAACGGTACCCAACATTGCCCTCTGGTTTACATATGTATATATGTGCCCACGACTCTGCACACAGGCTCATTTGTACACATATGAACACACACACACACAAACACACACAAAAGTAAAAAGAAAAGAGATCTTACATTTGTAGCCTGAGAGTACCTTTATAAAGTATTTTAATAACCTTTGCACGTGAAACCAAATTTGTACATAGTGAACTGTAAGACTTGCAACATCGTGTCTGTGATCAAAGATTTTCTGTGAAGAGCTAGTAAATTTCTGAGTGAACATGTGTTATTTGACATGGGCGTGACCATGTCAAGGACCAATGTCTCAGTCTTCTGGGTATGGTAAAGCCTTTCCCCAGAGAAACTCAAAAGGATGACAGAAAGTATTTTTTTATCCAGAGTACAACATGAAAGATAATTTCTGCTACTGGATGTCCTAGGTGCAAGAGACTGGCATGTTAACAGACATGAGAGCTAATGACACTGCTCACTGCCTGAAGACCCTCTGTTCTCTATTGTGTGTGTGTGTGTGTGTGTTCATGCATGTGTTTGTGTGTATTAATGCAGATGTGTGGGTGTACCTGTGTGGAGGTCAGACGACAACCTCAGGTGTCAGTCTCCTCCCACTGCTTGTCCAAGGCAGGTTGTATTTTTATTTACCGCTGTGTATACCAGGCTCCCTAGGATTACAGATGTGTGTTACACTTTCCAGCTTTCCATGGGTGCAGCGGGGATTTGAACTCAGATCTCCATGCAGTACTTTCAGTAAGCACGTTACTCACAGGGCCATCTCCCCAGGGCCAGCACCTATGCCTTGATGTTGACTCGTTGATTTCTCTAGTTGATGTCAGCTGTTCCACAGCTCACTTGTATAAATTATTTTGTGTCTTTATGGGGAGGATGAAAACCACATTTCCAAATCAACCGCAGATATGAGCAATGGATATAAATAGAATGTGAAAAGAAGTTTTAGATAAAGTTTAGGATAAAATAACCAGATCTAATCATTGCCTAGAACCAAATACTCTGTAAGGATCCAAGGGGAAGCAATTCTGAAATTGTTCAATGAATGTTCCAGCAAAAACTTATTTTACTCTTCAGTCCCACATTTAAAGAATCATTCAGGGCTACAAGAGATCATTTAGATTTTTTTTTTTTTTTTACGTATGCATGACTAAATTTTTATGAACACAGTGACATGTTTTGATGATATTTGCAGCTTGGGGACTTGCAAAAGTCTGAAGATGCGTCCTTCCAGGGTTGCAAAGGTCTGTGACTTAGGGTCACCTAATTGTCACAGCAGCCCTGTGAATTAGGTGTAGTTTTCTCATATTAGAGATGACATGAGAGATGAGCATTTCAATAATGTGTCAAGGAAGCAATTTGAGGAAAGGAATATCCATGGTTTTCCTTGTCCCAGCCTCAGCGGCTGGCTCATACCAGACATGTGGCACATTAGTTCAGATGGTCCCTGGATCTACACTGTGAACAACACCTGGGAACCTGCTATCAACACAGTATCTCAGTCCTGCCTGAGACTTTCTGACTCTGGATAGAAGACTCAGTAAGATCTGCTGTGTTTGTGAATTCAGTTATCAACTTGACCTCAGGGTCGCATGAAGGAGTCCCAGCTGAGGGCTTTCCAAGATCATATTGGTCCATGGGTATGTCTGTGAGAGATTATTTTGACTGATAATTGCTGTGGAAAGGACAAGCTCATGGAATTCAGTACCATCTTTAGGTAGGTAGTCCTGGACTACATTGATATCTTGGTAGAAAGAAGTTTATAACCTTTATGAAAACTGTATGGTTACGTGTGTGTGTGTGTGTGTGTGTGTGTGTGTGTGTGTGTGTGTGTGTG
>NW_026590062.1:20496302-20513316 GCF_907164565.1 Psammomys obesus | reverse complement strand
TGTGTGTGTGTGTGTGTGTGTGTGTGTGTGTGTGTGTGTGTGTGTGTTGGTTTTCTTAGCTTATTTCTTAACTTGGTTATTACCTAAGTAATTGAGACTCATTTGTTTAGTAACAAGCTTTACAACATAATAACTGAGCAGATATTATTCTATTTTTAACCCTTTCTGCTAGTTTGGTTTCCTCCCAACATGCAGTTCAGAGTTTCTTGCATTTCAAAGATTTTCTGTTCCAGCTCCTCTCTCTCATCCTTTCTGGACCTCCCTGGTGGCTGAGCTTCCTGGCCGAATACCCTAAATCTCGATCTTCACCCCTGGCTGGCAGGAAGTCCAGCCCTATTCTTTCCCCTGCTCAATGACTGGCTATAAGCTGCTTTATTGACACATCAGGGGACCAGTGGGGAGCAGAATTTATACAACATTAAGAAAGGAGATTCTCTGTGCAGGGGTTCTAGGTTACCTCCATGCATGGTCCTTGGTTGGAGTATCAGTCTCAGAAAAGACCCCTGGGCCCAGATTTTTTGGTTCTGTTGCTCTCCTTGTGGAACTCCTGTCCCCTCCAGGTCTTTCTATCTTCCCCTTCTTTCTTAAGATTCCCTGCACTCTGTCCAAAGTTTGGCTATGAGTCTCAGCATCTGCTTTGATACCCTGCAGAGTAGAGATAAGCTCCTGTCCTGTTCCCTGTTTTCTCCCTCATCCAATGTCTATCCCATTTGCCTTTCTGAATGAAGATTGAGCATCTCACCATGGTCCTCCTTCTTGCTTAGCTTCTTTGGGTGTATGATTATCCTATATTATATGTCTAATATCCACTTATAAGTGAGTATATACCATGTGTGTCTCTCGGCTTCTGGGATACCTCACTCAGGATGATCTTTTCTAGTTCCCAGGATTTGTCTGCAAATTTCATGATTTCCTTGTTTTTAATTGCGGAGTAATAATCCATTGTGTAAATGTACCATAATTTTTGTATCCATTTTTCAATTGAAGTACATCTGGGTTGTTTTTAGATTCTGGCTATTAGGAATAAAGCTGCTACAAACATAACTGAGCAAATGTCCTTGTTGTGTACTTGAGCATCTTTTGGATATATGCCTAGGAGTGTTATAGCTGGGTCTTGAGGTAGCACTATTCCTAATTGTCTGAGAAAGCACCAAATTGATTTCCAAAGTGCTTGTACAAATTTACATTTCTACCAGCAATGGAGGAGGGTCCCTCTTTCTCCACATCCTCTCCAGCATGTGTTCTCACTTGCATTTTGTAGCCCATGGCAGCTCAGTCTTCAAATGGGTTCCCTATTTATGGGAACAGGGGCTGTCTCTAATATGAACTCAGTGGCTGGCTCTTTGATCACCTCCCCCTGGGTGAGTATGGGGGTGGGGGCAACCTTGCCAAGCCACAGAGGAAGACAATGCAGACAGTCCTGATGAGACCTGATAGGCTAGGGTCAGACAGAAGGGGAGGAGGACCTCTGCTATCAGTGGATTGGGGGAGGTGCATAGGAGAAGAGGGAGGGAGGGAGGGATTGGGAGGAAGGGGGAGGGGGGCTACAGCTGGGATACAAAGTGAATAAATTGTAATAAATTTAAAAAATTAAAAAAATAAAGGAGATTCTCAGAACAAGGCTTGCAAACAGATATGGGGAATTCAAAAATCATCATCTGAATTACATTTCTTTTTCTGTGTGTATGGTTGTTCCTGCATTCATGCCAAGGTGTGCATATAGAGCTCAGAGGACAGCTGACCGGAGCCAGTATTATTCCTTCCACTATGTGGTTCAGGTCTCAGGCTTGGCAGCAAGCATGCCTACCCACTGAGCCATCCTACTGCCTATAGCCGACTTCTTTCATATCAATCTTCACGCCTCACTCTACTTTCTCTATGGGATGCCACGACATGAACAGCTTTATCAGAACTATTCTGCCGTGCTGCTCAGCCTTGCTATGCACCCACATCAGAGAAACACAGTGACTACACACTGAAGCCACGAGCTCAAGGATCCCTTTCCTTTGGTAAGTTGCTTAAGTCAGACATTTTGTGATAGTAACATGAAGATAATTAACAAAACACCTTCTCATGTCCTAATTCAGGAGTGAGTGTGTGCGTGTATGTGTGCATGCATCTGTGAACATGAACATACATGTATGTGTACGCATATGTGGGGGGGTTCGTATGTGCACTGAAGTAAATATGTACCTGTGTACAGTTGCATGTGGGAGCCGTAATTCAGTCTTCACTATTGTTCCTCGGCTGCCAGCCATCTTACTTAGTGAGACAAGGTCTCTCACTGGCCTAGAGCTCACCAGGTAGACTAGGCTGGTAAGTGAACCCCAGAGATCTTCCTGTCTTCACCCCTACAGCACTGAAATCCTGGCCCATGTCCTTATTTTTATTTACATTACTTTAATCATTGTGTATGTACTTTTGTATGTGCGCACACACACACACACATGTGAGCTCACATGAGCATGTGGGTGACAGAGGACAGCTTTAGGGAGCTGCTTCTCTCCTTCCACCATGTAGGACCTGCAGTTAGACATCAGCTCATCAGGACAGGAAGCTGCCATTTTTATCTGCTGAGCCGCGTCCCTGTTGCTTTGCGCTTTGCTCTGCTTGTTGTTTGTTTTTGGAGTGCATGCCAGGCAATCATTCTACTGCACATTCTTGTTTGTTTTTTACATGGGTTCCTGGGGATTGAACTCAGGTCCTCAAGCATATCAGGCAAGTGCTTTCCTGACTAAGCTATCTCCCCAGCCACTCATGTTCTAATTCTTCAAGAAGCCATGTGCCCCAAGCAGCCTCTCCCAGACCCCATACAGAAAAAACAGGGGAAACGTTTTTCCTCGGGTCTGTTTACAGAGGCCACAGCGCTGAGAGAAAATAATTTAAATGTATAAATGACTGAAGATGTTTTTGACAGAAAACAAGCAACATACTCTTGCTCGTTATCTAGAATTACAGCTTGTCTGAGACAAAAGGGGCCTACAAGATCATCTGCCAAGCCCTCACTAGAAGAATTACAACAACGTAAGAGACCATTAATTTTAAAAAGCAGTGCGGAGGCCTGGGGGGGTGGCTCTGGTGGTAAAGTGCTTTCTGTACGAGCATGGGGACCTGAATTCAGATTGCAGCACCTACTTAAGAAGCCAGCGGGGCAGCATGTGCCAACAATCCCAACATTGCAGAGGTGGAGGTAGGAGGGGCTTACGGGCCAGCCAGACTAGGCAAATCAATGTTGTCTGTTTACCCAACCCAACGGAACCAGAAAGGATCAGCCTCCCGCAGCACCATGGAATAAAGGATGAAAGGGCTGCTGGGTGTGGGAGTCCAAGTATGAGGGAACGCCATTCCAGACTAACCTGTTTCCATGAGTGCAGACTTCTACAATAAGCAAGAGAGTCTCGGCATGGGGGGCGGGGTATTCACCACAAACAACACCCTTGTAATCCCAGTACATGGGAGGAGGAAGCAAAAAGGTCAGAAGTTGGAGGTCATCCTTGGCCAGCCTGAGCTACATGAGACCCTGTTAAGAAAGAGAAGGGGTTGGATAAGTGGGAACAGTAAAAGGAATGTAT
This sequence comes from Psammomys obesus, assembly GCF_907164565.1. Classification (NCBI taxonomy): domain Eukaryota; kingdom Metazoa; phylum Chordata; class Mammalia; order Rodentia; family Muridae; genus Psammomys; species Psammomys obesus. Next base: position 20,509,744 of record NW_026590062.1, on the reverse strand, counting down.
CCAAACAGGATATATAGAGAAAAGGGGAGGAGCCAGAGACCCTATAAAATATCCAGGTCAGCATCCTTCTGAAAGATTGCTTGCCATAGGGGCCCAAAAAGCTTAAAGCTGGCTTTTCTCTTCTGTCATTCCTGGTCCCTCATTTTTGTCTGTACTAGGGAATATGCTCAGCAATGCCTGAGATGACCGCCATCATCCCATTACAGTTGTACACCATCGTAGAGATGGCTACTTCCGACACCACCCACCATGGGGAACTGAAATTCCTCCGAAACCGTGAGCTGAACTGGACCTTCTTCCCTTAAGACGTTCCTGTCAGGCGTTTTTGTGACAGTGACAAGTAACCACAGTTAACGTAGCCTGGATCTGAAGAGGAGCATACTGAAGCCACAGCACTCTGTGGGCTTCTCCCCACCCCACCTCATCCCTCCACCTCCCCCCACCCCACCTGGCCTTTGTTTATCACTGCAGAAATGAGATTTCCAATTCCTTCCAGGCATCCCATCGCAAGAATCATATTTCTCTCTATGTTTTCATAGCCAGGAAATCCTTCATCAAATTCAATAAATCCTCCTCTCTTGCCTGCTAAGCCCTCATCTTGTCTGCTTTCTGTGAGGGAGACAGCTGGTTGTTCTTAGGGCAGAAAAAAAAAAAGCCCTAAAATCTGCCCACTCTAGCACAGTGTAGGAGCCTAGATAGTTCGGCATCAAGCGCCAGAGAGTTCATTATGTTCCTGTATCTCCCACGCTGTTGTTGATGGGTGCAAAGCCAAGCTGACTCCAGCTAAGTATTATGGGGGGAGGGGGTGCGCAGAGAGAAAGCTAAGGCATCCCCAGAGGGTCGTCACCTCACACATGCTCATTGTTACTCCTCAACCTCTCCCTAGCACTTCATGTCCACCCTCTCATTGCCCCTCCCAGACACCCAGAGACAGACAGATGAACACACACACACACACACACACACACACACACACACTTTGCTTTTACCCTTTCCCCCACTTTCTCAGCTATTTTCCCAGCTATCCCATCCTGCCCTTGATTCATTTATGGCTTCTTGGGTGAATTAGAACGTTCTTGCTCTCTTCATCCAAAACTAAAGCCTCAGTAATATAATGCATTTCTTTAAGAGTAGAAAGTTCTGTTAGACTTATTTATTTGTTTGTAAGAGCACATACACACCCAGGTAATGAACAGAGGGCAATCTGCAAGTGTCAGATCGCTCCTTCTACTGTGTGGGGCTGGCAGCAAGAACCCGTACCCACTGAGCCGCCTGGCCAGCCGAACTTGTGGCTCCTCACACCTTCCTTGTGTTATGATTTGAGTCCTAAATGTCCTCCACCGTCTTGTGTGTTTGAAGTGCTTGGTCCCAATCAGCGGTGGGTTTTGGGAGACTGTGGAACCTTCAGGAAGTTGAGGACATAGGCAGAAATTTGTCTTTCAAGAAGTTTTCATAGAAGATGGTATCTGGTCCCCTGTGCCAGCTAAGCTCTGTTTTCTGGTCCAATTGTTTCTGTTTGCTTTGTAATATTTTGAAAGCACTTGTTTGCTTGCTTCTTTTTGAAACAAGTACTCACTGTGCAGCCCAGGCTGGCTTTGGACTCATAGGAATCCTCCTGTCTCTGTTTTGTAGTAGTGATTATCTTGGCCTGGTAGCCAAGGGGACTAATTAAACAGAACAGTAGTTATAGTTAGCTCAGTGGTGATCCTAACTAGGTTGCTGGTTTCACCTAGAAAGAGGAACGGGAGAGCCACTGAACCCTCACTTAAGGTTCCAACCCTCATTCCTGTCTACTAGCAAGACCCTTGCTCCTCAATAATGACTCTCCGTTGCCAGCAGGGAAAGCAACAGTTTATTCTTCCTTGCTGCAGAATATCCACTAGCCTAAAACAAGGACTAAATAACTGATGCCCTGTGGTTGAGTGCTTTCCATAGCTCTAATCACAAGTTCCTACTCTCTCCTCACCATTGACGGGTACATCAGATACATAATATAACCATACCCCAAATTCCTTTCTTGCTGGAGCTGGAGATTTCCTCCTCTGCCTTCTATGAGGGCACACTAAGAGTGCCTATGCAACCAGGCACCAGCAGCAGGCGAAGACCCTTGCCTATCTGTTGTCTGGCCACTTACGTTTATTAAAGTCATCCTTCGTGTTGGAGATAGACCACCTGTACTTTATTTCTTACAGGAAGTACATTCCCACTCTGATTATGTATTTTTCCATGACTTAAATTGGAAAAGAAGAGTCTTCCCCATTCATCCTCATTAGACAGTTCCAATAAGTTCAAGCCCATGGTTAAATTTGTCAAACCATTCTGAGAACTCAAAGGGAAACTTTAGGAACTCATCTGGTGGTCTGGAGAGATGGCTCAGCAGTTAAGACCACTGGCTGCTCTTCCAGAGGACCCAGGTTCAATTCTTAGTTCCCACATATCAGTTCATATCTGAAATGTCAGTTCCAAAGGATCTGATACTCCCTCTGGCCTCCATGGAAACCAGGCATGTACAGGCCACATAGGCATCCATTGCAGGCTGAACCTCCAAAAGAAGAAGGAGGAGGAGGAGAAGTTAATTTTGTGACTGTGACCCAACCCTGCCTTGTCTGGTCTCCATGTGTCTTCAGGAAGAGGTGTGCAGTTTGAATGTTCAATGTGCCCTGAACATGTATTTGAACACTTGGTCCCCACTTAGCACAACTGTTTTTGGAGACTGTAAAACCTTCAAGAGATGGATCCGTATAGAAGGAAATAGTTCATTAGAGTGAGCCTGTCCCAGCTTCCTCTTTGATCTCTGTTTCCTGGAAGCAGATCATAGATACATTCATAACCTAAACATATAGATACTGGGCAATCTATGAAAATGGAGTTCGATTTAGCCATAGTTTTCAAGATTGGAAAGTACAAGAGCGTGTGCTGGTGCTTGGTGAACCCTTCTCATTGTCATGTGACATGGTGGGCAGAGTCCCAAGCATGGCAGAGGAAGCCTTTAGATCAGGTCTCTTCTTCTGACAAAGCCACTAACACCATCAAGAGGATCCATCCTCATGAACTCATAATTGTCAACATCCAAAAATACATATAACATGGCAGACATCCCCCTAAGAAAAGGCCTCGTTAACTAGAGACCCCAGCCTTTATACTACTTGAGGGGCTGAGTCTTTTAAGGACTCAAACATATATAACCTTGATCTTTGTGGTTCTATGAGTCCCTCACGAATCTTCCAAAATACCAGTTCAGCTTCTTTATTGAATGAAACATCATCAAAAACATTGGATCTCCTAAGTCTCTGGGTCACCCTCTCCTTATTCTCCACATGTCCACCATAAGGAATGTGCTGGTTTGAATGTTAAATGCCTCCATTCTCATGTGTTTGACCACTTGGTCCCCAGCTGGTGATGCTGTTTGAGTAGGTCATGGCACCTCTAGGAAATAGCACTTTACCGGAAGAAGTGGGCAATTCACAGTGGTCCTTGAGTTTTTAGCGTAGCCTGTCCCCACTGCTCTTGACTTTCTCTCCCTGGCTGTGGATGCAGTGTGACCAGCCTCTTCATTACCCTGTCACCAAGCCTTCCCTGTATCTTTTACTAAACAATGAGCCAGAACAAACCCTTCCTTCATTAAGTTGCTTCTTGTCAGTCAATAGATTGCAGCGATGAGAAAAGTCGTTAATGCAAGGGACCTGGCACTGGGAACTGGCCAATAGACTCCTAGTAAGATTCTGACCTTCCATAGAATAGAGAGGGCATACCCTGGGAATCGCATGTGCAGTGATTCTTAACAGGGAGAAGGTCCCTAACGATAACAAAATCTTTCTCTATCACCAGCTTGGGCAATTACTGTTTTGCAATTAAATTCACTCAGGAAATAGAATCATTACTGTGAGGAGTAGGTAACCAGAAAAGGACAAAAGCCATAAGGCAGGCAGTTCCCAGTGATGTCAACAGAAAATTGCATGGGAGTGACTGTGAGGCAGGTAAGTCCCTGGGAGAGGCTCTAAGGCAGACTCATCCTTGGGAGGGGCCCTGGGGTTTTATTGTTGTGAGAAGTTGAGAAGTGGAGATGCCAATTGCGGCTTTAAAAACCATCATCTCCCTATACCCAGAGCCGTGCCTTCTGGGTCAAGCTGAATAACCCCACGAATTCATGTTGTCCATCTTCCCATTCTTTCCCATTCTTTTTACTAGGTCCACTTAATAGTGTGGTAGTAGATTTTTATAACATAAAATTAAATAAAATAGGTTGACATTTTATTAAGTGATATGAACATGTTGTTTTGAGTTATATAATAAAATATCAGTGGTTTCTGTGTGTGTCCATGTCTGTGTGTGAGAGACAGAGATAGAGAAAGAGAGAGCACAAGTCAATACACCCTAGTAAGAACACCTTAAAATAATTCTCTCCTCTCTCTTCTTCTCTCTCTGTATTGCTAAGCAGAGAACCCAGAACTTTGTACAACCCAAGAAAAATTCTCCCTCTGGTCTTTACCTCCAGCCCCCCTACCTGCTTTCATTTGGAGTGTGGGGTTTCTTTATTGTGGTTTGTTAGGGTGCTAGCATCTACCCAGGGTCTCCAGCACACGAGGTGAGCATTCTACTGCTGAGCTATAACTCCAGCCCCAAGATTTTGAAAGTAACTTTCTTTGCTGCTCAGTTTGAGCAGGGCAGTAAGAGTGTCTTTGGACACTAAGACTCTGCCGATAGCGAGAAGGCTTTGCAAGGCAAGTGTTTACAATGTGAATAAAGATCCTGCTCTGCTGAGAACAGGGCAGAAGCAATACTGTGACAGAAAATATGAAGTCCACTGCTGTGTTTTTTTTTTTTTTTTACGACAGAGACTGCTGTTAAAATATTGTTATAGTGATGAGTGGGAAGCAGTAGTCACAGTATGCCCAAGTGTTGTCACGTGGTCAGTGAGGAGGCACATGGCAGCTAGAGGGCTTCTCAGCTTCTTCTCACAGACAGCCTCAAAGGTCTGAGTGGGGTTAGTTGACTTTGGGCCAGCACATGTGCTAGCCTGAGCTGAGCCCATGGCATTTTATACAGGACTTGCAATGCCCTAAGTAATTAACCGAAGATGTCCATTTCTATTGAGTCCGTGGGCCCCTGTGATGGCAGAAGGGAAATATAAGAACTCCAGTTAAACTTTTTTTGATGAGGCTCCCTACACCCCTGCAGTAACAGGCCATAAGTTTCCATTTCCCCAAAAGAAGAAGGCAATTTTCTCTTGTGTGCAGTAGTACTCTGTGTGTGTGGTGTGGGTGTGGGTGTGTGTGTGGGGGGTGCCCCATTCTCTCCCTCCCCTGTCTCCCCTCACTGCAGACAGGAGCCCACACTCATGCAAGCCAAGCAGAAATAATTTCCACAGCAGTGCATCAAGACCAGAGCCGCTGTGACAGCTGTGCGTGAGCCGAGGCGGGATCTACTGTGGCTACTTCTGTTCTCATAAACAAAAGCAGGGATGTAGACCCCACCACAGAAGGGGCACGTAGATACCTATAGGCTCGCAGAAAGACGGGTGGGGAAAGGTAAGCAGGTGGAGCCTATAATCACCTCAGAGGTCTTTAGAGACAAGAGCACACAGCTCCAAATATCCAACTCCATGTGCTTGAAGCATCTATAATATTTGAAAATAAACTTTGGCTTTGAGTGCTTGCTTTATCTTTAGATTCTTTAACCGACAGAGGAAAAAGAACCACTGAGCTTCATGAGCATCTTCATAGCTCTGATTCATAAAGGATGTTACAGGCTCACAGAAAGAAAGCTGAGATGCAGCAGTGAGGCCCTGAAGCTGAAGAGCGAACCTCAGGTTGGAGAAGGAGCTTCGTTAGGAGAGGCAGCCATCGTGGATAGCATGACCCGCACCCTGAAAGGAAAGAATTTATCCCTTAATCTGATTTCCTTCGGTTTTGAAGAACAAATGGAGTCTCTAACTGTTTTGTGTTCTCAAGAAGAGGAAAGTGACTTTTGTGTCATGTGACCGAGTCTACATGCCAGAAGTTCAGAATTCACAGGGCAATAAGCCACTAGAAACAAGTCTCTATGCTCGAGGGATGGCTCAGCTGCTAAGAGCGCTCACTGCTCTTGCAGCCGACCCAAGTTCAGTTCCCAGCATCCACATCAGGGCATCCCACAAGTGCCTAAAACTCCAGCTCTAGAGGATCCAAGGCCCTCTCTGGATTCCACAGGGATCCCATAGCCACACATGCACACACTCACACACAGATATACATAATTTAGAAAATGATAAGTCTTTTAAAATACAGCTAAAATTTGTTGTGTTGAGCCTGGGCTTGGGGCAAGGGCTTGCAGCTGCAAAAGGAGAGAGCAACTTTAAATCCACAGCATCCTTTGTCCATTAACTCCGCATATGCCCAGACAGAGCCGCAGGGCTGTGTGGCCTGATTTCTGAGCGAAGGAGACGTGGCTAGAAGATGTGTGATCTGACACCTATGTCAAAACAATCCCGCCTTTCATTCATCTTCATGAAACCAAGGCCCCTCTTCTGAAGGTGTGTTTAAGAAGCTAGCAATGGATATAAATTCCAGGAGGGATGACATTGCATCTTGCTTTTTATTTTATTTCTGCAAGCTCCTGGTATGCGATTGCTCCATCAATTCCATAAGAAAGGATAGCAGTGAGAAGACAAGAGGAAGAGAGAGAAAGTAGGGTTATCAGGGAAAGGAGGGAGGTCTGAGAGAGAACTGTTCACTCACTTCCCTGCAGCGTTGTTTGCTGGGAGTGTAATGAATCAAACGAGGGTGACGGCTGCAAAAAGGATAATCACCATAATACAAATAACAGCTAACACGGCATTACCTTACTTGTTCTCCCAATTATCCCATGTGGGCTTCAAAGATTAAAACACACACAAAAACCCCAACTTCTACTCAGTGCTCAATAAATGATGGTTATCCTGATTGGCTCAGTTTCCCCCAGGTCCTTCTGTAATACCAGAGCAGATGTCTGCAGACTTCCCGGCTTTAACAGGGTGGCTTCTGTCAGCGGCAGCACATTAAGGGGCACGGCTTGGCAGTGCTGTCGGTGTCACCAATCATGCCTTCGACCAAATCACAACCTGCCAAGAAAACAAGTGTCCCTGTAGTACCTAAGGAAGGCGTCAGGTGTAGTCACAGTAATGGCAGAGTTCTTTGCTGGAGTTAATGGTGGTTGGCTGGTCTCTGAGGGCCCCTCAAATCCCTCTGCTGCTAATTAAGACTGATGCAGAAAGAGGCACCATTGTCCCCAGGGCTCCTTCTTCATCATTTCTTGTGCCTCTTACTTCTTGGTAGCTGATGCTCATCCATTAGTGCAGACTGTCCTCCTTATTTCTGATTGATGAAAATAAACTAGGACAAAAGTGGCCAGAGGAGCCAGCAGGCCTGGGTCCCCAGGCAGTGCCTCAATGGCCTTCCCTGAAATGTGAGCCCTTATCATTTAAAGCCTTGAACTTAACTGTTCTCTCCTCCATCAAAATTTGTAAAGGGCTTATCTGTACATCAGGCATGTATAAATAAACCTCAAACTCACCAACAAACAAGGAACGCAATTTCCACCAAATGCCTGAGAGCCCCTGCGTCTATTTGGCAAGGTCTCATCCTTGAAGTTTCCTGATCAGAGAGTCCAACAGCATAGAAGAGTAATTGACCGAGGTTAGCCCATGCCGACCTGTTTCCCCAGCTCACAGTCTAACTCCCCTTGCAGTTTCTGTAAAATGAAATTTCAGTACGTTTTGGTCCCTGCACCTGTCAGCAGTTGCAGAGACAGAGGCATAGCTCCATAGGGTCACCAGAATCAGCCTGAGGAGTTCCCGTAAACTTTTAGGAATCTCAAGTCAGATAAAACCAGATTCTTGGATTTGACACAGACAAGAATTTCAAGGTAGTCAATATGAAGCCAAATTTAAGTTTAATAAAATGAATTTTTAATACAGATTTTTAAGCAAAAGGGTTAAGAAAAATGAGTGATTAGGAAAGATGGGATGTGCCCAATGTGGGTATGGGCTTTTTAAGGAAGAGTCACAATTACATGTGTGAGCAGGAGACTTATATGTCATTTTGATGGCTCTCAAGATACATCTCAACAAGTTGCTAAGAAACTTTTTTTTTCTTTCCTCTCTCTTTTTAGTAAGTGTGGTTATAGGGTGGCTCTTGGGGGGTATCATGTGGATAGATTTATAATCCGATAAGATAAGACCAGAAACGACGAGTGTTACATGAGGGGTTAGGGCACATCTCGTTACTGTAAACGGGGTTTCTGGTGGGAGTTCTACAGGCTGACAGCTGGGAAGGAGTAAAAGCAAATGTTAGCATGCTGGGATTCTTGCTTCTCAGCTAGTGAAAAATATTGTCTTAGTTTGGCTCACTATTCCTGGAAAGAGACACCATGACCATGGCAGCTCTTATAACAATTAACTGGGGCTGGCTTTATAGGTCAGAAGTTTAGTCCATTGTCGTCACAGTGGGAAGCATGGCAGTACAGAGGCAGGCATGGAGAGCTACTTCATGGAGAAGTAGCTGAGAACAGCAGGAAGAGAGTGAGACACTAGGCAAGAGCATCTGAAACCTCAAAGCCCACCCCCAGTGACACACTTCCTCCAACAAGGCCATGCCTCCTAATAGTGCAACTTTTGAGGAACCATTTTCAATCAAACCATGACATGGTTTGATCTCTCGCATCCCATGCTCCCCATCACCTTCCCTGCCCTCCATCCTGCTGCAAATGGACATAAGTAATAACAGTTTGTTGGGCTTATCCACTACCACTTCCCAAGTACCTTCCATCCCCATTCTCTACTTCCTCAGTTGACACAGATGGATGCTTTCCATCAACAGGGTCTTTAGTTACCTTTGAGTTTGGGCCAGTTGAGAAAAAACACCAGGAAGCAAAAAGTCAAAAGAAAAAAAAAAGTCAGTGTTGTTATCATTCCAGCTCTCTCTATATTGGGTAATGGTTTGGTGTCTGCAGGGGGAGAGAGATGTCTATGAAAGCATGGAGCTGTGGGAGGGTCTGCCACCTCAGAGACCCAGCAGATGAAAGACAACAGACCCTTGGCCATGCCACAGAAAAGAGTTTTAGCAATCAGAGTGAAGCAAAGCTGGCACATTTATTGACTAGAGATAAGAGATAGTGTATGCTTATGATTTAAGCATGAGAAAGAAGAGTTAGCATATGCTTACAATTACCATTGAGAGAGAGACAGAGACAGAGACAGAGAGAACAGGGAGACAGGGAAATGGAACAACTTGTGAAAAGAATAGCATATACCCAACACCTTGTGGGTATAGGCTTCTCCAGAGGGCCACATTTAGCTGTCTCTACAGTGGTTGTCCATATGATTCTGCGGCATTCAAAAATATACTGTTCAAAAGAGATAGTTTCCAAGGTTTATTTCTCTCAGGAGCATTTTCTGTTTGCAAATGAAATTAGAAGATGGTTTTTCGAGTAGATCAGAAGGTATAAGAGGAGAGCGCTGGTATGGGTAAAGTCAATGTCACAGGCACCCTGACCTTAAGTAAACACAGCTGGATAGTTTAGAAAGGGGTCACACCAGGCTCCCCCAAACTAGCTACATGGCTGAGGATGGCCTTGGCTTTCTTCTTCTCTTGCTTACACCTCCCAAGAGCTGAGATGAGAGGCACGCACCACCACTCCCAGCCCATACTGTGCTGAGAACCGAACCCAGGTTTTGTGTATGCTAGCTGAGTATTCTGCCATCTCCTCCTAGTCCCCCATTTGTTGTTTTCTTAAGCATCCTCATTTGAGTTATTTCTTGGGAAAGTGTATATTGTCCTCTGTAGACAACCAAGATATGGGCTGAAGTTTCTGATGCACAGTCAATAGGAACTGCAGGCTAGATCCCAGGTGAGGTGTCTCTTTCCCTTCCCTCGTGCCCTTGGTTTTCCCTCTTTTTCTTCTGCCTGGAGTGAGGTGATTGGGTTTCCAGGGTCTTTCAACTTCATCTGGGAATATCCTACCATGGAAGGCTGCTCTGATGAAATCAGGTCCTGAAGTATGTGGAAACGCCCCCCCCCACCCCCATTCTTAATTCTGACCCAGAGGCAGTAATAGCCTAGACACTTGACTGCCTCTGGCAGCTGGCTTAACCTGGCCCACATCTGTGTAAATAGTCCTGTCTCTCTGCTCCCTTCAGCTTCTCCTTTGGAGTACACCATCTGTTTTCTGCAGGAACCCGACTGAGACAGATGTTTACATAAATACTATGAGACTAAAGGATTTAGATCAATCCCGGAATTATTTCCCTAGTGAATATGGTGTTTTATAGAGGGTCTCATTTGTAAACTTAACCAAAGGATTTTATAAATGACTATCTTAAGAAATGCTTTTGCAGTCTCTTTCCCCCAGTCCCCAGACACTATCAAGAAACTTAAAATATTTGGGGTTCCATCCTCCTGGATTTGGGGGCTGAAATCATCACTGTCAATTGAAAGATTGCAAATTTGGGGCAGAGAGGGTACACAGAGACAGATTTTCCTTTTAATAGAAGATTTATTAGATAGAGATAGTAACAGCACAGAGGGCCAAACAGAAGGTTCCATGGCAGGGACACTGAGGAGAGCGCTGACACACACCACAGACGGAGTCCTTTCTTAACAGTAGAGAGAAGAGGAGGTCTCTACTGAGTGATTGATGGCACTCGGGTGGTTGGTGGTGCATGCTTGTAGTCAGGCTTCCTCTGATTCCTGGCTGGATGTGGAGAGATAGTCTGTTAGCCTGGAATATCTGTGCAGAATTGGCTCTGACAGGAGAGGGAAGGCAAGAACCTGGTAAACCAAGTTAATAGAAGAGCTTTACAAAATGGAGTGAGTGGGGCTGGAGCCCTGGGCTCGGTGCATAATGCAATCACTGCTCCTGCGGAGCACCTGAGTCTGCTTCTTAGCACCCAGGCTGGGCAGCTCATGACCGCCTGTAGCTCCAGCTCCAAGGAACCCACCCTCTCTGGACGCCACGTGCAACTGTACTCAGGTCCCCAGACACGCACATAAACACATGATAAAAATAAATATGACAAAATGAAGTGGCCCTGACTATCAAACACTGCGTAATATCAGCAACCACTCCTTCCCCCGAAGAACTAGGTAGAAAAGTTTCCTCAGACACTGAGATGCCTTTGCGATTTGACACTGAACTGACTTTCCAGTCCTTTACTTTCTCTCCAAGGCTGTATACCTCTACAACCCCAACCTCCAGAACTCCTGCCGCAGGTCCATTCCAGCTTCTTCCGTGGGCATCCCCCTTCTCTCTTCATTCATACCATAGTCCTTTGGGAAGGTCAAGTCCTCACATGTCTACCCTCATTTTTTACTGGTACTCCAAGCTGCCTCGTCTTTGAAACATCTCTGTTGTTTTCCTTCTTTGAATTATTAATTTCCTAATATTTATCTTTATAATTTATGTGCACATGAGTACAGTTGCCCACAGATACCCTTAACATGGAGGTACAGGAAGTCGTGAGCTGCCGGACACGGGTGTTGGGAACCACACTCTGGTTCCATGAGAAAACAATGCTTACTTGTGGTCATCATCTCATTTCCACAGCCCTACTTTTTAAAGTTAGCGTCAAGTAAGCTGGCTTTCTAGGAGATGGACAAGCATAGGATGTATATTTATATTTGTTTTGAGACAGGGTCAGATTGGTCTCAAACTCACAATATATACCAGGCATACATGTACACACACGTATGTACGTGTGAAGGCCAGAGGTTGATAATGAATGTCTTCTTCAAATGCTCTCCACACCTGATTTGTTATGTCGATGTAGGAGCTCTAAATTCAAGTCTTCTGCAGCAAGCATTTTACCATCTCTCCAACCCCTTGCTCGCTTCCTTAATATTGAGTTTTGGGAGCTGTTTCTGTGGAAAGCAAAGGAGACAGTTTAGCAAGCCGGGACCCTAACTGGTTTTGGGTTTGGGGCATGCCCCTTTTGTAATACTGCATTTGGCAGTCTAGTTCCATCATTTGCACATACTATACACACACACACACACACACACACACACACACACACACATACACACACACACGGCCCCGCACACCTCTCCAAGCATCAGAATCACTAGAATCCCACCTACATCAGGCTACACATGCTGTCACTTCCGAACAAAAGTCTAGACACATTAGGGAGAATCTTCTATGTACCATCTTAAATTTGTGCATAACTGGGTATGCACAAGATTAAAATCATTTTGGAAAGGGGTATGGAAATGCTAAAACACATGAAGTAACCTCTCAGTCAAAATAAAGAGCCATCCAAACCACACTCCTTAGTAACCAGCGCTTTTTCTATTAGAGCCCAGAAAGGAGACCCCAGGCTGTGAGGGCCCTTGAACACTCTGCCTCGCTGCTTGACAGTACATGCTCCTCAATCTGCACTAGCCCCTCATTCGAAAGAATGCTGTCTTACTTTCGTCAATCTATGTGAGCCCCTATTTTCAGTTCTTTAGATAAGAGGCCCCAAACCTGGAAACGCCGGCTCACACCCTTATCCCTGGTGAGGGTTCTAGACCGTGCCCACAAATCATATGTTGAAGACGTGGATTGGAAGTATTGTCTTTCCGTCCGTGGCCAGTCTTCCATCCTCTTGTTCACGCTTCCCATAGAGCAGAAGTTTATGCTTTAATGAAATCAGTCTCACCAATGTGAGACTGGTTCATGCCTCAGTTTGGTGATAAATGGCTTCTTCCCTATATCCATGCCATAAAGATTTATTTTTCTTCTCAACCCGTGACTCTCCACCCCTTTGGGGGTCACATAGCAGATATCCTGTATGTTAGATATTTGCACTACAATTCATAACAGTAGCAAAAATCCAACAAAATAATTTTATGGTGGGGGTGGTCACCACAACTTGAGGAATTGTATTTAAAGGTTGCAGCATCAGGAGGTTGAGAACCACTGTACTGAAACAGTTTTTGGCCTTAAATGATAGTTTAAATCGAATTGATACTCTCTATATACTTGGAGTCATTTTCACATAAGATGTAAAGTTTAGTTATAGATTTATTAATTTTTACACAAGCACCCAACTGTCCCAAAATTATTTATTAACAATACCTAGGCCAGCGCTGTGGCTCAGTGGGTAAAGACACCTGCTGCCAAGGCTAAAGACCTGAGTTCAGTCCCTGGGATTGAGGTGGTGGGTGAGAGCTAAGTCCTGAAAGTTGTCCTACAACTTGGAGATGCAACTGTGGCACATGTGTGTGCATACACAAACACACAATTAATATGTGATACATATTTCTAAGCATCCATTCTCATTGAATTGCCTGTGACTAGTGACCAAAACCCAGCTGGCCATCAGGCACGGCAGCTCAGCCCTGTAATCCCAGGATTCAGAAGGCTGAAGCAGGAGGTACTCATAGATTTAAGGCCAGGGTGTGTGTGTGTGTGTGTGTGTGTGTGTGTGTGTGTGTGTGTGTGTG
>NW_026590062.1:20487136-20496292 GCF_907164565.1 Psammomys obesus | reverse complement strand
CTCTGTATATCTGTGTATGTGTGTATCTGTGTGTTTCTGTGTGTGTGTGTTGTCTGTATATCTGTGTTTACATATGTGTGCATGAGCGTGTGAAAGCCAGAGGTGAGCCTCTGGTTTTGTTTTGTTTTCTATTATTTCTCTTGGACTTTGTTTTGAGACGAGGTCTAAAACCTGAGCATACTGATTCATCTAGGCTGGTCAAGGATCTCCAAGGACCCACCTGTCTCTTCCTCTCAGCCCTGGGATTGCAAGTACATGTCAACATGTCTGGCATTTCTTTTTATCTGGGTGCTACGTACTAAACTGTAAGAACAGTAACCATTTGTGATTGCATAGCCATCTCTCCAGCTCAAATATGCAGCTTTTAAAAAGTGTTTTCAATCTACAATCATGTAAAAACACAAATCTAGAAGACACGGATATGGAAAGCTGGCTGTGTTTCATTCCTACACCTCGTCGGATGGGTTGGGAGATGATGCAGCAGAAAACACTTTAGGGACTTGGGTGTTTGGCCATCACGGAGGGCTAGATAGAGCTGAAAGTGGAGAAGACATTGTGGAGATCTCATGGCCTCCCACAGCAGACTGTTTTTGGTGTTGAAAAGATGGAAAGCTGGGTATATTCCCAGTACTCAAATGTCTGCTACAAAGAAACTCTAACCTGGGGCTGGAGGGAATCCTTGCCTTGCAACCATGAGAACCTGAGTTTGATGCTCAGAATCCTCATCTTTAAAAAGCTTAGTATCATTGTGTGTGTTTGTAATCCCAGGACTGGGAAGGCAGGGACTTCACAAGTAACAAGCTGGTGAGACACTCCGTCCCCCAAGATAAGTTAGACAGCACGAGGAGCAACACCTGGGATTGTTGTCTAGCTTTATATTCATGTGCTGACAAATGCGTTCATGCTGCCGTACACAGGTGCAGCAGCATACACACGAAAACACACACAATCTCTCCAAGATAGAGAATAGCACAGCGCGGAATATTTTATGGTCTCCCAGTGGTTTATTTTTCCACCTTTTGAGCAGGCTTCTGGGGCACAGACCTTAAAAATGCTGATTTCTAGGTAATGTCAAAGTCTTCAGACAGCACAAGCAGAATCTAGATCAAGCCTCTGGATCCAACCCCTAAACTAGTTCATACAAGCAAACCACCAACAGTTCAGTCATCCCTAAACTCCAATCGATCACTAGACATGCCATAATATTATCAACAAAGTCCAAAACCACAATCTCATGGTCGCAGTTTTTAAGGATTTAATATATTTAAATTATGTGTACTTAGGTGTATCTGTATGGGTACAGGTGCCACATAAGTGAGTGCAGTACCCAAAAATACCAGAAGAGGGCGTCAGATCTACTGGAGCTGGAGCTATAGGTAGTTAGGAGATACTCAGTGTGGATGCGGGGAACTAAACTCAGGGCCACTGAAAAGTAGTAATTCTTAACTGCTGAGCCATCTCTCCAGCACCCAAAAGTATGTTGTAAATCACAGCTCATCTTCAACTCTATTCAGCATTTCTAAAGGGGAGAGATTAGGCTAAAAGTGATGAAAGAGTCTTAGAAAGCATCCCTATGGTGCTTTTTTTTTTCAAAGACTTAATCAAGATTAATTAAGTTTTAATTACATGTGAAGCACAGAGTTGGATGCTGTGATGAATTCAAAACAAGTACAGACACGGTCAACCTTGATAGCATTTGCTCTACTCTAAAGATGAATCAGCTTGGAACCAGTGCTGAAATCCAGATCAATTGTCTCTTGTTGTGTGGTTCAGGCCTAGATCTATGGACAAACCTAAGTTCAAATAAAAATCCATGAAACTAGTGATGACCCCTTCACAGTGCTTTCTGAGAGATAAAATAACACCACCGAGGGCTGGTGAGATGGCTCAGCTGCTAAAGCCCTTGCTTTGTAAACATAGGAACCTGAATTTGATCGCCAGCCACATGAAAATTCCACATATGGTGGTGTGTGCCTATAATCCCAGCACTGGGGGAGATAGAGATAGGAGGATCTCTGGCCAGCCACTCTAACCTAACTGTTGAACTCCAGGCTTAAAGGTGGTAAATGGCTTTTCTGAGGATGACATTTGAGGTTTGTCCTCTGACTTCAATATACATGTTCACAGACTTGAATCTGTACCCACATAGAGGTGAACACACACATTCTCACACAAAGAAAACATTACTTGTGCAACAACTACTAATATAATGTTGGGGCATGGTACATACTATGTCAGTGTCCAATTGTTATATGGTTAAATAAATGGACTTGCATAAGTAGCTTACTATCTACCTGGAAAACCCATAAGCACGTAAATAAGGCCATAAAAAAAAAGAACATTAGAGTATGGCCTAGATGTCATATAAACTGCATTCTTACAACAGGAGTGAAGTGGCATGAAATAAAATTGCCTACAGAGTACGCCTGTATGGCCAAAATACCCATTGGAGAGGGAAGAAGCCTTGGACTGGGTATAAAAGCAGGCATGCAGCCAGCAATAGCTCAGAATGACATTAAGGCTGATGACCTGAGCTGGATGCCCAGAACCCATAAGATGGAAAGAGAACTGCCTCTGGGTACCACCACAAATGGAACCACCAACTCAACATTTAATTCCTCGAAATGTTGCCTTGATCTGTGTTTTGTGCTTCTAACACAAACTCATAAGTTTCAGCATTAGTCTTTTATCTCCAGAATTTTTAGAAAGAGCAACATACGTGAAGATAGACCTAATGGGTATCTATACTCAAAGAGCTCTCCCTAACCTTATACCTACTCTCGTACTGGTGTCCCCTGAGCCAACAAAGGAAAGCATATCTCCTTTTCTTCTTCAAGTCGGATAAGGAAGGAAGTATATCAGCAACAGCCTGGGCTCTGACTGCCTCCAGAAAGCTCCTCTATTATAGCATTTGGTGTAAAGTATATCTCTGTGCTCAAGTGCAAGAGATTCGTGGTAAGAATGGAAAGAGCCGTCACATTTTTACTTTTTTCTTTAGCAGTGAGGGTGGAACCTAGGGACTTTTACACAACAGCTTCCTACCTCCTTTTACAGTCACCAAGCTAGAGGATCTATTTCCTCTGGGAGAAAATACTTTCTTTAATGGTAATCTCCTTTTCTTTTGGATTTTCAGAAAGGCTTTTACTACACAGCCCTGACTGGCCTGGAACTCCCTGTGTAAACCAGACAAATTCACAAAGATCTGCTTGCCATGGACTCCTGAGTGATCAAAGGTGTGTGCCATCACCCTCAACATGGCAGTGAATCTTGATTGTCACCTTGACCTTGATGGGATTTTAAATCCCTACAGCAACACGCCTCTGGGTGTGTCTACGGGGCATTTCCAGAGAGGTTTCACCAAAGAGGAAAAACCCACTCTGACTATGGGTGGCACAATCCATGATCTGGTATGAAGAGTTGCTTCCTAAGTGTAAATACAATGTTAGCAGCTCCCATACTATTCCAGTCACGGGAGACTGTACACTCAAACTATGACCCCAAATAAACTGTTTCTTCCTTAGGTTGCTTCTCACCGGGTGTCTTGTTACAACTGATTTAAAAGGTTAAGCAGAAAAGAATTAACACTATTAAAAATGTGTTGTCAGTATTTTGAGCCACATAGTATGCTAAGTGCTTTCTGATATGGTTATGAGGTGTCCCCTGTAAATGATACAGGTGCTGAACCTTTGATTCCAAATGCTACGATATTCAGAGGCAAAGAATTGAGGAAGTGATTGGATCATGAGGGCTCTGACTTCATCAGTGGGTCCACCCATTCAACAGACTCTTAATTTAATGGGATTATTAAGACGTGGTGGTGGAATATTTTGGAAATGGTATTCAGTTGAAAGGAGTGGATCACTAGGGCTGTACCCTAGAATCTTATCCTCTTATCCTTTCATATCTCTCTGTCTCTGTCTCTGTCCCTCTGTTTCTCCCTCTCTCTCTCCCTTCCTCCCTCCCTCCCCCTCTAACCTGTTTCTCTCTGCTTCTTGGCTACCAGAGAGTGAGCAACTTTGCTCCTGCATGCCCCTCTGTCATCATGCTTCGTCTTACCACATCCTGGAAACAATGAAGCCAACTGCTTCTCTGAACCACGAGTAAACCTTCTGGGACCAGGAACAAAAACAAAGCTCTCCCACTCCAGGTTGTTTTTATTAATAATATTTTTTTCGTAGCAGTGGAAAGCCAGCTAACATGCATCCTTTGATTATTACAATGACTTTGGGAGATAGTAACAAGTCCTTGATTCATAGGTAGCTGTGGTCATTTGAATCATTTGAATGTAAAATATCTCCACAGGATCACTTGTTACATTTAGTTCCCAGTTGATGGCACTGTTTGGGAAGGTTTTAGAACCTTCTTCCCTTAGCTGCAGAAGTAGGTCACTAGGGGCAAGCTTTGAGGCTTTATATCCTGACCCCACTTCCTGTTGACTCTCTTCTTCCTGAGTGTACATGCATGCAGCCAGACAGCTTCCTGCTTCTGTTACCATGACTTCCTCACCATGGTAGACTCCATACTCCTGAGAATGCAACATATAAACCTTTCTTCCTTAAATTCCTTTGGTTGCTGTATTTTTATCATAGCAACAGAAAAGTTTCTAAGAGAGTAGTGCAAGATATTTCATTTAAAAAGATGAATTAACTTGCTGGAGGCTCCATAACAGGGGAAGATGAAGTGTAACTGTGAACTTATCCTCCACTGGCTCAAAACCCCGTTCTGAAAGTGTTCTAAATGTTGAGATAGATTAAGATACCTGGGGTCATAAGCTACATAGTCAAATCCCTCTTCCACCTATGCCTATAAAAGTTAGTGTGGTGATTAGCTAAGTATGAAGGGGAAAAATAAATGAACAGTGTGCACAAAAGGAAACGCAGAAGACAGGTGTGGAAGAAAAGAATTTGATACACATGAGAGTCTTGATAAAAGGCTGCTGAGATCTCATTACTTAACAGTATTATCTGTCATTATGGATGCTTCACAGTCCTAAATTTTACATTTATTTGTGGCTTAAAAAAAAAAAACCCACACAGAGTCTTTTTGGTCTGAAAGTCATGATGACAAAACAACATTAATTAGTTTGTAATTATCTATCATCACAGCAGAATTACAAGCAAATGAAATGTATTTTCTGGGCCTAGAGAGGTGGTTCAGTGGTTAGAGTATTTACTTCTTTTCCAAAGGACCTGAGTTCAGTTACCAGGACCTTCATGGAGTAGTTTACAAACAACTCCAACTCCAGCTCCAGGGCGCTGACACCCTCTTCTGGACTCTGTAGGTACCTGCACTCATGTGTACATACTAATACACAGGCACACACAAATACACAAAAAGTAAAAATAATACTCTTTATTAAAAAAATTTATTTCTTCCAGATGATGGTGATGATGATGATTGATGATGATGATAATGATTAAGATAGTTCACTGCTGAGAGACAGAGAGATCTTGTGGTTCACTCCGGGCTCCAGTGCAAAGCTGTGTAGTAATGTAATGACGAAATGGGCGGGTGTCATAGCTGTGATAAGGTGCCCCGACAAAAGCAACCCAGGGCCTAAGAGCCCACAGTTCCATCACGCCAGGGAAGCCAAGGCAGCTGGTCACATTGCATCCACCATCAACAATGAGAAGAGCAATGAATGCTTGTCCTCAGCTCCATTCTTCCTTTTGTGCATCTAGGATCAGATCGAAGGCCGAGGAATGGTAGCAGCAACAGTGGGTGGGTCTTCCCATGTCCATGAAGGAAATCATGATAATTCTCTGCAAACATGCACAAAAGCTAACCTAGATGATTCCTCACAGTTGTGCCCACAGGCTTTTCTTCTGTGTGATAGTTCTAGGTGATCCCGTCAAGTTGACAGTTAATACTAATCACATAGCCCCCCCCATCCTCCTCCCCTTGCAGTGCTTGAATGCTCAGTGCAGACAATTCGCAAGGATGGAAATAAGGATTCCAGAATGAGTTTCCTGTTGCGCTAGTTTTTGTACATGTTGCAATGATTAAAATCCGACAAAAGCAACTCATGGCTTTACCTTGGCTCACAGTTAAAGGTTACACAGACCATCATGATGGGAAGGCATGGCAGAAGGAGCATGAAGCAGTCGGTCACATGTATCCATAGTCAGGAAGCAGAGAGGGATGGTTGGTGCTCAGCTCACTTTCTCCTTTTTTTTTACACAATGCAGGACCAGTTAGTGGGACGGGTCACCCACCATTAAGGTGGGTCTTCCCACTTCAACCTAGAGAATTCTTCCTACACGAATGCAACTCTGCTTTTTGCTATGTAGCACAATGATACCAAAGGCTTCCCTAGCCCCCACCAATGGAATGCCTCATGAATCTGATTCCATGCTTTCTGCAACATGATGGACTCTGGAATCCTGAGCCCAAATAAACTCTCCCTTAAGTTGCTTTTGTCAAGTGTTTTGAACTAATATAATAATGAGTCATTATATAAGAAGACTAGAGAGTACCTAGAACCCAAATAAGACAGGTGATCACCCCTCTCCTATCCCTCAGAGCTAAGAGCAAGGATGCATATAAATGGTGAGCTGTAATATTCAGGATAAACTCGAGCAACAAACCCACATCCTCAAGTTAAGAGCTGCGTTCACACAATGGAGAGACAGACAATATCTCCCTGAGTTCCAGGCAATCAAAATCAGAAGGAAGGGATGGTCTTTGTGATTTGGAAAAAAAAAAAAAAAAAAAAAAAAAAACACAAATCCAGGGCTCGATGAAAGGAAGAGAATGAAGAGTCCTTATGAGTCCTTTTATCCTCCAGGCAGACTTGGGCTCTCAAATAATGCAGGCAGATATTGGGTTTAGAAAATTAGATACTGCTGAGAAGTTTGACAAGACTGGAAATGCCAAGGCTTCTTTCATTGAGTCCTAAATAAACAAAGGTTCTGACTCAGAAAGCAGGTTCTCATTCATTTGCAAATCTAATGTATGCAAAACCACCAGAGGCTTGAGGTAGATTCTATTACCTGGCCCTCAGCCTCTTCCAACCAGGATGATACCAGTCTTTGTGCTGCACTGCCTTGAACTGAATTGAACCCACACTGGGAGTCAAATGTGTGCTGAGAAATCTCTTAGTGCCAAGTCACGTGTTAAACTCCCAAGGCAAATAAAAGGCAGCCAGACGTAGTTTAGTTCTTTCTCAGAGCCTGGCACTGAGTAGCAGAGATGTGTACTAGTAGACAACTCTAAATTTGTGTAGGTAATCTTGTAAGCATTATACAACTATCAGGAGCTCCTCCTTACTCCCGTGTAAAAGGGATATAAACAGCTGGAGAGACACCTCAGCAGTTAAGAGCACTTGCTTCTCATCCACAGGGCCTAAGTTGGGTTCGTAGCACCTGAGTTAGGCAGCTTACGATTGCCTGTCATTCCAGCTCTAGGGATCTGACACCTTCTTCTGTCCTTCTTGGAAACCCACATGCATTCTCACAGACACAGACGCATAAAACAACTTTTTAAAATTTAAAAGTGGGAGTTGGAGTGGTCAAGAGCATGCAAGCTCAGCTCCTGGCAGCAACTGTCTGTAACTTCCACCGCAGACTCTAACACCTTGCTCTGGCTTCCCTGGGCACTGCACACACGTGACTCACAGACACATGGATATACATGAAGGCAAAACATTCATACACATAAAATAAAAACTAAATATCTTTTTTTAATTAAAAATAAATAAAAGGGCATACGACAAGTTTGCCACAACATCATGCGGACATTTGCAAATGGGGATATTGATAAAGCAATACCGAATACAACAGCAGAGGCCTTAGAACAACCTTATTTGCTCAAAAACAAAACCACTTCTTAAGCTGAGTACATTGCAGACTTGATATATTTGATAGAATACTAAACAAACACTTATATGGTTACATTTTATGCTGAGCCCTGAGCCAGGAATTTAGTTTTTCTCTAAATTTCTCCATTACTCAAGGTTTAGTTAGATTGTCTTTGAAATAGAACCACATCTTGTTTCCTAATTGAAGAAAGGGAACAACAAAAAGGAAAGCGATTTGGTTTTCTCAACTCAGAGCATTCTATTTTGTAGTTCTATGAAAGCACCCTTCAATTAAACAGCCGTTTTGTACTGTCCCCACCCCCCCCCCCCACCTCTTTTGGAATCACACGTAACTAAGAAAGCAAACTGTGGTAAGAACCAGACCCTCTACGTGGTGTGATGGTTCCCATTGCAAACTTCACAGGGTCTAGAATCACCTTAGAGAAAAACCCCTGGGAATGCCTATGAGGAACTTCCTGTACCAGGTTGACTGAGGTGGCAGCGCAGACCGTGTAAGTGGCAGCATTCACTAGGCTAGGACAACCAGTTGAATGAAAAGGAGAATGTGAGCTGAGCACCAGCATCCATCCCTCTCTGCTTCCCGACGGTGGGTGCCATGTGACCAGCCACCTCACGCTTCTCACACCGTCCTTACTCCACCAAGATGGACTGTATCCTGTCCAAAGAAAATGGTGTCAAATCTGAGTCATAGAAGAAGAATAGGCAGTCTGTCCTTTGCCCTAATCGTTGGAAGTTTTACCTAAGAGGGTCCTTCTCTTCAGTGCTGGCTAATTTCACAAGTCAGCTTTGCTAGGATTATGGTCTCCAGCTTATTAGTAAATCAGCCTTGAAGAGCACAGCAGGTGACCCCATTATGTGGGTAGAAACACGGACAGAAAGGTGGGTGAATGATATGTGGCTGGTGGGCAAAGGGAAGAAAGGTAATCTGGCTTCACTGTTGTCACTGTAACCAAATACACTAATAGAAAACAGCATAGGTGGGAACTTACAATTTCAGATTATCTAGTCCATCATCCTTCAGGAACCTAAAATGGCTAATTATACTGCGTCCGCTATCAAGAGCAGGGAGAAATGGATGTATGTATGCTCACTTGGTTGCTTGATTTGCGCTCACCTCGATTTCTCTACTCTTATGCGTTCAGGATACACTGCCTAGGGAATAGCACTGCCCACAGTGGCCTGGTCTTCTGACACAAATAAACTTAATTAAGACACTGCCCCAAAAATATGCCCACAAGGGTACCCCAATGTACATAATCCCTTATTAAGACTGGCTTCCCACAAGATTCTAGTTGTGCCAAGGCGTCAATTAAAGCTAATCATAAGACAAATAGATG
>NW_026590062.1:20481205-20487126 GCF_907164565.1 Psammomys obesus | reverse complement strand
TCTAGGTCACTGACATCAATCTGCTATGACTCGGCATGGCAGGCTCCTCTCCAGGTACCTAAGTGTGAGAGTCAAGCTTCTGAGATATAACTGGCCCCAGCTGTTGTCTGTGCCACTCAATGTTTTCCCCCAAGCCCCTGCTACCAACAGTTGTCATAACAGCTCACGAGTTCAATGCTCATTATTTGCAGTTTTTAATAGAGATGCAAATACAGACTATAAAAAGCACTCACAAAAATAGAATGTTTGCTTATAGAATAGAGCAGCACTCCGAGAGGAGCACACAGCAGCCTGCAAAATGCCTGCTTGTAAAACTGTGAGTTGGGGAAGATGGCTCAGAGGATAAAGTGTTTGTTGTACAAGTGAGGACCAGAGTTCAAATCCCTAGGACCCCGCAAACTGTGTAATAGTAATAGTATTTCTATGGTGAGCTGGGAGACAGAGGGAGGAGAATCCCCGGATTTCCTGGGCTAGTTAGCCTGAAGATGCACCTACACACAAGAAACCCCTGTAAAACAAGATGGAAGGCAGAGAGCGTCACCCAAAGTTGTCCTCTGACCTCCACACTGCTGCATTCATTGACACACACAATTAAGTCATACCTCTAATCTGTGAATCACATTTTTCAGTGAGAGCAGGACAGGCTCAGTGAGTCAGGCTGCTGGTAACCTGAGCAACTGCAGCCTTGCGGTGTGAATTAAATAGTCATTTCCACCTGTCACCGATTTTCTTTTCTTGTGAGCAACAGCTCTATTCATCAGGAGAGACCTTGATGGACACGCTCTTTCCCTATCCACAATGAGGTACACTCGGGGAAGCTCGCAGAGTGTGACAGGGGCACTGGGCCCGCTGGACGCTGCCTGAGCGGGTCACTGAATCTGACTGTACTGCTATTCCATCCAAAATGTCTAGTTCTGTTATTTTTTTTTCCTTTTGCCCTCTCCCTAAAGAATGCTGTGATTACTTTACGCCAAACCACTCAAGGATAATTCGTACTGTCAGGCAACCCTTGTGTTTGCCCATTATCCGACAGTTTGGGGCTTACTTCATATTCCGGAGTGGCGTGTTATAATGTAACATGGTTTGAAATACTGTAAAGCAATAAGCAGAGTAACACAGTTTGACATCTTGAGTCTCGGAGGAGACTTGCCTCCACTGGCTACGCCGAATTTCCACTTCCCTAGTACCTGCGCCTTTGATATTATATTTGACTTTTGGAAGCATTATCTATTTTTTAAATGCAATTACAAGGGTGAGGTGTTGGCAAAGAAAATCTTTTCATGCTTGATAAAAACAGGGGTGACATGTCAGCCTTCAAATTGTAGTCTCTAGAAGAACACCATAGGCCCTGACATATGACATGGCAGGGACTTTGAAAAGTTAGGGTACATCCTCGGTCCCATGGTTAAACACTGCTGGCTCAACCTTTGCACACCCAGTGAGTGATTCAGCCATTACTACTTATTCCACAAGGCTCTAAGGAGAAACAGAGGAAATGACCAATGGGCCCCTCCTGCCGGCTTAAGGAGCATCACTGAAGAGGCAGAAAGCGTGTTAGAGCCAGGCGGTGGAAAGGGGAGCTGTGATGCGCTGTCTTCTGGGTATGACGTGGCTACTGTACATGTAAAATCACCACAGTGGTGGTGCTGTGGTTATTCACAGAGCCTCTTCCAAATCTTCCAAAACAAACAAACAAACAAAATTTCTGCCCTCCTTTGTCATGTTCCATCCATCTTTTCTTTCATGGAAACAGTTGCGAGCAATGTTCCTGGTTGTCAGATAGATTCCATATTTTCCGAATTATCTTTGAGAGATGTCTGAGATGCTGAGGACTGTCTTCCCCTTTCCATATCACAGGAACTGTGTCACTCTCAATCATTTGCACACACTGATGCCGATCTTTGTCTTACTGGCTCTGTAGACTGTAGAAGCCTCTTTTCTTTTTATTCCTGAAAGCTCTCAAATCATTTCCAGACCTGTTATAAATGTCACCTCATGGATTCAGTAAAAGCTGAGTATTTAATGTTCTCTCTCTCTCCATATATATATGTAAACAATTTGGCATCTATGTCTGAATTTTGCACCTCAAATTCAACACACAGAAGCTTGAAATATTCAGAAAAATAGCTATTGCTGTGTGTGTGTGTGTGTGTGTGTGTGTGTGTGTGTGTGTGTGTGCGCATACTTAGGTTGTAGAGGTCATAGGACATCCTTAGTGTTGGTCCTTGACTTCCACACTGTTTGACACAGGGACTCCTATTGTTCTGGTTCATGAACATCCAAGGATTCTTCTGTCTCCACCTTCCATCTTGCCATAGGGATTATAGATGACTGGATACAGCATCCAGCTTTATTTGGGTTCTGGGTATCCAAACACAGGTCTTCCTGATTGTGCTGCAAGCACTCTACCCATGAGCCATCTCCCTAGTCCAAGCTAAGTGTTTGCTCTAAGCCTTAAACCAGTGATGTCTTATGTTGCTAACACGTCGGCAGCTTCACTGTCCATACTGAACACTAAGTGCAGCTCTTTGCAGGTGGGGCATACAGAACAGGTGAGATCATCTCTTGCTGTCCATGGGGCACTGATTCCAGTCCCCTGGGAGGATATCAGAATCAAAGCATGTTTAAGTTCCAGATGTAAAATGGTATAGCATTTACATCCAACCTGCATTCTTGCCCTGTACACATTTGGTAACCTCTACATCATCTGTAACATGTAATGAAATGCAAATATCTTTTGTCATCA
Organism: Psammomys obesus; assembly: GCF_907164565.1. Classification (NCBI taxonomy): domain Eukaryota; kingdom Metazoa; phylum Chordata; class Mammalia; order Rodentia; family Muridae; genus Psammomys; species Psammomys obesus. Next base: position 20,484,380 of record NW_026590062.1, on the reverse strand, counting down.
TAATAATAAGAATAACGCTCTACATACTCAGAAGAGATGCAATAGCTATTTTTCTGAATATTTCAGCCTTCTGTGTGTTGAATCTGAGGTGCAAAAACTCAGACATAGATGACAAATTGTTTCTATTCTCACTGAGAAAGAAACAACTTAATTACAAGAACTTTTATTTTATCCAGTGTCACGTAATTGGAGAATAGGAGAGTTACTGATCTAACCCAGGTAAGACTAAGAACAAAGTCTGTTTTCATTTAAACAATGTTTGATCTGGACCTGGTGACACAGGACTGTCGTCCCAGCTACTGAGGAGGCTGAGGCCAGAGGATCCAATATTCAAAGCCAGCCAAGGCAATTTAATGAAACTCAGTCTCAAAATAAAAGGTTGGTATATAGAGCTAGGGTTATACGTCAGTGAAAGGGCACCTGCCACACACACACACACACACACACACACACACACACACACACCACATGCACATGCACGAGCACACCCCATGAAGGAAGACTCGGGGTGTAACTCAGTGAAAGAACATTTGCCTAGAATCCCCCAGTGAGGGGCTGGGGTGAGGCTCAGTGGTAGAACACCTGCCCAGAATCCCCCAGTGAGGGGCTGGGGGCATGGCTCAGTGATTGAGCACCTGCCTAGTCAACACAAGGATTTAGATTCAATCTCCAGTGTATGGGAGGAGGGGAGAAAAAGAAAAACCTACTCTCTGGCATGCCCTCAAAAGACAGAATTCCCATATGGTTTATCTCTAATGCCTAATACCTGGGCTACAATCAAAATCCATGCTTTGTGATTGAAGGAGAGAGAATAGAAAAATCATCAGACTTCCTAAGGCTCAAGGGGGAAACCAGGAGGCTCCCTGGTAATTTGGCTGAAGTAACTATTCAGTCAACATTGAATCAAATGTGAATTGAATTGAGTTACCTCAAGTAATAGAGCTAGATTCGTCTCCCGAACTGAAGACAGAAAACTCCCTTCTATATGACTTTGCAACTTATCACTGTCAGATAGGCTGAGCGAGGAGAGCTGGGGCTGAGCCGACTTACACAGAAGAGTCTGGAAAATAATCAATTGAATTCAAAGTGCTATACATCATGGATGTTTAGAGACAGAAGAGACCTGGGAGAGATCATCTGCTTCTCCTTCTTCATTTCACAGAGGAAGAAAAAAAAAAAAACATTTCCAGTGAAGAGTGTAGCTTCCTCCAGCATCACCCAGGTTTGGGGAATGTTAAGGCAACAGGGTCACCCAATCCTTTTTCTGACCTGGTAAAGATTGAGGTACCCTGGCTTACACAGCTTAAGAGACACGAGACACAATGACACACACCAAGAGGTGGAGGCAGAAGGATTTTGGAGTTCAAGGTCATTCTCAGCTATACAGTATATTCAAGGCCAGCCTGGGCTATAAGAGCCCTGTCAAAAAGAAAATTAAATAAGGAAATATGTTAGGAACTCATGCTAGCTGAAGAAGCTGTGGGATTCTCATGATGGATGTCATAGGAATTAATACCCTCTGCCCATCAACTAAATCATTGGTTGTATGGAACAAATCCAATTCTCTTCCCTTCACAACAGTCAGCTCTTGGAAGAATTAAGAAAAAAAAATAGTCTTTTCGGTCAGTTTCCATGTTCTGTGATTCAGATGAGAAATCTAGCTGAAAATATCTATATGGATGTTTATGGTTAGTTCCCTGGATTCTAACTGAGTGAGAGGGGGGAAGGGGTACCTAGGATTAAAACAAGAGCCTTATGCTTGGTAGGCAAATGCTCTACTCCTGAGCCACACCTCCAGCCCCTTACTGGGGGATTCTAGGCAGGTGCTCTACTCCTGAGCCACACCTCCAGCCCCTTACTAGGGATTTCTAGGCAGGTGCTCTACCACTGGGCCACACTCCCAGCTCCTCGATGGCAGATTGTAGGCAAGTTCTTTGCCACTGTGCTACACCCAAGCCGTTTTTACTTTTTATTTTTAGGCAGTGCCTCACTAGGTTGCATATGCAGCCTCCTGCCTAACCTTCCCACATACCTGAAATTACAGGCATGTGTCACCAGGCAAGAAGTGGCTTTCTCTCCTCATTTCTTTTCTAAAAAAAAAAAAAAAAAAAAAAAAAACTGAAAGTGTTCCATTTGTCTATTTCATCTAAAAGAAAACATCTATACAGACATATAGCAGTTGAAAATAATGGTATCACGTGGTCTTCTATACATTTATATGTGCATGGTATTTATTTGGCTAAATGAAGCATTTGAACTTAGAGGTATGTGTCATTTTTCCAAACTATTTTCTTTTTCATGAAAAGAAAAAAAAAAGTAACAGTTTTAAAAGTGAGACTTTCCAAGTGTGGGGTAATCTTGTCCACCTTGGCTACTCAGGAGGCTGAGGCAGGAGGATCACAAATTCAAGGCCAGCTTGGCAGCTTTTGACACCCTTGTGGAGACAACAACACCAAAAACAAACAAAAAATAAAATAAATAAAAGAAAAAATGAGAGTAAAATCCTTGCAGTTTAACAATCAGGCCCTGACCGGTGGAGCCTGACCCAGGGTCTTCCAAAGCCACTTAGAGCCTAACTTCTAATGACGCGTGAAGCCTGACCACAAATGGCCTGTCTCAAGTGAGAAAACAGGCGCTGTAAGATTTACTGCTGAACAATATAGTGAGCAGTGAGCCTGTTGACTCAGGTACAGACACTTCCACAAACCGCCTGTGTTTCCCTTCATCTGCTACTAAAACTCTCCCCACCTCTCCACTCCCTCTGTTCTTCGAGAGCTTTTCTGCTCCAGCTCCACTAAAGTGTATTTAATTAACTCTCTATCCCCAATTCTTTCCGCCTTTGCATTAAATTAATTTTTAGTCCATGAATCAATGGCCCATTACCATTGTCCATGCACAGCAACCTTATCTAAGAATAAAAAATAAAGGACTGAGGTGTGGCTCAGTGAGGGCCCAGTGGGCCCATGTCTCAGTGGTAAAGAACTTACCTAGGAGCCCTCAGAGAAGGTTTAGAGGCATAGCTCAATGGTAGAGCACTTACACAGAACTCCTCAGTGAAGGTTTAGCAATATTGCTTAGTAGTAGAACACCTGCCTAGAATTCCACAGTGAGGGGCTGGAAGTGCAGCTCAGTGGTAGAGCACCTGCCTGGAATCTCCCAGTAAAGGATAAGGGGT
>NW_026590062.1:20447139-20481195 GCF_907164565.1 Psammomys obesus | reverse complement strand
CAGTGGTAGAGCACCTGCCTGGAATCTCCCAGTAAAGGATAAGGGGTGTGGCTCAGTGGCAGAGCACTTGCCTAGAATCCCCCAGTGAGGGGCTGTGAGTGTGGCTCAGGGGTAGAGCACTTGTCGAGTAAGCTACAGGGTCTTAGGTTCAATTCCCAATACAGGGGAAAGAAAGAAGAAAAATAAGACATGGAAAGGGTCACACACACACACACACACACACACACACACATACACACACACACAATAGCTCACCCTATAACACTCATACTGGAGACTAGCTTGAGTGACATGCTGACCTTGATGGAACATGCTCTCCTTCCACTCTTTTTCTATCAGCAGCATGCTTTCTGATTGCTTTCCAAGAAGGGTTTCACTCTCCGGAGAACACATCTTAAGCAGCCCCATCCTGGTACGCCATCACTTAACACAGTGGCTCTGTGAAAGGGTGTGGTTTGGAAGGCTTCGTGGTGCTCCTATTTATTCTTCTTGGATGCTTAGAATGTGTGCACCTGATCATCAAGAGCTATTCACTGGCCATCTCCATTATGCTGGGTATGGACAATACAGATTTCCTTCCTAAAATGCTGCTCCAGTCTGTCTTTTGAAGGGAGACATTGATTTACATACATTTCCAAGGGCCTACACAATAGGCAGAGAATTAAAATAATGGATAAAAACTAACAGAAAACAGGTGTGACTCTGAAATTTAGAGTGTGCGTTCTCCAGCCTTGGAGCTCTCTGGGAGAAAGAATATTTACCATACAATAACAGGGATGACAGAGAAGAAAACAAATAGCATGCAATAAACAATAAAGTCTCATTGAGTGAGCACTGCTCCCCAGCTGGAGCCCAGATCAGCATCTAGCTGTGTAACCAGATAAAACAAACACACAAAAAAAAGACTGCTATGTTAAGTTGGGTTTTTCTCCCCCTGTAGGGACTGGGAAGCGAAGATGCCAAGAGCGTCATTTAATGTTTTAAAATATTCTCCAAACAGCTTCATGGGCTGAATCATCTGGGTTGATGAATTGAATACCAGGTCTGATGTTCTCCCAAGCAGGGTATCATGTGAGTTCACAGGAGAGAGCCATCCTTCAGCTACACGGCTGAGACAGTAAGACCATTCACGGTAGACAGACAACCCTCCAAGGCCAGCTCCTGGACTGTGACAAGGGAACCGATAATATGCTTGCTGACCTTCAGTGCTCAGAACATCTTGGAAGTGGAAAGGGCTTTGGTTATTTCTGCCCTCCCAGTGTCTTCAGGTGTCCTGAGGCTGAATTAGTTCAACCAGCTACTTCAGTCTAAGTAGCCATTTTAAGTGCCTCTTACCTTCATGAGCGGAGCTCTGGGTCACACGGCCAAATTAGGCTGGTTTCACCCCTCATGTCTTTCTGCAGATGACACTGGACAGATGGATGGCAATTCCCCAGGGGGACTGAGACGGGGTGAAATAAAGGCAGCCCATTTTCCATTAGTTCCTACAGTTTGAATCTGCTGTGTCTTTTGATGGCCTGTGTGGTGAGGGCTTTTGGGAAAAAAAAATAATAATTGATTGATTTTTTTTATTCACTTTACATCCTGGTTGTAGCCTCATCCCTCCTCCCCTCCCAGCACCACCGACCCTCCCTTTCCCTTCCCCCCTCTCCTCTTCCTCAGAAAAGGGGAGCTCCCTTTCCCATCCACCCCAGCTCATCAAGTTGAATCAGGACTAAACATGTCCTCTTTCCCTGTGGCCTGGCAAGGCCGTCCTGCCAGAGGGAAGTGATCAAAAAGCTGGCAAGTAAGTCTGTGTCCAATTCACTCCCCACTTCCCTTACTAGAGGACCCATGTGAAGCCTAAGCTGTCCACCTGCTAAATCTTTGTAGGGGGCCTAGGTCCAGTTTATGCATGGTCCACGGTTGATGCTTCAGTCTCAGCAAACCTCTCTGGGCCCTGGTTAGGTGGCTCTGTTTGTCTTCTTGTGGAGCTCCTGTCACCTCCAGGTCCTTTACTCTTTTCTACCACTTTTCCACAAGACTCCCTACACATCACCCAATGTTTGGCTGTTAGTCTCAGCATCTGTTTTGAGGCACTGTAGGGTAGAGTCTATCAGAGGACAAGTCTGTCAGGCTCCTGTCTGCAAGCTTAACAGAGTATCTGTCATCATAGTGTCAGGTGTTGGCTCTCTCCCATAGGTTAAGTGTTTGGTTGGGCCAGGCATTGGTTGGGCATTCCCTCAGTCTCTGTTCTATCTGCCCTATCTATCCCTGCACATATTGTAGGCAGGGTACACTTAGGGATGAAGTTTTTGTGGGTGGTTTGGAGTTCCCCTCCCTATACTAGGAGGCTAGTCTAGTTAGAAGGTGTCCCCGTCAGTCCCTATGGCCTCTGCTATTAGGAGTCACCACTTGAATCCCCCTCATATCCTCCCAGGGTCCCACCCTGACTAGCTTGTCACAGAGACATCTCACCCTTTGTTTCTCTTTTCTCTACAGGCTTTCTGTCCTCTCGCCCTCACTCTCCCCAGGAATCTCTTTTTCAAACAAACTCTCAGACAACTCAAATGTTGCTTCTCAGCTAGACATATAGTACCAATGTTTCAAAAGCCTCTAAGGGTATGGTTTTCATTTCCAACCAGACAGCCATCCTTAAAACAGTTCTGGGTATTAAAAAGACTCACTGGGCCTGCATGATGGCTCAGCAGGTGAAGGCACTTGTCATCAACTCTGAAAACTGAGTTCCATCCCTGGAACCCACGTGGTACAAGGAGAGAACTGAGTCCCATGCATTGTCCTCTGACCTTCACATGTGTGTCATCAATGAACAGGCACATGTGTGCACAAGCACATACATACATACATACATACATACAAACACACATACTTAATTAATGAATTAATTAATTAAAAGGACCTGGCACCTATTCTGCCTTCTACAGTAATCTTTCTTCCTGCAGTATTGACATATGATTACAAGACACCCTGGGCCCATTGTCTTAAGATTCCTATCCTCTTTTGAGTGTCTTTCAATGGCTTGTTCATAATAAAGTTTAAACTCACAAAAGCATAAAACCCACCATAACCAGCCTTACCCCTACCCCTCTCATTAGTTTTTATTTGGGGAGACATTGTGCTGGTGATGGAACTCAAGAGCTTGACACATGCTAAGTAAGTGGCCTAGCTGCAGAGCACACTCGTACCCCTCAATGCAGGGTTCTAGGCAAGTGCTCTACAGCTGAACCTCATCTCTACTGTTGAAGGATGCTCAAAACTTCTCAACGCCTCCCCAAACCAGAGGAGAGCTCGGTTCAACAAAGGTAGCAGAGACAGTGCAGTCAGAGGAGCTAAAGACGTGGCAGTACAGGTAGATGCTCTATGTTGAAGAGGACTGTTTTTCCTAGACCCCCACAAAAGGAAGTACCATTTATCCTGGTTTCAACTTCCAAATCAGCTGCTACACAGAACCTGCTATTCACACCCTAACTTGGGAAATTTGAGGGTGTCTTTGAAAGCAGAGGATCCTTTCTCAGGGTGTAGTAAGCTTTATTTCAGAAGTTAGGGTATCAGATTTAGTTACACAATACTGTCATTAACTAGTGAGTCGATTTCAGGGTCTCCCTCCCACCCCCCGCAAATCCAAAGACTGGAATTCACTGACCACAGAGGTTGAGTTTTAGAAAGTGTGTTATTATGGGGATCTTAGCAAAATAAAGAAAATTTTGCACTCCTATAGTATAGAAAAGGGGGTACAAGGAAGCGAGGTACCACTGAGGGTTATTGCCTTGGAGTTAGTAAAGCTTGACCACATGGAGGCAAGGACAAGGGCAGGGGACTGAGCTGGTCAGTCCAGCTCCTATTCACAGGGTGTCCAGATGTCTTCGTTTCAGTCACATCCTCACATCCCCCTTTGAGAGAAGAGGGTCTCACGTAGGAGAAAGAAGAAAAGGAAAAAACCAGACTCCACCCCTACCTGTGTTGGTTATTTTTGTGTCAGCTTGATGCAATATAAGTCATTTTGGAAGAGGAAGCCACAACTGAGTAAATATCTCCATGAGATCGAACTACAGGCAAGTCTGTTGGGGGGGGTTGCCTTGATTGACAATTGACATGGGAGGGGCTCAGACCACTTGTGGGTAGTACCACCAATGGGCAGGTAGTCCTGCACTGTGTAAGAAAGCAGTCTGTGCAAGCCACGAAGAACAAGCCAGTAAACACGGTCTCCGTTTCAGTCCCTGACTGCGGGTTTTTGCCTTGAGTTCCTGCCTTTTTTAAGTTGCTTTTGGTCATGGTGTTTTATCACAGCAATCAAGACACAAAGTCCATACTTTTCTGCTGTCCCTAACCCCTGGCCAGAACAGAACCAAGGACATTTTCCGCTTCTGGCCAAGGACAAGAATTAGAACTGTTTCCTCTGGGGGCTTCTGCCCCTAAATCTACCTAATCAGATTCTGTCTCCTGTCCTTCTTATAATTAGCAGGGAACATGCTCAGAGCATGGCTTCCATCTGTCCCTCATTCAGGTCAAGCAAACAAAGGTCATGGGCTCATGGTCCTGCCACAGCCAACATCCTGACCATGAATAAGGGTGACTCTCCACAAATCTGGGAATTTTTACACTCTGCAGATGCCCTATGGGCCATGATGACCTTGAACTCCTGCCTCCTGACAGTAGACAAGCACTCCATTTCCCCTTCCTTAGTTCAATTTTGTTTCTTTCCTCTGCTTCCCATAAGGGATCACTAATAAACAAGTTGTACACCAACTTTGTCTCAGCGTGTGCTTCTCCGGATTTAAGCCGGCTGCACCATAGGCTCTTGACTGTAAATCGTTTTTTTTTTTTTTTTTACTCTCTAAGAATCACAGGCAAGCGTTTTGAAAGCTGGAAGAACAGGCCCTCAACATATCTTTGCCTGAGGCAAAGCAGGGCAGAAGATCACAAGGTTTCTATTAGACCAAAATCTCTCCAAGGTAAGCTCTGTGTGTAGGCGGCTAAGACCCTGAGTTGCTGCAATTTATATTTAATGTGCAAACACTCTGACTATAGAAGCTGGATCAAAACATTTATCTTGGAAAGAAGAGAGAAAACATTAGATCACAATATACTGATATTCAAGAAGAGAAGAAGAAAGGCAGGAAGGAAATGCATACACACACACACACAGCTGAGAAGAGAGCTCAGTCAATAAACTCTTTGCTATGCATCTAAGAGAGGACGTGAGTACTACCAACTGAATCCATGTGAGAGAAGCCTTGAGTGATGCATGATTATAATCTTACAACTGAGATTGTTCTCTGCCCCCTATACACATGCACAAATCTATGTGCACCTGAGTACACATGGGGGTATACACACAGGAGAAGGAGTAAATTAAAAAAAAAATCTCTTGCTCCCAACTATATACAGAGGTTCTCTTGGAGAACTGGGAAGGCTGTTGGCCACTGTAATATATTGTTATGCATGGCTGCCAGAGCACTTGCAGAGCAACCACAGATCATGTCTGACATTGCCTTTGCTGACCTTTTCAATACTGCCCAAGCACTGTGGAACTGGTGTTTCTAGAAGAATTCAAATCAAATGTAGTCAGGCAGAAAGGATTTGGCTGTGGGCAAAGCCCAGTCAGTTGCTCTGCGGTTCACCCTGTCATTCTCATGTAAATTGTAATTCTTTATAGGCATGGCTGGTCTTCTGCCCAGGTGCGAGATGCTCTCTTGGAAATGAAGGGGAAGGCCAGAAGGCCATAGTATCTTCCTGCAAAGGGCTTGGCTCCTCCACTGACAGGAGCAGCTCAGATCCTGACCCCAGACAGAGAGACTAAAAGAAGCTGTTAGGCCTCCCTTGAAAACATACAAAGGAACTTTGACATTCAAAGAGAATGAGAACACCAAGCCCAGGCACAGTAGCACACTCCTTTAATCTCAGCACTCCAGAAACTGAGACAGCAGAATCACAAGCTCCAGTCCAGTTTGCCAACACAGCAAGACTCTGTCTCAAAAACAAAGGCTAGGGATGTAGCTAAGCGGTAGACTGCTCAAATAGCATTCTCAAGGCCCTAAGTGTGATGGCTGGTGTGTAAGATAACAGGCAAGCAAGACAAGCTGGGCATGGTGCTGCATGCTTATGATCTCAATGCTTGGGAAGCTGAAGCAGGGGGGAATGCTGTGGGTTTGAGGCCAATGTGTACTAACTATAGGATGTTCTAGGCCAGCCTAGATGATTGTATAAAACCCTGACTCCAAAAATAAACAAGAAGGAAAAGAAGGAAGGAAGGAAGGAAGGAAGGAAGGAAGGAAGGAAGGAAGGAAGGAAGGAAGGAAGGAAGGAAGGGAGGGAGGAAAGAAGCAAGGGATGGAACGTACGTACGAACGAATGAAGGAACGAAGGAAGGAAGGCCACTTTTAGTTGACTTGAAATTTGGGTTTTAGGGGTCACACATTGTCCCTACTGATTTTGATGTAGTTGGTTAGGTTCATCTGCAGGGACCTTTAAGGTCTTAACCTGAAAGTTAGAGTCTACCAAATCTTCATCTCAGACATGGGCACCATTGAGAAATGTTTTGTCCAAAACTAACACGTAGTTAACTTGACCTAGCTTTATCCCAGCTCTCTTCCACCTTCAGTATTAAAGGTACCTGCCTACCAGACACTGTGAACATCTACATGAAAAGGACAGGGAAAGCTGGTGTCCACGCTGCTGAATGATCTGTCCCTATTCTTAGAAAAGACACAAACGATGGTCCAATTATTAGCCTATCTATCTCTTGCCTTCATTATTTAGCTTATTGTTTTTGTTTGGGGGGAAATTTCTTGAGGTTCTAATGTAATCTAGTCTTACCGTAGCTCAGGCTGGCCTAGAACTCTTTGATCCACCTACCTCAGCCTCCTGAGTGCTGGGATTAAGGCCTACCATGAAGAAATTTGTCCTCATTCTTTCTATCCTTATTAAAAATGAGTTTTCCCCCCACAATCTTCCTTCTCCTCCTTCTTTTCTTTTTTTTTTTTTAAGCCTTTATTTCTCTCCCAAATATATGTCTCTGCCATTGTTTTTTCTGGGGGATGAGCTTCCAGACCTAAGTCCAAAAATAACTTGTTTGGGGTTTCTTTTTTATATGCTTTTCCCCAAGTAGAGCATCCAAATTCGCCCACTTTCACAAATTCCTTGGCAGAGGTGCTCAGAGGGAATCTGCCCTAGAAGGCAGAGCATGGAGCAAACTAGAGAAGGAAGTGGTGACACTGTGGATTATATAATTCTTCCTTCCTACTGCTAAGAGCACAGGCAGGAGGACTGGGCGTGCCAACTTGGCAGCAACACTGTGGGCCCTGTGCCTGCTGGGGAAGGGCTCCAGAGGACCATCTGGGCAGACTTGGCAATCATGGCCTCCTCCCAGAGCCTTCTCTATCCTCAGCCACTGCCCCCCTTGTTGAAATTTTGAGGGTTCTCGAGGCAATGTTTCCTAGGCTCACTGGAATGCTCTGCAGTAGGGCTGAGGAGATGGTTCAGTCATTAAAGCACTTGGGACACAAGCAAGAGGAACTGAGTTGGAGCCCAGAACTCAAGGAAAAGTCAGTTGTGGTGGCATGGACTTAAAGTCCCAGCACTGGGGAGTCAGAGACAGGGGGATCCTGGAGCTCACTGACCAACATAGGCAGATCAGCAAGTAGAACTCTGATTTCCTCCTGTGAAAACACACACAGGCGCACGCACACAGGCGCACGCATGCACGCGCACATACACACACACACACACACACACGCACAGATGCACACACAACGGGGAAGGGGAACTTGCTGTGTTAGACCTTCAGAATCAGAAACTGTAGGGCAAGGCCTAGCAAGCCGGCAAGCTTTCCAGAAGATTCTAGAACATGCCACAGTGTGAGAACCATTGCACAAATGGAAACCCTTGTCTATTTCTCTAGCTGTACATGTACCTAAACTGGATTTCATTCCACATGGAACATTCTTGACTGGACAATTAGCCTACATGTGAGGGGAATTTGGCCACTAGCTGGAAGTGGTCAGAGGCACCTGCAGGAATGAACCAGAGAAAAAAGCATGGATCCAGATCAGGGGTACCAGGATAAGGTCTCATCCCAGCAGGTAGCAGTATTGCTAAGAAAAACCATGAAATCAACACCTCTCGACAGGACAGAACACAGCGAAGCCAGAGCCGCACCCACTCACATCAGTAATAACTCAGGCATCTACGGCTGACTATGCATCCTGCCCTAGTCAGAACTGTCTCAGGAGCTGGTAATGATGTTGAATTTCAACTTGACAAGATCTAAAATCACCCAGAAAACATTCCCCTGGGCGTATCTATGAGGGGCTCTCTAGAATGAATTAATGAGGTGGGAGGTCCCATGGACTGGGTGCCTGGACCGAATGAAAAGGAGAAAGTGCATTGAGCACCAGCATTCATCTCTCTCTGGTTCCTGACTGTGGCTACAGTGTGACCTGTCTCACTCTGGTGCTGCCATGCTTTCCCTGTCTTGAAGAAGTGTAGCCTTCGACTGTGAGCCAACATCAACCTTTCCTCTTAAGTTGTTTCTATCTGGTGTTTCATCTCGGAAATGAGGAGGTGACTAACACATTCAGTTTGATTGAAAGCACCATGTTCTTCCATGGAAAAGAGCTAGTAGGAAACAGTGGATAGATCTAATCCAATCTTGCAAGTTATAAACCCGAGAACCTACTGGACCCTCAAGTGAGAGATCATTAGAGCTCACTGAGACAAATCAACAGAGCAACTGAAACAGAAAACCTTGCAAAGAAAGTGGAAAAAAAATTTCAAAGACATCACCAAAAAAGCTCCAAGAAAACAATTTTAATTAATGAAAAGTACATGGGATTCATTTCTCCAAAAATACATAACAGCTCTAGAAATCAAAGAAAGGAATAGGCACTGAAACCCAATATGTTTAACAATGGCATGCTGCTTTGGGGAGGGGAGTTATTCCTGTTAATTCCTGGTGCTTTCTCTACCTAGATTCCTTAGGATTCCAGGACTGTTACAATGAACAGAAGTCACTTCCTGGGGACTAGGAGAATGGCTCAGTGGGGAAAGCACTTGATGGACAAGTGAGGACCTGAGTTTGAGTCCTAGCAACTTCATAAAAAGCCAACTGTGAGGATGTGTATCTGTAATCCCAGCATCAGGAGGGAGTGAAAGGAGGGTCCCTGGGCTCGCTGTCAGCCAGGTAGCCTATTTGGAAGGTTGCAGGCTAGTGAAAGGCCCTGTCCCAAGAAAGGTAGATGGCTTCTAGCAAAAAACACTTAAGCTTGTCCTCTGGCCTGCAAAACACACACGCACATATAGGCACTCACACATGCATGCTTGTGGGCATGCATGCACGCACACAACACACACATGCATGCATGCACACGCACATACACTTGTGTGCACAAGCATTCACATACATGCAGAGTTGTCTCCACGACTACCTCATTTCACATACCAATAAGATACAACATGGGGCACAGCATATTTGAATACAGCTCAATAAATGAGCAATTCTAGACCTTCGAGTTCTTGAGGAGTAGATAGGAGGCAAATTCGGTACATGGTGTTCCTTCCCTTTCCCCTGCCTTTTGGTGAAGCATGGGGGACTCGTGTGTTGGTACACACCTACAACCTTCATATCTCTTAAGTGAAGGCTGCAAGTTCATAAGAACCTAGCTTGGGGCTGGGAGGATGTTGGAGAAGCTAAAGCATTTGCCACAGAAGTGTGAAGACCAGCATTCACATTTTCAGAACTCAGGTCAATGCCAAGGGGACCTGTAAGTCTGTCCTCAGAAGGCAGAGAGAGATGGGTCCCCGGAGCAAGCTAGCTAGCAAGATTACCCATGAGCTCTGGACTTCAGTTAGAGACCCTGCCTCCATGAATGAGTAAAGAGTGTTGAAGGATGATTCCCAACATCAACCTTTAGCCTACACACACACACACACACACACACACACACACACACACACACACACCACATATTAAAATGGAAAGATTTACATCTTTTGCCTTTGATTTCAGTGCTAATGTCACCATGTATTTTTCTTTATAAGCCCCAATATATCTTACTATTTTGGCTTAAACAGTCAATTATCTTTGAAGAAGATTCAAGCTATAAGATAAATCCCGGCTAGACATAAAAGAACAGACATGGGGTCTGTTCTAAAGAAATCAAGAGAGACAGAATAATACAGTGCAAAATATAACTTGATCGAATCTTGGTTCAAAGGAAGAAAAAGCTATGAAAGCCACTCGAGAGCATCGGGATAGCTCTGGGATACTGTATGATAGCAGAAGATTAGTATAGCTGCCACCGGTGTAACCATAGTAATATTGTCTGTAGAGAGTTGTTCTTAGCGCTAGAATATATATAGTGAAGTCATTTGGGGCAGAACATCATGGTTTTTACATCTTAGAAAAGGTCATGAATATAAACCTACATTTATGTTCACGCATGTAAATAAAGTAAATACAACAAAGGGATGGTTATCAGGGAGGGGCTCCCAGGTTTTTTATGTATGATTCGGTCAGTATTTCTCTATTTATAAGTTTTAATAATGAGTGTGGGGACAGAAATATGCTTCCCACAGTTCATTCAGTCCATCCAGGGCATCTGACACCCTCCTCTGGCCTCTGAAGTCACAGAACTCATGTGCACATACACACAGACAGGCAGACAGACAGACACACACACATGCACATAATTTTAAATGGAAAGATAGATAAATAATAATAATAGATGCATAGATCATAGAGAGACAGATAAATAAAATCATTTGTTCATAGATGGTGAATGATTGTAACACTGTACCAGCAGACAAGACCCACACATCTCTGAGCATTTCCTCCTTCCACGTGGACAGTCCTTGCTATAGCTTAATAAGAATTGTTCTCCATAGAATCATGATTCAAACGCTTGATTGTCAGTAGGAGAGCTACTGTTTTGTTTTGGGAGGCTATGAAAAGAGAACTTTAGGCTGAGCTGGAGGAAAACTTTCCCTGGGAGATATTCCTGGGGGATATTTTATCCCTAATGGCCTCCCCTCCAGTCCTCTGCTTCCTGTCAGACATAAAGCACACACCACTTCCACATGCTACACGCCCATCACTATACCGTGAACTGCTCCTCCATGCCTTCCCCTCAGTGACAGACTGTGCCCTTTACAACTGTGAGCCAAAATAAACCTTCCCAGTTCAGGTTGCTCCTGCCTGCTGGGTGTCCTGTCATCACACAGAGAGAGCTAACAAATGCAGAGGCCAGGAGGTAAAGCAAAATGGGAAATGCATTTGCTTTAAGAAGGAAAACGATCTTATCTTGGTTAGAGTGCAATGAAGATGCGAGGCAGTGCTCACAAAAGGGCGCTGAAGTGTTTAAGATCATGTGCACTGTGTCAGTAGAAATCCAGATGCGTTTTATTGGAGGGAGCCACTTCCAACAGCCACAGAGCAAGACAAAGAAGTTAGCAGCCACCTTAACATGTAATTATACCTTAATATATAGACCCAGCTCCCACAATTCCCAGTAGTTTCATTCAGTACAGTGTTGGAGAAGCCTATTTAGCACATACTGAGCCATTGATCCTAAGGAAATAACACGCAGACACGCATCTCATATAGATTACTACCTGAAACTCTAAACACAACCCATGCTGGTAGATTCTACTTTATTTTACAAGTGAGAAAATGCGATTGAGAAGTGTTAAGTGACTTGCCCGAGGCCCCTCTCTCACCACTGCCAGATCAGACACTGAAACTTTGTCCAGCTGGTCCCAGAGCTGAACTTTCTACTCATTCTGATCCCAGCCTCTGGTCATGACTGTAAAGGAGCTGAATCAAGCAGAACACAGCTTTTCTTGACCTTGCGCATGTCTGAGAATGACTCTAAAAATACAGAAAGTATTGATTTAGGGGATTAAAATAAACTTTAGTGAGTTGTCAAATTTGCAGATATAGACTTTCCCTCTAATGGATCTTGACTGTTGTGTGTGATCTTGGGCCTTTCTATTAAATTATCGTGGGTGGCATATCTATGAGATTCGTTTATATGTGTGCTACAAGTGTGTGTGAAGAAGCCAGGGGTTGACACTGAGTGTCGTTCTCAATCACCCTCCCCTTACTTTTATGGCAGGGTCTTTCACTGACTTTGGAGTTTGATGACTCTGCCAGACTCAATTCCCTCTGAACCCCCGGTGATGCCCCTGCCTCCACCTCATCAGCGTTGGGATTAAAGGTGCACGTAACTGCACCCAGTGCTGAGGATCCAAGCTCAGGTCCTTATAGCAAGACAAGGGCAGTCATCAGAAATGTGCAGTGTGGGGAAGGAGATATGGCTCAGTGTTTGGGAGTACTTGCTACTTTTGCACGGGCCCCAGGTTTGGTTCCCAGCACCCACACCAGGTGGCTCGCAACTGCCTGAAACTCCAGATCTAAGGGATCTGTGCTCTTCTGGGCCCACCAGAACCTTCACTCCCATGCACAGACCCATAAACATAGAATTAGAAATGGAAGTGAGAGTCTTTCTTACAAAAAAAAAAAATGCATTGTGTGTGTGTGTGTGTGTGTGTGTGTGTGTGTGTGTGTATTTGTGTGTGTTGCTAGTAATACAACAGAGGGTCTTCTGTACAGGTAGTCAGGAGATCTATCACTGAGCAACACCTGCTCCGCCTCACACTGGAGGATTCTAGGCAAGTTCTTTATTTAATGAGCCATACCTCAGCCTTAGAAGCACATTGAACTATTTGACAAGAAGCTCCTAACTTACAAACGAGCCTATCCTCCTTTCAAGAGAGTTAGTCTAAGTTGCCACTGACTGAGGCTCCCGAACTATGTTCTTTCCAAATCTACGAAAGTCTGCATTATGCAAAATGTAACTAGTTTCTGCTTTTGGAAACTCTGAACAAATGCATTTAAACTACAAATTCTAATGTACATGGCCATTTTGATACAACTGCATACTGTACTGTGATTTCCTCCATACCTTGTCCTTTAGATTTTTTTTAACTGTAATTATGTATCTAGTGATCTTCAATTTCTTTCATCCCCTTTTATCTCAGAAATACCCCAAGATCTCTTGCCATCATCCTATTCCATTCTAGAAGACCAGGCCGGATTTTTATACTCCATATCTTCCAAACATTGTGTTATGTTTTTCAGTCCCTAAATTACCTAGCTCATTTATATAATGTTTCCTGAGTCTGTCAAAGTAGGTGGAAATTGGAAGATTTTATATTTTTTATGGATGAATAGTATTCTACAATTTTTTTTTAATTTAACTTTTTAAAAATTTATTCACTTTACATCCCGATCATACCCCCTTTCTTGTCTCCTCCCTGTCACACTGTCCTTCCCTGTTCTCCTCCTCCCCCACTCCTAGTCCTCAGAAAGAGATCCCTCCTCCCTTACCAACTGACCCCAGACTATCAAGTTTCTTCAGGATTGCCTGCATCCTCCTCCTCTGTGGCCTGACAAGGCCACTCCTCCAGGTGGAAATGATAGAAGAGCATTTTTACCACATTTTCTTTTTATTTGTTTTGTTGTGTTGTGTTGTTGTTTGCCTATTTGTTCAACTTCATTTTTAATTGTTACTTTGTGTGAATACAGGCTGGGGTGATGGCTCACTGGGCAAAATGCTTGCTGCCCAAGCATGAGGATGAGCCTAGGGGAAGCCAGGGACATTGGCATCCCTACGGTGAGAAGAAAGGCCAAGACAGAAGAGTGTGAGCCAGCCAGCCCAGAGTGTTCAACAGCAAACAAGAGACACTGTCTCAAACAAGGTGGAAGGCTGAGAGGAAAACTTGAGGTTTTCTCTCACCTCCATATGAGTACCACACACACACACACACACACACACACACACACACGCACGCACATGCGCGCGCGCGCGTGACTTACCACAAAATAGCAATACAGAAACTCAGATTATGGCATTTAGTTAACAAAGTAAAATGTGACCTCCAAGGCTGGAGAAGCTGGGGACAGTCCTTCACCTATGTATTCCGCAGAACACTCCTTGTATATACATGGCTGCTGGTGGCCTCATCCATTTCTCACTCCTCTGAGCCTCCAGACACGTGCTGTGAACCCACATGTACTTCTGACTAGACTCACACCAGCTTTGCTATTTAAATAACACCTGCCGCTTGCCAAAGCCAACTGCTTGTTTCCTGTCCAGGTCCCCTGCGCAGCCACCAAATGGAATGACTATGCCCACTTCTCAGCTCAGGCAAGAACTTGGTGTTCTGTCGCTTCCCCCACCCCCAGCCCGCAGAAATCCCATGGCACCAACCCATCACACTGGTACAAGGAGGAGGAATGCCTGAAAACTCTACTCAATTCTTCATTTCTCACCCCCCAAGAACATATCCTGATCACCTGCATTCAGCCAACTCTCCTCCATCAGACTTGTCCTGGGAAGGAGAAGAAAACTATCTCAAAAAAGAAATTTCTAATAAACTATAACCATCTGCAAAGGGATTTTCACTCATTCATTTGATTTTGGGAGCAGCAACTATGCACTGAGTACAGAGGGCACAAATCTGGGGGCGAAGTGCACCAGGGCCTCAATGAGTAAAATCTCTTGATGTGCAAGGGTGAGGATCTGAGTTCAAAACCCTGGGACCCATGTTCTCATAAACTCCAGTCCTGTGAGGGATGGAGACAGGAAGACCTCCAGCCTTGCTCCAGGTTCAGGGAGAGACCCTGTCTCAATGGAATAAGGTGTTACATGACAAAGCCAAACACCAAGCGTCCTCCTCTGCCACTGTATGCGCACATCCACAATACACACATGCACAGAAGATATATCAGTCCAGTCGAGTAGCTCACGGACACAATGCCAGCACTTGAGAATCAGCTGAGGAGGGAGGAGCATCATGAGTGCAAAGCTAGTCCGGGAAAGTGCATAGAAAGTGGTGCTGGGAATGGAAGAGCAGGAAAAGGAAAGAGAGGGTGAAGAGGAAGAAAAGGAGAGAAGGAGAAGGTGGAATGAACAGAGAAGGAGAGAAGGTGGAAGAAGATGAGGAGAAAGAGGAAGGAGAAGAGGGGAGGAAACAGGGAGGAGAGAAAGAAGAGGAGAAGGAAGACAAGGTGATGAAAGAAAGAAGAGAGGAGAGGAAGAAGAAGATGAAAGACAAGGGAAAGAAGAGGGGGAGAAAGAAAGAGTAAGGAGAAGAGAGTAAAAGATGCAGTGAGGAGGAAAAAACAGTGAGAAGGAAGAGGAAGGCTTGGAGGAGGGGACAAAGGAAAAGTAGAAGAGAGAAGAGAAAAGGGGAGAAGATGAAAAAGGAGATGGGGAACAGGAAGAGAGGAACAGAGAAAAGAAAGGAGGGAGAAAGAAAGGGAGGGAGGGAAACTGGGTAAAGACAAAGAAACACGTCAGTGACTGCCCTGTTCCTGTCTCAAGTGGTAAACGCAGCCCAGACAGGCTTCTGGGCACCATGCCGGCCAGACAGAAGCCTGGCTCTTGTCCACCTGTGGAATTTCCACAATCTTGAATTCCTTCAAGTCATGCATTTTCCAGACTGTGTGTCCCTCTGGCCACAGAGGTATAAAATCATAACCATGTTGATTAATAAGGCGTCTCTCTTTCCCCCTCTTTCCTTCACTGCCATTTACAAGAAAAACAGCCAAAGCGGGTGGGCAAATATAGACCTGTCAGGGTCCTGCTTTTACTGAAATAAAGAAAAATGTGAAGCTGTCAAATCTCAAGTGTCCCATATCCAGAGGAACATGATTGCATCCTCTCTGACATACCTCAACATCCCATAATGTTTCTATCAGCGACACACACAAAGCTGCTTCTGGGTTCATTTTCATTTATTTTGGTGGCTATTTTTGAATCTCAATAGCTCAGTTACACACAGTATCCCCACCTCCCCAGCTGGACTGAAAAAATTATTTATTCACCAAACCAGACGGGCTCAAGTGTGCCATTACACTAGAGGAAAGTTTTCATGCTATTGGAAGAGATTTATTTTATTTTATTTATTTTTATTGTTGCTGCTGTCACTGAATTCTGATGCCCGTCTGCATGCATGCACACAGGCATGTGTGCATGGGTAAATGTGCATGAGAAGGCCAGAGGACAGCATCAAGTGTTATTTGCCAATGATGATGTCCAAAACAGGGTGTGGTAGTGTCCTGGAAAGCCAGAGATGAGTAGATCTCTAGGACTCAATGGCCTGCCTACCTAGACTGCTTGGTGTGTTCCAGGAAAAGAGAGACCCTGTCGCAGAGGACACAGACAGCATTTCTGAGGATGACACCTAAGGTTGTCTTCTTTCTTACACATACAGGCGAGTATGCCCAGGCACGATCTTGAGCGTGAGCCACACGCAAGTGCGTGTGCACGCACACACACATCACAAAGGCTCCTCTTTTGAAGCTATAAATGTGCACCTCTCCGTCTCTAAAATATAAGATTCTTGCCATGAAAATAACTATTTGTTTCTGCATCATTAAAAATAGTCACCCCTAAAAGTTTGGGCAGAGGAAATAGGTTGTGAGACTCACAGTTGGTATGCTGAATATGTAGACAGATGGAGAGCCACCCACTAGATAGATTCGAGCCATATAAACAGAAGGTGGCATCTTGGGAAACTGGAGAGGCTGTAAGTACAGAGCCATAGGTAGAACACTATCATTCAACATAAAGAAAGAAACAGAAATAAAAGCTAGAATGGTGGTGAGAGCTTTAAGACGCTCACCGTGCAGGACCAGAGAGCTGGTGCGGTGTATGCAAGGGCTGTGCACAAGGACTTGAGCTCAGATCACAAAAAAAGCCAAGTGTGGTGGCATGTACCTGTCATCCTAGTGCTTGGGATGCAGAGACTGGGGGATCAGTGGGCATGGCTGTGGAGCTGGACTGGCAAGCTCTGAGATCTGTGAGAAACTTTATCTCAAAAAATAAAGCATTGACCTCTGGCTTCCCTCATACACATGCAAAAGAAGACATGTACACACACACACACACACACACACACACACACACACATACACACACAAGCCAAGCACTTTAAACAAAGATGTCAGAAAAAAGAAAAAAAAAAAAAAACAAGTTATAAGAACTGGGCAGTCAGTAACACTAAAAGTGTGGCAGAGTGCAGGCCAGCCAAGTACTATGTTCCCCAGACTCTAGTAACAAGGGTGCGGTACTCAGTCAACAGAGTGCTTGTCTAGGGTGCATGAAGCTCTGGGTTTCGTCCCCAGCACTACATGAACCAGACATGCGGGCTGACACCTATAATCTCAGCACACACAGAAAGTTCAAGGCTGGCGTAGGCTGCATGGGACCCTGACTCAAAAGAAAACGAGAAAGAAAAGCTGGCAACCAGAGGCCGCTGATGACTCAGGAGCTGATTCCCAGCAAGTCTGTTGGTCCCAACCGGACTGCAAAACCTTGGTAGCTGAGGCAAAGAGTGACAACGGCTCCTCACTGCAGTAGCTGAAGAAAAGGAATGACAGGGGATTCCTTAACCCAAAACTTAAGAGCCAACTATGGTGGTGCACGCCTTTACTCGCAGCTGTCAGAGAGCAGAAGCAGGAACATTGTGAGCTCAAAGTCAGCCTGAGTTACATCTTGAGACACCATCCAAAATGCAAATCTAGGGTTGGAGATATCCCCAAAGCCTAAGAGCACTTCCTGCTAGTGCAAAACACCCACCTCAGAAGACTCACAACTACCTGTAGCTCCAGCTCTGGAGGACCCAGCACCATCTTCCGGTCTCTGTGGGCACCTGCACTGATGTGCATACACATTCACACACATTCACACACACACACACGCACAGATACACACACACTCACATAGAGTGAAAAATGAAAAAAAAAATTGGAACTATGTTTGTTTTCTGTGAAGAAAAATTTTATGTGACTTACTAATTGAATAATTAATTTTCAAGTGAATGTCCTCAGTAATGATTCCTTTCCTGAATACCGCTAAACTGAACCCCAGATTCCATTTTGAAATAATAAAAAATAATTGGCATCTGGGCATGACTTTGTAGCTTACAATGCTTGGGTTCATGCCCTTCTCTCTGATGCTCAACCCAAAGCAATTTGCACTAAAACCCCAAACCAAGAATCATCTTCTATTGAATCTCAGACAAAGACGCTAAAGCCCATCCTTTGATCAGGACCTGAGAGCACTTGAGGTAAATACCCTGGTAAATCCTCCCTCTCCTCACCTCAAAAAGAAAGGCACAAACACTGATGCAAATACCAAGAGCTTTGTCCTTTGAACTGAACAGCCCACAGTGCCAGGCCAGCAAGAAAAGCAAGCGCCCACATGAATGTTTCCCCATAGAGGCAAAGGAAAAACAAAACAAAACAAAACAAAAAGGCAGCTTCTTAATGTGCTCAGTGGGGCTTAGAGAACAAACCCCTTGTTCCATGTCATGCTTATACTACTCGAATGCCAAAGCTTCTACTCCAGTGACGCTGCATGTTGCGATGTTTTGATGTTTTTCATTTTTGTTTTGCAGTGTTAAAAAAAATAATAATAACTCTGGGCCTGGGATTTGGCTCAGTTGGTAGAGTACCTGCTTAGCATGCGTGAAGCTGGGTGTGGGGGTCCAGCCTGTGATCCCATCACTTGGGAGGTGGAGGTGGGAGGATTAGATGTTCAAGGTTGTCCTCAAAGCCAGCTCAGGACACAGGACATCATGTCTTGAAAAACAACAGAGGAGCTGGGGAGATGGCTCAGTGGCTAAAGCACTTGCTACAAGAGCACAAGGCTCAGTGGACTGAATCTCCAGCACCGATCTAAATGCTGCCTGACACGGGGACCCACCTGTAATCTCAGCACTTGGGAAGCTGAGACCAAGGGGCCCCAGACGGAACCAGCTGGACTAGTAGAACTGATGAACTCTGGGTTCAGTGAGAGAGTCTGCCTGGAAAAGTGGGGAGCGTTTGAGGAAGACCTCTGGCCTCTGAAAACACAAGCATACACATCTGCACACAGAGTGTCCGTATACATGCAAATATGCATATATACATTTAGACACAGTAAACACAGGCGTATACATGCATATATACCAGGCACACTATCTACCATTCATCTATACTCAACCCTTACCAGATTTTCCCATGCCGCTGAATGTGGAATGGGAAGAGCATCATGAAACCCATCCTACCTTCCATCCTCATAGCCCAATAGCCAGGAGACACTGGCGCAAAAAGGCCTTGCCCATTTAGTTCGTGTTGTCTTCCCATGTCAGAGCAGGATGCCTAATGTTTAATCTGTCCCACTAAATAATCAGTGCCTTAGCTAAAGCTTTTGCTGTATTTTATCTGAATACTTATTTTCCTTGATAAGACATTCTAGCTCAGATTTTTCTCTCCTGTCTTGTCTGTTGCTGGGTTGGAAACCATCATCACCAAGCACCATGCTTTACAGCACCCTAGCTTGTACTCAGTTGCTCTCTTTCCCATGTGGCATTAGGTGGGATAGCTTAAGGGCCTACTTCCTGTGACAGGTGAGAGGACCTGCTTCCCATGAGGGCTTAGAAGACTTATATCCTGCAAGAGGCTAGAAGACCTACTTCCCGCCACAGGCAAGAGAATTCCCAGAGGGACTAAAGGACCCGTTCCCTGTGGGACTGGAGGGTGTACTCACTGCAGAGGATCAGCCTTCTATAAGCTACGGGACAGCAGACTTCCTATGAAGGGCTGGAGGGCCTACTTCCTATGCGGGTCAACTTCCATGAAGGGCTTGAGGATCAACTTCTTCGTGGCCTTGTCACCTGTTTCTCTCAGCTCAGATCCTGATCACTGTCCAGCTCCAGAGACACTTGAGCATCCGGAAAACTCATCATATAGGTTTCAGGAGTAAACATTCTAAGCGTTCTAGATGGATCTGTCACTTTTAGTCTGGTTTGGGAGTCACATATTACCCTAACCTACTAGACAATTCTCAGTGGAAGGATCACCTCACACTGCTAAAGAAAGACTACAGGGCGGCATATGAGTCAGTTTTTCATTGCCATGACGGAATAGCTGAGATAACTGAACAAGGGAAATACTTATTTCCGGCTCCTGGTTTTAGATGCCTGTCTATGATTAGCTGGATCCTTTGCCTTTTTGACTGTGGTAAGTCCAGAACATCATGGCAGAAGCAAAGAATAAAACAAAATGAGGGGTCAGAACCAGATATCACCTACAATAACACACCCCCCAACACACACACAGAAAGTCACTTATAGCTGGGGCCACCTTCAGATGTTTCCAGCCCCTCCCAATTATGCCGTTAAACTGATGATCCATTGATGAGGTTCAAGCCCTAGTAAGCCAATCACCCCAAATGACTTGGATCCACCATCTGAAGGACAGGTCTTCAATGCTTATGCATTCTCTTCACAGCCAGACTATAATCAGCGGCCAATGGAACTGTTGTCAGTTTTACACCCTGCCAAATTCTTCCTAACCATCTTTCCCAGTGCTTCTACATAATTTTCCAATACCAGGAAGGGATACTTCTTGCCTAGCAATTTTTTTTATTGAAGTGATAAATTATGTTATCTAGGGAGGACAAAGAGAGCATGAAGGGCAAGCAAGTCTTTCACAGTGCTACCTCTTAATGGTTTCCCAAATCTGTGGTCCTCTCCCCTGTTTTCCTGCTACTCCCACATGCATCTTATCTCTCTAACCATGTGTGTCCTTACCTGCCAGGAGAAACCATCATCACTGTCCTTTCTCTATCACCACCACTAGAGCTAGGTGTTATGCTCTGGACCATCCAGATACTTTGTGAAGGGATCATTTCTCTTTCGATCTATCCTTGAAAATGGCCTCCTAGAGATAACAAGATTGTTATACTCTGTCCGTCTCCCAGTGCCTGAGCTGAAGATATAGCTCAATGGCAGAACCCTTACCTTGAAATTTCCAAGTGAGGGGCTGAGTACATGGCTCATGCTCATCTGTAGAGTGCATAGACATGGGAACCTCCCCCCACACACACACACATAAAGAGCTTGAGTGTGGCTTGGTGGTAAAATATTTGTCTAGAATCTTCCAGTAAGGAACTTCGGATATGTCTTGGTGGGAAAGCACCCACCTAAAATCCCCCAGTGAGGGGGCTGAGGTGTGGCTCAGTGATAGAGTATCTGCCTAGAATCCCCCAATGAAGGGCTGGGGGTATGGCTCAGTGGTAGAGCACTTGCTATTCAGAAAAAAAAAAAAAAAAAAAAAAAAAAAACCTGGGTTTATCCCAAGCACCTTTGTATTCATGACTTTTCAGCTGCTGTGATAAAGCACCATGACCAAGACAGCCTTTAAAAGGAAGAGTTTATTTCAGACTTACAGTTCCAGAGGGATAAGAATCTATCACCATTGGTGAGGAATCATTGCAGCAAGCAGGCATGGTGGCTGGACCCGTAAGCTGAGAGCTCCTACCTTGAATGGAAAGTATGAAGTGGAGAGGGCACTGGGAATGGTGAAAGGCTTTGAGACCTCAAAGCCAGCCCTTAGTGACATACTTCCTGCAGCAAGATGACACCTCCTAATTCTGCCCAAACAGTACCACCAACCAGGGACTAAGTATTCAAACATCCAATCCTATAAGGGCTGTTCGCATTCACACTACTGCAGCCACCAAAGGATATTCCTGTCACAGCATACCCTGATGGTCTATCACAATAGCAGCTATTACTATACGAAAGGACAGCACAGAGACCCACAAACAGCAAATGCTGTGTCCAATATCATGATGCACAACAGAACAAAATTTTTAATTTAAGCCTCTTCGGTTCAAAGCCCTCACTCCTCACAAAAAGTGACCTACATATTTTCAAATGTTATGCTAAGATAACATGAAGAGATAAATCAGGATCACACTTTCTTCAGCTCTCACAGCTGACAAAATAAATTTTAAAGTGAATTAAAACCAGTATAAAAATAGCCAATCACACATTTAAAAAAAAATTCCAGGGAAAAATCCCAAGTCCATGATATCATTTTATTTGAAAATCTGGATAAAAATATAGAAATTAACACTTTTTATAACCCATATTCCCTTCCAAAAAAAAAAGAGGATAAAGATGGTCAATGAAAAACATCCTAAAATATCCCTTGGTTGCTTTAATTTTTAGAGAAGTAGGCTGAGCGGCTAAGAAGGTAGTCACAGGGGAAGAGGCAGACAATGATTCAGACAGGGAAGCCCTCCCCCTTACCACTCCTGTGTCTCACCTCTGCTTTTGCCTGGCTGGGAGGAAAGCTAGAGAGGGAATAGAGATGATTCTAATTGCTCAAAGCTAATTACCTCCAGCAATAACAGGGATTTAGCCCTGCAGTAAAGAAAATAAATAAGACAAGTTCTCCCAAGGGAGGGAGAGACTCAGAAACCCAGAGATTCTGCATTTTCCTCACCTTCCTGCAGATCAAAACAACAGGGCCCAAAGCCCTGGGCGTTACATTCTCTGTCTTTTCAAGCCTGGGAAGAAAAGATGAAGACAGTCACTGGGGAGACTCGAGGCAAAGGCAAGTGGGACACGAAACAGAGTAGCTATCTTATCTAAGTACAGGTTACGGGTCTGCCTGGAATTGTGAAATGAACCAGGTTCCAGGAGTGGCCTCCTGAAGAGCCCTAGGACAAGGCACTTTAGCAATCCTGGAGAAAGTGTAGTAAGGATTTCCACTCCCCAGATATTCCACCTCTGAGCTGGAGCCATGGCTCCCCAGTTTAAAGCACTCACTGCTTTAGCAGATAATCTGAGTTCAGTTCCCAGCACCCGTATCAGTTAGCTTAGAACCATCTGTAACTCCAGCTCCAGGTGATCTGATGTTCTTTTTGCCTCTGTGGGAACCTGCGTGCACACACACACACACACACACACACACACACACACACAAATGCACACAAGCACACACACATACCAATGTGCAAACATAATTTTTTTAATTCCACATCCCCACCTCCCTTGCTCCTACTCTCCCTCCTATGCACCCCTGTATCCTTTCCTCCGCTCTCCTTACAACCTCCCCTCACTCTCACACTCTACAGTTGCAAAGGTGGGGTGACACGGGCATCAAGGACACCTCACTCAGATTCCATTGGCATTAATAGCACCGCCCACATTAAGCAAAAGCAAGAAGGCCTGATAAGTTACAGAACTTCACAGTCTATAAAAGAGGCCTGGGGGAAAGCCCCCGCTGCTACAGTGTCTGCAGCAGACTCGAGAAGCTCTGAGTGTGATTTCCCAGAATCCATGGGAAAATGTTGGGATCTGCAGCATATGCCTGTCTAAGGTTTGTGGACATGGAAGCAAGAAAACCTCCGAAAATCACCAGCCACCCAGTCTAGGTAAGTATGACAGCTCCAGGTTCAGAGAAAGATCCTGTGTCAAAAATTAATGTGGAAGGCTGGTGAGGTGGCTTAATGGATAAAGGCACTTGCCACCAAGCCTAATGACCTGAATTCAATCTCCAGGCCCCCATGACAGAAGGAGAGGGTCCTTTGACTTCCAAGTGTGTGTGTCATGGCATGGAGCAATTGAAGAAAACCCCCTAATGCCAGCTTTTCACACACACACAGTGAATGAATAAATTTGGAAAATATATAAAATTAAGATCTGAAAATTGCTGTTGTATAAGAATATACAAAACCATACAATGGAAAAAAGACAGCATCTTCAACAAATGGTTCTGGTCTAACTGAAATCTACATGTAGAAAAATGCAAATAGATCCATATTTATCACCCTGCACAAAACTAAAGTCCAAGTGGATCAAAGACCTCAATATAAAACCAAACACACTAAACCTGTTAGAAGAAAAAGTGGGGAAGAGCCTTGAACTCGTTGGCACAGGAAACAACTTCCTGAACAGAACACCAACAGCACAGGCTCTAAGAGCAACAATCAATAAATGGGACCTCATGAAACTGAAAAGCTTCTGTAAAGCAAAGGACACTATTGTCAGAACAAAAAGACTGCCTATATATTGGGAAAGGATCTTCACCAACCCTATATCTGACAGAGGGTTAATATCCAGACTATATAAAGAACTAAAGAAGTTTAAAAAGCAACAATTCAAGTAATCAAATTAAAAAATGAGGTCCAGAGCTAAAAAGAGAATTCTCAACAGAGGAATATAGAATGGCAGATAAACAATTAAAAGAAATGTTCAACGTCCTTACTCATCAGGGAAATGCAAATCAAAACAACCCTGAAATTCAACTTATACCCATCAGAATGGCTAAGATCAAAAATCAAGTCACAACACATGCTGGAGAGGATGTGGAAAAAGGGGAACCCTCCTCCACTGCTGGTGGGAATGTAAACTTGTACAACCACTTTGGAAATAAATCTGGTGCTTTCTCAGACAATCAGGAATAGTGTTACCTCAAGATCCAGCTATACCTCTCCTAGGCATAAATCCAAAAGATGCTCAAGTATACAACAAGGACATTTGCTCAACCATGTTTGTAGCAGCTTTATTTGTAATAGCCAGAAGCTGGAAACAACCCAAATGCCCCTCAGTTGAGGAATGGAAACAGAAATTGTTGTACATTTACACAATGGAATATTACTCAGCAATTAAAAACAAGGGAATCATGAAATTTGCAAGCAAATAGTGGGGATTGGAAAAGATCATCCTGAGTGAAGTATCCCAGAATCAGAAAGACACGCAGGGTATATACTCGCTCATAACTGAATATTAGATATATAATATAGGATAAACATACTAAAATCTGTACACCTAAAGAAGCTAAGCAAGAAGGAGGACTCTGGCTAAGATCCTCAATCCTCATTCAGAAAGGCAAAGAGGACGGACATCAGAAGATGGAGAAAACAGGGAACAGGACAGGAGCCTACCACAGAGGGCCTCTGAAAGACTCTACCCTGCAGGGTATCAAAGCAGATGTTGAGACTTATAGCCAACCTTTGGAGAGAGTGCAGGGCATCTTATAAAAGAAGTGGGTAAGACTTGGAGAGGACAGGAGCTCCACAAGGAAAGCAACAGAACCAAAAAATCTGGGCCCAGGGGTCTTTTCTGAGACTGATACTCCAACCAAGGACCATTCATTGAGATAATCTAGAACCCCTGCACAGATGTAGCCCATGGCAGTTCAGTGTCCAAGTGGGTTCCATAGTAATGGGAACAGGGACTGTCTCTGACAGGAACTGATTGGCCTGCTCTTTGATCACCTCCCCCTGAGCGGGTAGCAGACAATTAGGCCAGGCCACAGAGGAAGACAATGCAGCCACTCCTGATGAGACCTGATAGACTAGGATCTGAAGGAAGGGGAGGAGGACCTCCCCTATCAGTGGACTGGGGGAGGGGCATGGGTGGAGAAGAAGGAGGGAGATTGGGATTGAGAAAGGAGGAGAGAGGGAGCTACAGGTGGGAAACAAAGTGAATAAACTGTAATTAATAAAAATATAAATTAAAAAAGAATATACTTCTAAAGTATAGTCTTGGGAAAGACAGAAAAAAAATACAACATAGTCTTATATCTTAAATCTAAACACTAAAATGTCCAAAAGCTGAAGTAGAAGGGACCAGTGAAGTGACTGAGATGGTAAGGGCACTTGCCTCTGTGGTTCGGTGGCAGAGCACTGTCTTAGTTAGGATTTTATTGCTATGAGGAGACACCATGGCCATGGTAACTCTTATAAAGGACAACATTTAATGAGGGCTGGCTCACAGTTTCGGGGGTTTAGTCCATTATCGTCATGGAGGGAAGCATGTCGGTGTGCAGGCAGACGTGGTGCTGGAGAGTTGCACAGCTTGATCTGCAGGCAGTAAGGAGAAACTGTCTGACTGGTGTACCCTGAGCATATATAACCTCAAAGCCCACCTCCCACAGTGACGCACTTCCTACAAACAAGGCCACACCTCTTAAGAGTGTCACTCCCTGGGGCCAAACATTCAAACACTTGAGCCTCTGGGGGCCTTACCTATCAAACCACCACAAGCTCCTACATAACTGTCCCAGTGAGGGGCTGGGGGTGTGGCTTGGTGGTAGAGCACAACTAAATGTCCCAGAAGGGAGTTGGGGTGTGGACCAATGGTAAAGTTTCTAGAATTCCCCAGGGAAAGGAATGAAGCTTGACTTAGTAGAAGTCCACTTCCCTAAAATCTGCACGTGGGGAGCTGGGAGTGTGGGTCAGTGGTAAAACGTTTTCTGAGCATCAGAAAAATAAATCAATAAAATAAAAGCTCCACCTCAATTTCATAAAAAAGAGTACATCTTACGTGCTTTACAAGTAAAGTTTTTACCTACAGTCAGAAGTGGACCCCACAGAATCATTTTTAAGTAAAGTCTGGGTTCAATGAAGTAGGAAGAAAGCAGGAAGAAAGGCTACCATTCTGTCATCACCAATTAAAGTACATCAATATTCAAATACAATACCTTTTTCTCCAACAGCTGGGTGGCTCCCTTTGGTTTTTATTGATAATACAAAATTAATTAATTCTTGAAGTTTATCTAATTACACCCAAGAATGGTGTAAAAAGAGATATAATAGAAAATTAATATTTTTAGATAGTCCTTTATGTATTATGCTACATTTCAAGTTCTTGAATCACTAAGTTACACAAAGAAACACAA
This sequence comes from Psammomys obesus, assembly GCF_907164565.1. NCBI lineage: Eukaryota > Metazoa > Chordata > Mammalia > Rodentia > Muridae > Psammomys > Psammomys obesus. The sequence goes on along the minus strand of NW_026590062.1, from coordinate 20,454,665 downwards.
GGTTATTATTATGATGATATTTTTGCTATTACTCTGCTAAAATGGAAAATTTTGTCCAGGATTATTTAAAGTGTGTGTGTGTGTGTGTGTGTGTGTGTGTGTGTGTGTGTGTGTACACGCACATGCATGAGGGAGTGCTCACACTCACATGCACTACCAGAGTCCAGAAGAGGGTGTCAGATTCCCAGAGCTGGAGTCACAGTGGTTGTGAGCTGACACGGATGCTAAGAACTAACTCAAGTCCACTGGAACAACAGTGTATGCTCTTAACCACTAGCTATCTCTCCAGCCTCACAATTTAGCTCTGAAGTACTTGCTATGTGCCCCTGAAAGATATGAATATTTATTAATTCCAGATTTATTTGAGAACATGCAAATATTTTATAATATGGTCATTAACACTGCAAAACTCATTTCACAAGATAAGTAGGCTTGATGTCATTGGAATGGAATATTTATATTGATTCTTTTTAAGCAATGTTGATCCGGTTCGTAGTTCACTGGAAGCAAAATGTGATACCCTGAAGCCAATTAATGTGGTTAGTTCTGGTTTATGGTTAAGTTGAGTTCTAGCTCCTAGTAAAAACAGTCTTATTTCATGTATAATAGCAGTGTTCACGTATGTGTGTATGTATGCATACGTTTAAATCTTTCAGGAGCTAGAGAGACACCTTAGTTAGCAAAATGCTTGTCTCGTAAGCATGAGGACCTAAGTTCATTTCCCCAGAGCCCACCGCACACCCCAGTACAAAAGGCCAGGTGGAATGGCATGCACTCATGACATGGAAGCTTGACAACCATAGACAAGCAGAGCCCTGGGTCATGTTCACCAGCCTAGCCTCCTCGGCAGGTTCCAGGCCAGTGGCAGACTCCGGAATGTGACCGGGTTTGGAAGGTCAGCCTCCACACCACGGCAGCAATGCCCTACTGCATCTCCTCTATGCCAGGTCCAGGATTAAATCCCCAAAACTTAAGGAAAGTCAGTACTCTCCCTTCCAGAGCTACCCTTCTTACTCCAATCTGATCGACACCAGCAGAATCCACTCTTCAAATATGTAGGGGCCGGGGGTGGGATGTAGTTCATTTGGTGGTGTGCTTGCCTAGCATTTGTGATGAAAACAAAAAAAAAACAAAGACAGATGTAGTAGTGGAAGACTGTGATCCTACCTCATGAGATACTGTCTCAAAACGTTTTTTAAAAACATAAATATTCGATGCTCTTTGGTCTACTCCTCAACAAAAGCCACAAGGACATTTTAGAGGGGTGCTTTGAAGAACACACGTTCCAAGGGTAGGACTTTCCTAAAATGTCCATTTCCATCACTGCCCTGGACCCTTTGAGGTTGTTCCCTCACAGAGAGTGAGACCTTGCAGGGCCCTGAGGTTCACTCCTCCTCTTCTACGATAAAATGCATGTAAAAATACACACACAAAATATCGTCACATTTGGTACTTGGAATTTTGAAGTGCCCGCCATAGGCTCATGGTCCCAATCTAGCAAGTGGTGCTGTGTGCAAAGAGTGTGGAGCCTTGTCAAGACAGAGCCTCCCTGGAGGAAGTGGCTCATTGGGGGTGAGCCTTTTGAGGCTTTGTGACCTGGCCCCACTTCCTGCTCATACTCTACTTCCTGGGTTCACAATGTGACCAGTTTGCTTCCTACCCCTGCTGCCGTGCCTTCCCTGGCATGATGGGATGTATCCCCTTGAACTGTGAGCCACAACAAGCCCCCCTCCCTTGAGTTGCTTCTTGTCATGTGTTCGGTCCCAGCGTGAGCAACGTAATGAATTCAATACCTAAAACTACCTGTTGGAATAAGTTTTCTTCTTGCATGCACAGAAACTAGGGCTTAGCAGAGCTAAGCAGCATGCCCAACTGCCTTCGTGAGGATTAATGGCTCAACCTGTAACTCCCTGTTGTACCTTCCTTTGGACCTCACTGCTTATGAGGATTAAGACAGTTTAATTTGGAGTCTTATATACACTAGTTAGTATTTCCTCTTGGATATTAACTCATTCATCATTAATTTGTCAGGAGGCCTTCCCAAATCACCTTCTCCCTCTTCCTTTCCCAGCCCTTCCTTGGAAGGTATCGATTTATTTCCCATCATCAGCACTTGGGATCTGAACTCAATGTTAGTAAGTAACAAACCTCCTGACAAACCCCCTCCCCCAATACACCATCATTCTGCAGAGATGGTCATTATTGTTATTATTATTATTATTTAATTCAAAGAGCTGGTCTTTTAGAAGAGGGTTTTCACTGTGTGGCTGGTTTCAATGACCCTCATCTCTGAGGCCCACCTGGAGTTAACCAAGCCATGTGGCTCAAAGTGATCTGCCTCCCTTATAATGCAGGCTGAGGCAGATTCGGGTTCACCATGGTGTATCACCTAATTTGTTACACCCCTGGAAGCCATAAATCAAAGGACTCTCTGTGTTTCCTTTATTCCTCTCCACCAAAAAGAGTGCTCACATAAAATGTGTTTACACACCACAGTTACTCAATTAATCTTTTCATTACAGTAGCCTGTGGCATCACCAGGATTTCCAAGGCAGCTCTGTATGTTTGCATTAGAGATGATAGTGGCTCACTTTGCTTCATTTAGTGACCGTGACCCATTTGGAGGTCCTGTACAGTCATATATAAACTGGAAACCTTCTGCTCAAGAACATTTAAGTTCTTGTTTGGGGTTTATAAAAATCACAGAGGTATTAACAGCTGTGTATTAGTCATACTCACCATATATAATCACACACACACACGCACAATCATAAACACACACACATAATCACACAAACATATGCACAACCACACATAAAAACATACATACACACACAATCGTACACACAAACATGTATACACATGCAATCACACACACACAACCACACAAACATATACACACATACAAAAACACATACACAAGTACATCTACACAAAATTCCCACGAAAGAGTTTAGTTTTGTTACCAATACAACAGTTTGCATCAGAAACTAAGATATTTGATCTCTGAACTCCTCAGCTTCATGGAAAAAAAAAAAAAAAAACAAGATTCCAACCATTTTTTATAACCACCAGAAAGATAATTTTCATGCATTCAAACTCACTATTTGTGCTGGATCTTAGAAACACAATTCTGAGAGGAAAAAGTAAAAAGATGGGCTTGATTACAATTAAGCTCCGCTCTCTGTGTTTTCACCGTGAGCTTGACCTCTCTGATCCCAGACCACTAAGCAGCTGTCAGAACACCTACTCCCTCCCAACCCACAAGTCTACCCCAGCTCATCAAACAGAGCAGCTAGCTGGCAATGGCTTAATGTTAGCGAGTTTATGGGTTGAGGAGCTTGTGAAGTTTTTGACCGCTCTGGAGAAAAGAGAAAATGATTATTTATTTTATGGTCACAATCCAGGGTCAGTTTATCACATCATATAGCTTTTAAAAAGGATTGTTCTTCAATGACATAACTAACATGGTTATACCACCAGCTGTTATACTCACAACGAGATTCTGCAGCTCCAGAGTCAACGAAAAGGGAGCTAAAGTGAGAGGTATAGAAAATGAATTCATCTGTTCCCCTACCTAACATTCAGAGCCTGGCACCAAGCACTGAGAGTCAAGTAGCAGATGCTTATGCAAAACCTCAAAAACGGAGGGCTGCCAAGACTGGCTTCTGCAGATTCCAAACATCAACGTCAGCTCCAAGTCAGGCGCCTTTGGGCCTTTGCACTCATGGTGTTACACTGAATGCTTTCCACCTGTGTTTGGCAAAAAGAGAAATTAACATGAGAGTGATATGTTTTAATGATTTTGTGTGGTACAGATACAAACAGAAAACAATTATATACATACATACATAATTAGTTTAAAGATATGACGTTTGTCTCTTACACTGAGAATTCTGGAAGAGGGCAGCGTGATGTTGGTATGACAATTCAGTGATTCCCGCGCAGAAATCTCAAGTGGTGCATGGATAAATACTTAACACTTGCAGATTGCAGAGCCTAGAAGAAACCATGACACCACATCATGACAAAGCATGTCCAAGCCGCTCATGATGCTTCACACCTGAAATCCCAGAACTCAAGAGAAGGGAAGGCTATTACTTTGAGTCTGGGGTTGTTTTGGATTACCTAGTGAATCCCAGACTAAGGTTGCTTATACCATGCAACTGTGTCTCAAAAGAACAACAGATAGGGCTGGTGAGGTGGCTCAGTGCATTAAGATACTGGTGTGTGTGTGTGTGTGTGTGTGTGTGTGTGTGTGTGTGCATATAGAAGTCAGAGGACAACTTCCGTGAGTCAGCTCACTCCTTCTACCATGTGGGTATAGAGAACTCAGGTTGTAAGGCTTTTCAGCAAAGAGCCTTTACCAGGTAAGCTATCTCCCCAGCCATTCTTTCCTTTTGTTTTGCTTGTTTTGTTTCTTTCTTTCTTTTTTTTTTTTTTTTTTTTTTTTTTTTTTTTTTTTTTTTTTTTTTTTGATACAAGGTCTCTTTATGAAACTTAGATTGGTCATGAATTCTCGATTCTCTTGCTTCAGTTTCCTGAATGGTGAGATTACAGGCATGTGCCAGGTGGTCCATTTCAACAAAAGGATTTGCCACAGACACAGAAGTACACTCCAACAACCTACCGCTGATGAGTTTATAAATTCCATCTCATTTTAATCAGAGGCCAGAGGTCAGCCTCAGGTGTCGTTCCTCAAGCATGACCTTATCCACATTATTTTTTTGAGTGGGGTCTCTCAGTGGCCTTGAGCTTGCCAAGTAGATGAGGCTGGTCAGCAAGCCCCAAGATCTGCCTATGTCTGCCTCACCAGCATTAGGATTATAAGCATGTACCACCACGCCCAGCTTGTTCACAGGTGTTTCAGGAATTGAGCGAGGGTCCTCTTTATTAAATGGCAAGGGAGTTGCCAACTGAGTTACCTCCCCACCATCTGGTGTTCCACTATAAAAACCCTCGACCAAAGAATGCTTACCATCACAAAGGTTCAAATCAGCATGCTGTTACTAGAAATGTCCATCATTTGCAAGGTTGAGGTCATATTTCTTTACATTTTCTGAACTCTCTTCTGCCCCTGGGCAGGATGGAAAACCCTCCCTCTTAGCATGAACGGAAATAAAGCCTGCTTTAAGTTGCTGAGAGGTACAGTCCGTGGGGGCTGTTGAATCAGGCCATCAATTTTGCCTTCTATAAAAGGTTATTCTCTCACCACCTTTCAGTTTTGCCCTTTTAGCTCTGCACAGGTCACCACCGAATTCCTGCCTTTAAGAAAATTTAGCATAATGGCTTGTCTGGCACAATGATAGGTCTGGAAAGTTCAGAGAAATTCTTGTTACAAGGTCCTTTAGGACCTATGATAGACAAAGAACAACTTTCTCCTTTCCCTGGTAACTAGAAACATTTCTTTCCTCCACCAACCTGCCTCTGTCTCCACATGACCCAATTTGCCCAGTATACAAATTATGTATTAACCAGCTATTGCTGCATAACAAATATTCCCAAAATATATTCCTGACCCAGAGCAAGAATTTCTCTTTTTTTCTAGGTGCCATTGTTAGTGGACTTTTAGGACAAAAACTCAAGAGGCCCTAACAGGCTAGACCCCAGCACCTGTGCCAATATGCCAATCAAAGAGATCAAAATGGCTGGAGAGATGATAATCAATCAGTTAAGCACTTGTTCCATAAGCCTGGGGACCTGAGTTTGACAACCCCCCAGAACCCTTGTTAAAACGAAAACAAAGTAACTCTGTGAGTAGCATGTACCTGCAATCCTAGTGCCAGGGAGAAAGAAACCAAGAGGACTCTTGTGGGTTCACTGGCCAGCAGTCTAGCTGAATCATCAGGCTCCCAGCTCAGTGAGAGAACTTTCTCGAAAAACAAGACAGAGAGACTAGAGAGATGGCTGAATAGTTAAGAGCACTGACTGCCCTTCCAGAGGACCCAGGTTCAATTCTCAGCACCCATAAGACAGCTCACAATTGTCTGTAACTTTAGCTCCAGGGGATCTAACAACCTCACATAGGTGTGCATGCAGGTAAAACACTAATGCCCATATAAATAAATAGGTAAATATATAAAGAGATAAATAGAGCAATTGAGAAAAACATGTTGATATTGACCTCTGCCCTTCCTACACAGGTACACAGATGTACACACAAACATCTGCATATCACACACACACACACACACAAAGCACAAAACAAATATCATTAATTAAAAAATAAAGAGAGGAGATTTTCTTACTTTTAAACTCTATATAATTTATTGCTATTGTGTGGATGTGTATGATGTGTGAGAGGAACAGTGCTCGCTGGCTATGCATGTATAACATGTAAGACAGTTCTCTGTCTTTTGGGAGTTATTTCTCTCCTATTGGGGATGAAAGTCAGGTCTTTAAGCTTTGGCAATGAGTGTCTTTACCTGATGAACCATCTAACTGGCCCAAGAAAGGACACTACATCACTGTGGCCATATTGGGAAGCACCTTATTTTGTGTTGAGGGAAAAAAATAATGCTTTTCTGTTGCATTCCCTAGCAGGGTTTCCCCACTAATTTAATGAGTTAGTCTTAAATAGATGTTATTATTGGGTTGAGGCAGGCAAGTGTAGCCATAGATCTTTGGAACCAGAGATTTCTCTGAGGATAATGAATTGCATTTCCCAACAGGTAAATAAAGGCGCTTCATGGAGCTGAGACAATGAAGTGCTTGAAAGATAAGGACCCAAGGTAGGAGACCAATAGCCACTATGTCTCAAAGGCCTTCCCACGGAGGGTTTGTATTCCTGGAAGACCTTTTTGTGAACGTATCATACTTGATGGTATCAATTTGTTACTTCAGTGTTATGAATTCTATTACTTCCTCCCAGATCTGTTAATACATCCTAACCCCATTCTGAGTGATAAAGTGATGGGAGAGCATTCATAGTATATGGAAAAACTGAGGCCAGACTGAGTTGTCCCAGAGGTAAAAGTAAAGTAGACAAGTATAGAACTTATAAAGGTAAATGAGAATTAGCCACAGAAGTGCTTAAATAAGGAACAACATAAAAATGTTTTCCTGTCTCCTTGTCTTGTAGCTTGAGATGTTTTTAAACAGCAGAGAACATCATTGATGTAAGCTGTCATCCAGAACCTGAGTGATTCTACCTTCACTCCCTCTCTCGGGAGACTCTTTCTGGGAAGATGTAACTAAATGATATACTAACAAAACAAAGCAAAACAAAAAAAGATTGCATAGAAGTTTAGTTGAGTAAACTAGTGAGTTTATGGTGGTTAAGTACAAATGTATGAGTTAGGGGCTAGAGAGACTTGTGACTCAAATGCAGCTGCAACCAAAAGCCTACCCTTCCGTGAATAAGAACAACTAAAAGCTAGAAACCTGGAACTCCCTGAAGATTTGCAGTTAGAGCCATCAGAGGGTTTTCTGACTGTTTTGTCATTCTGGCAAATGCCAAGAGCTTCACTGAGCAGCTAGATAGGTTAATGAGTGTTCTACAGCAGCTCAGTTGCAGAGTTTCCCCC
>NW_026590062.1:20416279-20447129 GCF_907164565.1 Psammomys obesus | reverse complement strand
GGGGGGGGTCACGTATCAGATATCCTGCATATCAGATATTTGCACTATGGTTCATAACAGTAGCAGAATTACAGTTATGAAGAATCAATGAAATAATTTTATGGTTGGGAATCACCACAACATGAGAACCTGAAAGAGTCACAACATTAGAAATGTTGAGAACCGCTGGATTAGAGGAACTGTAGACTAATTAAATATTGGCCAATTATTCTTTGAAAGGGGAAGCCTCACTCTGCTTGGTGTTGTGAGAGAAGACAGAGTAGAAACACAGTATGTATTTCTACAGATATGTATTCCAGTTCATATCAACACACCATCTGCATGCAAGCCTTGCCTAAATTGGCCGATTGTGTCACGGACTCCCCATTCTGAGGCCCTGCCACAAAGGGACATGGAAACGAGTGATGAAGAATCACACCACACGGTACAGAATCCCCTCATTCAGTAACCGAGCACTGTGGAACACATACTATGATATGCCTGAGCTACATACAGAAACATGTGTTTAGCTACACATATAGAATGTGCATATATATGTCTATTTAAGTAATTACCATGCCTTCAAAATTTTATATTCCCTGAAAAAAAAATAGACCTAGTTTGAGCACAATTACACATAATCATTACTAACCAGATTCTTACAAACAGACTAGAATGTGGTTTATTCATCTCAGGTGACTTTCTTGTTATATCTGTTTGGTTTGTTTTGTTGTTGTTGTTTTGTTTTGTTTTGAAACAGCATCTTTCTCTGTAGCCCTGACCAGCAATCCTAACTCATCCTCCTAAATGCGAGGCTTACAGGTGTGTGCTCCCATGCCCAGCTTTGCTGTCATGCCAGCACTTCAGAGGTAGAGAATCACCACAAGTAGGTCAGGAAAGACAGCATGACCCAATCCTAAAAATCAAGCAACACCACCAACAAAAGGTGGGTTTGCCAAGATGGTAAGACTTCGGGAGTTCTGTTCTCAGAAGAACAGAACTGAGCTACAGGAAGGATCCCTCCCTGGCTGCAACTTACTTACTCTTATAAATGGCTTTGAGGCATGCCACCCTTGCAGAAATGGAGCACAACCTTTCAACCACCACTTTATCCCTACCGGTGGGTGGGTTATGTAATTAACTCTGCCTCCTTATCTTCAAGGAGTTCTGTATACTCCTGTGTGCTGAGGGAGTTGGGAGTTATTTTTTTAAATATTAATCACAGGTTATTTACTTTGTATCCCAGCTGTATCCCGCTCCCTTATTCCCTCCAGTCCCACCCTCCCTCCCTTATCTCCTCCCTGTCCCTTTCCAAGACCACTGCTAGGGGAGGTCCTCCTCCCCTTCCATCTGACCCTAGCTTTTTTCAGAAATCTTCAGGACTGGCTGCAATGTCCTCCTCTGTGACCTTGCAAGTCCTCTCTCGGGGGGCTGGGGAATGTAAAGGAGCCAGTCATTGAGTTCATGTCAGAAATAGTTCCTGTTCCCCTTACTAGGAAAACCGACTTGGATACTGAGCTACCATGGGCTACATCCGAGCAGGGGTTCTAGGTTATATCCATACATGGTCCTTGGTTGGAGAAACAGTCTCATAGAGGACCCCCAAAAGGGAAATATTATATCTATAAAGTAGTAGTGAAATAATTTTTATGGTTTGGGATCATCACAACATGGGAAACTGTATTAAAGGGTCACAGCATTAGGAAGGTTGAGAACCACTGGTTTAGAAGAACTGTGGTTAGGCTAATTGGTCTCTGAAAGAGGAAGCCTCACTTTTCGTGGTGTGGTGAGAGAGGACAGAGCAAATTCCATCTGAAAAGATCACTCTTTGAAAAGATCCTGATCCAGTTTGATGGAGGAGCTCCAAGGAGCAGCCTTCCCTTCCTTTCCCTTCCAGCGAACACTTCTATACAAGCAGCTAACAGGCCTACTCCTTGGAACCAGTCATGAGCCTTAACCAAGTTCTCCAAGGCATGTGTCAGGCCAGAGCCTGGCCTAAGTGCTGTTCAGCATGAGCTGGCTGGCTGTGTTATGGTTTGAATATGAAATGTGCCTCACAGGTTTACAGGTTCACTGCTCGGTCCCTGGTTTCTGGAGCTACTCTAGGAGGGTATAAAAATTTCAGGTGGTGGGGGAGGTAGCTTAGGAATGCACTTGTCACACAAGCATGAGGACCTAAGTTTAACCATTCCCACATAAAAAAAAAGATTAGCCATAGTGGTGCACACTTGTAATTCCAGAGCTGGGAAAGTAGAAACTTGAGGACCACTGAGGCTCCTGGCCAACCAGCCTAGCTGGATCAGTGAGCTGGCGTGTCCAATGGAAAACTTTGCCTCAAAAACCTAAGGCAGCCCTGAAGTTGTCCTCTGGACTCCACATGCATATATGTACCTCATGTATATGTACACCTGCCCGCCCACCCACATACATGTATGCATGTATGTGTAACTTATTGAACCAGATTGTTCTGCAATAGTGACAGCAGCCATATCACACCTGAGAGGCTGAGAACCCAATAATTGCTTAGTGCTTGGGGCTTGCTGCCTCAGCACTTGGAGTAGTCTCCTCAGTGGCTGTCTCACAGGGGAGAGGCCCACAACCCAGTAGTTTCGCAGTCCTCAAGGTTGAGTGGCTTAGCAGTACCAACCTAACACAGAAAACCTGGAAGATACCTGGACAGCCACCGGTCCTTAGTCAATGATGGAAGCCCTGGTTCTGATGTCAGCAACAGCAGCAGCTAACAAGGCAGATCAACTTGCTGCCAAGTGGGAAATCCAACCCAGCAAAAGACAGTAATCTTCCTTCTGCCGTGCTCTTTTTATGTGGGCTGCCAGCAGAAGGTGAGGTCTGCACTCAAGGCTGGCCTTCCCATATCCACTAAGACAATCAGGACAGTTCTTCAGTTGAGGGCTGGCTCCCTATTCAGGTAATTTTCATTTATGATAAATTAACATTAGTACCAACCATCACAAGGCTCTATCTTTCCCTGGCCTCTTCCTGTACTTCCTCTCTCTCCTGCCTGTGTATGGTATGATGAAGGGAGTCCTTTGCCACATTTTCTAGCCACCATGATATTCTGGCCAAGCATCTCAAGGCAAGCCACCACGGACTAAGCCTGTCAAAACCAGGAGTCAAAATAAATCCTTCCCCCTTTGTTTCTGTCAGGCATTCAGACACACTCATGACTAGAAAGTAATTAATACAGTCTCTCTCCCTAGGGCTACTGCCTAACACAATCACAGACTGGCTGCTACCCACTGTCCTGCTACTGTGTGCCTTTGTTTGATGGGTTCATGGGAGATGATTCATTCTAGAATTAATAGTGGGACTGATGGATGCCCTTGAACATAATGCCTGGAGCTAGGTCACATTCGTCTGCAGCTCCACCAAATACCCTTTCAGTGTCTCAATGCTGGCAAGCCCATCAGATCTCTAAAGTTGTGACAGAGCCTCAGAATATGGAAAGTGATGACAGAGTGACAGAGTCAAAGATGACAGCACTGTCTCCAGACTGAGAAGAAGTATAACAGTCCTGGCAGAAGTGAAAGAATCAGAGGGTATGGAGTCATTTTTCCCTCTCCTATGATTGGGTAATACTTGCCCCTCGTGATCAGGCAGCTGGGCCCATCAAGCCATCTGCATTGCAGAATGCCAAGGGACTCACACAGGGCATGCATCTGCTTGGGGGTGGAGTCGCAAGGCATCGGGATGACTCACAGCTGCACAATACTGCTCCTACTAAATGAACATGCTTTCCTAAATGGGGCTGATTTGCACTGCACAGAGCCCACAGGCTGCTCGTCAGTGGCCACGTGTGCATTGTTGGAGCACACTAATGAGGGCCAGCTTTCATCAAAGGCACCCCTGATTTCCACAGCTAAATGCCACGTCTGCCTGGAATTCTCAGTTAATCTCCCCAAAGACTAACGACCCAGAAAACAGTCAGGCACTATCTCACATGTCCAGTGACTCTAAGGAAGCCCAATTGTCACCAGGCTGCTCACTCTATGTCCCTATGGTTCATCCTCAATATCTCCTTTCTTATTTGTTCATTATTACGGTTTGAATGTGAACTTTCCCTTACGTGCATATATGTTTAAACACTTGGTTCCCAGCTGGTGTCACAGTTTTGAGAGGTTGTGGAGTGTTTAAAAGATGGAGTTTGCTAGAGAAAATAGCTCTCTGGAGGGTGGTGGATCTCAAGGTTTGATAGTTTATTTCTGCTTCCTGCTCTTTCGTGCTTCCAATGTGTCCTCTGCTTCCTGTCTGTTCTCTGCTTCCTATGTGTCCCCTGCTTCCTGTCTGCCATCTGTTTCTTGTCTGCACTCTGCTTTCTGTCTGTTCTCTGCTTCCTGTGTGTCCTCTGCTTCCTGTGTGCTCTCTGCTTCTTGTCTGCCATCTGTTTCCTGTCTGCTCTCTGCTTCCTGTCTGCTCTCCACTTCTTTTCTCCTCTATGTTCTGTTTCCTGGCTGCCATCTGCTTTCAGTCTGCTCCATGCTTTCTGGTCTATCAAGATATAAGACATTTCAGCCATGAATTGCATCACAATCAACTTCCCCTTCTTGAACCATGAGCCAAAATGACCCTTTTCCTCTAAGCTATTCTTTGCCAAAGAGTAACTAATTTGTATACCTTTGTACAAAAATCCCTTAATTGGTATCCTGCCTCCAGCCCTCCCTCACTATATGCACCACATCTGTCATCTCTAACCCAAGCCTTTGCCTGTTTATTCATGGTTGCCCAAAGGAACCTTGAATTCCTTAGTGTGATGCTCAAGGTTCTGTGTGCCTTGCCCCTAAATAACCAGTCTTTTCCATCTCCCTCTCTTTCCTGAAGTTACGCTACAAGCCACAAGCCACATTAATCCCTCTTCATTTCCCACATGCACTACTTCACGTCATTCTCTCTACCTAAAACACCTTCCCCCCCCTTCCAACTCATCCTCTGTTCTTTCATACCTTTCAGAGAGAATAATGCTAGCTTGGAAAAAGGTAGAATTAATATAGAAAAGCAAGGACCAGGGATCAAGAAGAAAGAATTCCGTAACTGAGCAACTTCAGCACTCTAACACTTGGGTCTCCTGAGCTTAGTGGGTTCCAAAGAAACTCTAAGACTTTAATAATGAAATGTATTATGCTTCCATAGAATATTCCAGTGAGAGGATAGGGACATAGATCTGCTCTATCATGTTCTCTGGGATTGTTATTTTTAATTTTCAACTTGGCATAACCTCAAATCACCTGGGAGAAGAGTCACAATGAAGCAATGTCCACAAAAGACTGTGCTGTGGGCATGTCTATGTCTTGATTGCCTTAATTGACACAGGAAGACAACCTGAAACTTGATGGCACCATTCCCTGCCTTTGAGCCCTGAACTATTCGAATAGAGCAAGCTAGCAGAGCATTAAGCACACATGCATTCATCCTCTCTGTACTCAACTATGTTTCAAGTTCTTACCACCTTGACCTCCCCTCCATGATGACCTATAACCCGGAATTGTGAACAAAATAACCCCCTTTTCCTTTAAGTTGTTATCTGTCAGGATATCTTATTGCAGCAACAGAAATGAACTGAGGACACATACCCTAACCACACACCTGAGCGGTTTCATGACTAGGAAAAACAGATCAATGAAAAACACACACACCCATCTGGTGAAACACACCCCAAAACTATACATGCTTTCCCCTTTCCCTGCATGAGGCTGGTCCTACCGCATGGTTGGTTGCTGGCTCTCTTCTTCTTTTCAGAGTCTTTTCCCTACTAATTTTTTTCATGATCATTGCCTTTCAAAGTAGCTCCTACCTCTAGATCAACCTTTGGGGTCATGATCCCTTTGGGGATCAAATGACCCTTTCACAAGGGTTGCCTAAGACCATCAGAAAACAGATAATTACACAGTGATTCACGACAGTAGCAAAATTACAGTTATGAAGTAGCAACAAAAAACACTTTATGATTAAGGGGTCACCACAACATGAGGATCTGTATTAAAGGGTCGCAGCGCTAGAAAGGTTGAGGACCACTGTTCCAGATGCATATTCTCCAGTGCACCCCACTCTCTGAGACATTTTTTTTTTCTGCAGTTTGGTTTTTATTGTCCACCTGACACAACCTAGGAGTTACCTTGAAAAAGGTACCTGCACTTGAAGAATTTCCTCCACCAGAGTGACCTGTGGACATGTCCAGGGGGCATTATCTTGACTGCTAATTGATGTAAAAGAACTCAGCTCACCGTGACTGGTACACCTCAAAGCAGTGGGCCTAGACTATATAGAAAGCTAACTGAACATGCACCTCAGAGCTGGCCGGGAAGCAACTTTACGGTTCCTGCCTGAGCTCCTACCTTGGCTTCCCTGCAAGACGGGCTGTGACCTATACAATGAAATAAACCCTTTGCCCCACAGTTGGTTTGGCTGTGGTATTTTATCACAGCTACCAAGAATCAAACTAGAATAAACCTATATTCCCCCTCTCCCCGCCCTGATATCCTATAACAGAGCCTACGGCCTCTATTCTCCTACTTTTCTGAGCTTGTTTTGGAAGTTCTAGCAGGGAAGTACAGTGGCTATTCACTCTTGACCGATGATCTGTCCTCCTCTGTTGGGGAAGGTCATCTGTTGGCCGCCAGCACTGGAGCCTCAGGAGAGACACGCAGAGAGCAACAAGAGAAGAAAGAGATACCTGCTAAGCCAGCCAGATCAAGCAAACCAACTCTGGCCTTGACTGGCTGATAATCCTCCCTTTTACCTTGCAAGTGCTAGACCTACAGGTGTGTGCTACCACACCCTCGCTCTTGTGATGTGTCTGAGCGTGCTGAAGGCAGCAGCAAGAGTCTTGCACATCTTTAAACACTGGATGCAGAGACGAGGGCTCCCAGAGAAAATGCATTCAAACACATGTAGGAAGCTGAGTGGAAACTTGTGGGAGTATAGCATATATTTTAGAAAACCTAATAAGGGCTTCAGGCATTTTTGACAGGATGGAGTGATGAACTGAGTTTAACAAGATAAAACTTAATTGGAACAAACGTAAGGTTCTGCCCTTGGGTCCAAAAGGCACAGGTGTGGGAAGATGGAGCTATGTAGAGTTGCAGTTTATGTGAAAGCCTGGGGAGGTAGGTTTGTCAGGATGCTCAGTGCAGGTCAGCAGTGTGATCTGACTGCCAAAAACATTCCTGTAACCTAGCCCATGCTAAGGGTGCAGTTTTCAAAATGAAAGACATGGTACTTGCAGTCTAGGTAGACCATCCTGGGTTCCTTATTAGCTTAACATATCCAGGAGGGGATGGGGCAGAGACAGATGGTAAAGAATTTTTCAGAAATAGCAGGGAGTGAGGGTTAAAGCTAAATAGAAATGGAGGAGGTGGGGTTGGGGATTTAGCTCAGTGGTAGAGTGCTTGCCTAGCAAGCGCAAGGCCCTGGGTTTGGTCCTCAGCTCTGGGGAAAAAAAAAAAAAAAAAGAAATGGAGGGGGCAAGCAGAGTTTCTTTAGCCTTCAGAAAACATCGGAGTCCCGGCTACTTTTTAAAAAATTGATTTATTTTTATTATTATCTTTTTATTTTTACTACATTTGGTTTATTTTGTGTATCAAATACACACACACACACTCACACACCATGGTGCATGTATAGGAGTCGGAGGACAGCATTCAGGAGTCAGTTCTGTCCTCCAGTTATGCGGGTCCTGAGGGTGATTCAAGTTGTCAAGCTTGCTTAACATTGTTACAGCATGTTATAATCATCAGCATCATTTGTATACATGTCTGTATGCATGTTGATGTGTATATTAGTTCAAGTATGAATGTTCACGTGCTGTTTTGCATCAGGAGCTGTCCACCTTGTTTATTGGTCTGCAACTTGCTAAATATGTTTCTCAGCCTCCCTGATGCTGCAACCGTTTAATAATACAGTTCCTCATGTTGTGATGACCCCGATCATAAAATTTTTCTCATTGCTAGTTCATAACTATAATTTTGCTACTGTTATGAATCATAATATGTGTTTTCTGATGATCGTAGGTGACTGCTGTGAAAGGATCAATCAACCACCAAAGGAGTCACTACCCACAGGTTGAAAACCCCTGAGCTAAATAAACTAGGCTATTTGACCAGTGAGCCCCAGGGATCTGCCTGTCTCAACCTACCCAGCACCTGGATTACAGGTACCCACTACTATGCTTGGCCCTTTTACATGGGTTCTGGAGGTTAAAATCAAGCTCTCATGCTTGCAAAGCATGCGCTTTACTGACTGCCTGCTCTTGTTTCATTCTGTTACCACAATAAAATATCCTTACAAAAAGCAACCTAGGGGAGAAGGGGTTTATTTTAGCTTACAATTCCAGCTTATAATTACAGTCCATCATTTTGGAGAAGTCATAGCAACAGGAGCTTGAAGCAGCTAGGTACAGCTAGGTATACCTCAACAGTCAAGAGCAGAGAGAAATGCGTTTGTGCTTACTGATCAGCTAGCTCTCTCTACACTAATACAGTCTAGGGCTTAAAACTAGGGAATGATGTTGCCCATTTTCTGGCTGGATCTTTACACATCAATGAAGGCAATCAAGACAACTCCCTAGAGACATGGCCACAGGCCAAAATGATCTAGACAATCCTTCAAGACTCTTTCTCCAGATTCTAGGTTGAGTCTAGGTGACAATAGAACTAACCACACTAGGCCATCTTTCCAGCTCACTATTTATGCTCAAATGTAGAGTTAGTTACAATAAATTCATTTCTAACCAATAACAATATCCCAAAATGGACAGGTTGGAAGTCTCTCAATAAGGGAAACAGTCCTTTCAAATTTTTATTTATTTCTCTAATGTGATCATTTATTTCACTTAAAGGAAAAAAAATGCCAGGAAACATTTGCATGCTCCCCATTTGTTCTTGAATTTCAAGCTGCAACAGAATTACCCTCTTAGAATGCACACCGTTGTTGTGCCGTAGCCATGGTCTGCAGCTGTTCAAGTCCCTTACATAAAATTCCATACTGTCCGCACTTAACCCATTCACAGCTGCACACTCTAGATTGCTATGATACCAAGCACAAGGTAGCAGCTCTTAGACTCTATTTTAATGGCTTGTTTGGGGGCCTTGGGGTTGAATCTAGGCTCTCAAGCATAACTTAGCAAATGTTCTACCACGATGCAAGCCCACAGCCTCTCACTGGCAGGTTCTAGAGATGCTTGCTGTTGCTGAGCCATGCCCTAGCCTGTCTTGGGGTGGGGGTTGAGGGTGAGTTCTGGACCAGTGCACTACCACCAAGCTACATCCCCAGTTGACTGAATGAATTTCAAATTCTCATTCTCCAGGTTACTAATTTCAGTCAGTTTTCATTCATCTAAAAATCATAAACAGTAAGTTAAGTTGGACATTACTGATTTGGTACTTCCCAGGGGGCCTCCCATTTTCCCTTTTCCCAAATCCAAAGCCCTGCTGAATAGGTACACACAAATTTTCTAGCCACTTTCCAAATTGGGCTATAAAATTTCAGCGTTAGTTTTCTAAATTTCACATAATTCCTATCGCACTCCTCCCCATCTCTCAGTTTTCCAGGTAACTGTAAACTTGGTCTTGCTGACATATAGACGACTCATTGAACTGGGTTCTCCTTTTCCATCCCCCTTCCTATCCGGTGTCTAAGGGCTGGCCCTCCACTTCTTAAATTATGACCCTGTGTTCCCACACGGAATATCCGTTCTGTCAACTACTCAGAGGCCATCTCCCACCCACACTGACATCTGATGGGGTGGTCCTGGTTCTACTTTTGTTCTGAAACATAACCTGAATAAGGATTGTGTTCTACTGTGCATAGCTGTTCTCCTGACCTTTCGGCTCAGCTGATGTTTCCCTAAGTCTGTGCCCGGTGAGCGGTACCACCATAGTGTGCTTTTCTACTGTCACTTCTGCTGCCGTAGTGAACTATTCCGATCAAAAGCACATAGTTCCAGGTTCAGCGGGAGACCATGTCTTCATGGAATTAGTGGAAAATGATAGAACATATCACTATGTCTTACTTTGACCTCCATACATGAACAGGAGTGCATCCCCACCCTCCACTCCCCACAATGTGCATGTTACACATACATACACCACACACACACACACACACACACACACACACACACAGAAAGTAAGGGAATGAGTGAGAGGGGGGGAGGGAGGGAGGGAGAAAGGGAGAGAGAATGCAGTTCTTACAGCACTAATGAAGTACACTTGTGGGTGTCTGTTTGGGTATTTTCAGGTAGATCCACCCTGAATATGGGCAGCACTGTGACAACGAGCTAGGTTTCTGAACTAAATTAAAGGGATAAAAGGAGCTCAGTGCCAGTATTCATGGCATGCTTTCCCTGCCATGATGGACTGTACCTCAAATCATGAGTCAAAATAAACCCTTCCCTTAAGTTGCTTCTTCTCAGGTGTTTGGTCCCAGCAAAGAGAGAAGGAGGTGAGTCAGAACCACAGAGGACTTAGTTCCTGTTCTCCTGCCTAGACCCTTTGCAGAGCGCCATACCCTGTGTCCTCAAAGTACCCCTCTATCTGCTCAGGTGTTCGGAGTCCTTGGGGGAGTTCTGTCACTCTTTGCCCTTGGGCAATGTGGTCATAAAGATAGAGGCATCCAGGAGAGTCTCAATTTGGGAATCGCCTAAATCAGATTGGTCTGTGGGCGTGACTGTAGGGGATTGCCTTAGTTGATGATTGATGTAGGGGGACCAAGCCCACTGTGGGTGGTACCATCCCTAGGTAGATGGGCAGGGGCTGTGTGAGAAAGCTAACTGAGTGTGAACTTGTGAGAAGGCCCGAGAGCAAGCCAGTAAACAGCGTTCCTCCATGGTTTCTGCTTGAGTTCATGGCCTGACTTCCTTCAATGATGAACTGTGACTTAGAAGTATAAGTCAAATAAATTCCTTCACCACTTACATTGCTTTGGGTCAGAGTATGTTATCACAAGAACAAAAACAAAAACTAGAATAAGGTGGATTGCAGAAAGGCAGAAGGAATTGATGCTACTTATGGCTTTTCAGACCATTTTCTCCTCCTTTAGAAAGAAAAATAGTCTCTGGAATTAGAGAGTTAAAAAAAAATACTAACACACTGTGTATTTCCCAAATTCTCCCTGACTTACACAAGAATGCACGTTAAAGCCAAATATTTGAAGCCATCCTCTTCTCCCAACTCCTTCCTCCCAGCAATGGAAGCTTCAAATAGAGTGGTCTGTAGGAGGTGGGGGTGGAGGGAGGGTCTCATAGCAGAAGAGCATTCAAGGGAAGGCGGGGAAAGCATTGAATACAGGACAGCGCCCTGCCAAATGCAGAATGACTTCATAAACACTAGCTGCTGATTTCAAAAGCATTTCTGGAAGGCAGTATTGTACAGATGTGCACTGTGTTGGTGGGGGGCGTCCCCTCTAATGCTGTGCCTACCAAGTCCAAAATAGCAACATGCAAAGAAATCTCTCTCCAACCCAGTTATTTTAAGAGAAAAACCTATTGGAGTGGATGGAATGATCCAATGATCCAAAGAATCCAATCTTTCATTTCCTCCCCCTCTCCCTCTTCCTCCTTCTTGTCCCTCCCCTTCCCTTCCTTTCCTTGCTCTCTCTCTGCAGGGTGTGTGTGTGTGTGTGTGTGTGTGTGTGTGTGTGTGTGTGTGTATGTTTCCCAGGTGTATCCCAGGCTGGCCTCAAAATTGGAATCTTCCTGTCTCAATCTCCTGAGTACTGAGATTACAGGCAAATATGACCACACCCTGTTGGGATCTGTCACTTCCTGACTGCATAACTGAAACCAAAACCCTTTATCTCTTTGAAGCTTGTAAGAAGGAAGTGAAAACACTCTATGCTGGAGGAATGAATGGGTCAGGAACATACTTACAGTGCAAGCACGAGGACTTTGACTTGAACTTGATTTCCCAGGACCCGTATTAAAAAGCCAGGCTCCCAAGCACAAACCTGTAACATGGCTCTGGGGAGACAGAGGCAGGAGGCTCCCTGGGGCTTGCACCTGCACACACACACACCCACACTTCTAGTCAGACACAGACTTTCATACCTGGTTTAGAGATACTGACTGTTACAGGTCAAATGAACTATGTAAAAGTCCTATAAAAGGAAGCAGCGATTGTACAAGACATAACACATAAGGAATTGTCAGTCTTTATTTTAATAAACCAGAGTTCTCCATGTAAGTCCTAAAAATGTTTCCAGACTTGATTTTTTTTTAAAGGTCTGATTCATTAGAAAGATTGTCTATCTAGGAAAAGAAAGCTGAAAGAATGTAAAAGTCAGAGGATAGAGAGGAAAGCCATGAAATGCTGTTCGAAGCAGGTTTTTAGATACAATATCAAGCAAGTTAAACTTCCACGGCTGAGGGGGAAGGGAGTCGAGGCCATACCCCTGAGGGACTGATGACAACTGAGGACTCCTCTAGGAGAAAGAATAACTTTGGTTAAGGTCCCGTACTCCCGTGGGCTACCCCACACCCATGCACGTGAAGGCAATGCTAATTGGGCTCAGTGGGTTAAAAATAAGTCAATAAATAGAAGATTACTTTTAAAAAGAGGACATGAAGTAGGGAAAGAGATGTGACTAGGGGAAAAGAAGAGAAGGAGGGTAGATATGATCCAGATACATTGTATACATGTATGAAACTTTTTAAAGAGACAATTAAAGACAATAGGAATAGCTATATTGCCCATGTAGCTCAGTAAGTTATATTAGGTCAAGCCTGCCCCAGACGGTTTTCTGTTGGCTTTATCTACCAATTACTGAAAGAGAACTTCTTCGGTTTTAACCTGGTGTATCCTGTTTTTACACCCATTTATGTGTGGCGTGTGGGCACATGTGCCATGGGGTACACGGAGGAGTCAAGGGACAACTTTTCAGAGAATCTGTCCTCAAACTGGAGACTTACAACAGGATAGGCTCCTGAGAAGATATAGGGGTGACTCTAGCTAAGACCCCTAGTAGCAGGAAACATGGAGGCTGAAGAGGCCACCCTCTAACCACACAGGACTCCTAGGGGAGGTAGGGGGTGACATCAAACCACCCACAAAAACTTCAACGCAAAATTTACCCTGCCTACAAGATCCGCAGGAATAAAGATAGAGCAGCGGTTGAGGGGATGCCCAATCAAAGCCTGGACATGCCATGGGAGAGAGCCAACCCCTGACACTATTTATGACACTCTGCTATGCTTGCAGACAGGAGCCTAACATAGCTGTCCTCTGGCTCCACTCAGCAACTGAACAAAGCAGATGCTAAGATTCACAGCCAAATATTGGGTAGAGCACAGGGAGCCTTGTGCGAGAGTGGGAGGAAGGATAAAAGGACCCAAGGGGACAGCAGCTCCATGAAAACCAACAGAGCCAAATAACCTGGGCCAAGGGAGGCTTGTGGAGACTGAAGCACCAGCCAAGGACCATGCATGGACTGGACCTAGGCCTCCTTCACATATGTACCTGATAGGCAGCTTGGTTTTCATGTGGATCTCCCTACTAAGGGGAGCAGGGGTTATCTCTGGCAAAGTCTCTGTTGCCTGCTTTTCAATCACTTCCCCCAGGCAGGACTGGCCACCTCGGAAGATGATGCATTCAGTCCTGATGTGACTTAATGTGCTAAAATGGGTAGGTGGGAAGGGGCTCCCCTTTTCTGAGGGAAAGAGGGACGGAGGGGGCTATGATCAAGATGCAAAGTGAATGAATGAATGAATGAATGAATGAATAAATAAATAAATAAATAAATAAATAAATAAATAAATGGAAAAAAATGTCTGTCCTCTCCTTCTGCCACATGGGTCCCAGGGATTGAATTCATGTCATCATATTCTCCTTCAAGTGCTTTCACCCACTTAGCCATTTCACCATCCCTAGTTTGTGTTATTTTTATAGGTGACTAGGGCTGTAAACATGGGGATGTTTAGGATGGTACAATCCTACAATGGCATCTGAGGCGAAGCTTTTAATGTACAAACAGACCAGTTAAGCCCCTCCCCTCTTCTGACTAGGTCAGCTCAGCAACTGGTACCACTGTTCTGGAACCTGACTGCCACTTCTCAGTGATGATGCTCTAACTGCTCATAGGCAAGGCCTGGATTGTGTAAGCTCATCTGCGAGATAGGCCATTAATTATACTCCACCCAATAGCTCGCCAAAATTAACCACTTTGAAAAAAAAAAGAAAGAAAGAAAAAGTTAATAATCAAGGATTTGATTATAATATACACTTTAAGGACACTTAGGCAAATTGTTGGCTCTAAGAAAGAAGATTCTGCTTTCTAGAAAGGCAGCAATCTGAACTCCTCTGCCAGAGTAAACTGATGTGCTAATGATGACTCAGCAGGATCCTGGCAAGCTTCTGAATCACCCAAGAAAGATTCAATTATGCTCAATGGGGCCTTCATGGAAGGTACATTTTACACTGTATTTCATGTCTGTGGTTCAATCACTCACAGGAGGCACAAGGTGACTCTTTTATTGTCTGAGATCTAATTAATTTTAGTTCTATTTGAATTTTGGAAGTTTACTAAACACTCACCACTCATCCCAAACTATTCCTGCACTCAGGAAGGCATGTTCTGGAAAAAAAAATCAGTGAGCTGGCTCACTGGGTAAGGGGTGCTTGACACCAAGCCTGATGACCTGAGTTTAATCTTGGGGTCCCACTTGAAGGAAGGAGAGAACTGACTCCCACAGGTTGTCTCTCTGACTTCCAAGTACAGCATGGTTTGCACACACACATACATACACACTATGCTACTACTACTAATAATAATAATAACAATAAATTTGTAAAATATAAACACATAAAATAAAACAACCAAACAAAATAAACAAAGTAATTAATACATATTGAATGATGTTTTGCTCAACAATGACTCTCTGGAAAGGAATTCAAGCACAAGGAGCCAGGACAGCCTCAGGGGGAGACAATCAGCTCCAATAGGATGGGTTCTCAAGGCACAAGTCCCAAATGTGAGAAACAGGGGCTGTCTGTCATTCTAGAACTCAGAAGGCAGAGCCAAGAGGTTCATCACAAATTTACGGCTAGCCTGGTCTACAAAGGGAGTTCCAAACTAGCCAGAGCTACAGAGTAAGACTCCATCTCAAAAAAAAAAAAAGCAAAGCACAGCGTGCACTAGGATAGACAAGCCTGCCCTGCCCTGTGTTCTCTCACCGCATTGGTCCCTTCATCTACTGTGGAGTAACTCCCTGTCTTGGTCACAGCTGGTATGGGTCTGAGCGCCTTGGTTTTTTGGAGCCCCACTCTGAGCCTCAGAGGCTCCAAGATGAAAAGACTTAGGCTAAGCACAAACATTTTTTTCTTGTTAGAGTGTCCGTTTTCCCCCCTCTCAGCATTTCAATCATTTCAGTCATTCCTTTGCTGGTCCAGATCCCAGGAGCCAGAAATAAGCCCATGTGGTCTTCCCATTGATGTAAATAACCACTGGCTTTATTGAACCCATCTGCTTGGACTGGTGGTTGAAATCATAGCTGTAGAATGTTTTCCACCAAGTGCCCCTTGAGAATTGGGGAAGCTGAGCTCCTGCCTTCCTTGAGAACATTTGTTCAATTTCTTCAAAAGAGTTCTTAGTACAGAAGCTCTGTGTTCATTTTTCTAGCATCCTCAGGGGTGGGTTGTCTAGCCATTTTATCCATACTAGCAGTCACTTTCTCTCATTTATTTATATTTGTTGTTGTTGTTGTTGTTGTTGCCCATAAAGATTTTTTGTACCTCCCAGTCCCACAGACTTCCTGACTCTGTCACTCTGTCTGGGATCTCTGTTGAAGACAGCTAGCCAACTTGGAGCCATGGACCATGGCACCCAAGAGCCCGGAGCCAGCTTCCAGGCAGATATGGTGTCAAGCTTCTCTACCCGCACTGGGGCTCCAGTCCCCTGTAATCACAGGGTCCTAGTTTCATTCTGTTGCTGTGATAAAATAGCCTTATCCACTGAGTTTGTTGTGGCTTACAATACCAGGATATGGACCATCACTACAGGAAAGTCATGGTAACAGGACTGTGAGACAGATGGTCACATCATATCCACAATCAATAATAGAGAAATAAATAAATACATGTGCTCTTGCTTGCTTGTATTCAGCTCAATTTATCCACTCTTACACAATTCAGTATCTCCTGACCAGGAAACATCACAATAGGGTGGGTCTTCCCACATTAATGAATTTAATTTTAAGAATTCCTTCTGCTGACATGCTCACAAGAGAGCCCAATACAGACTCATTGAGCATCTCAGGAGAGTCTTGGTTGTATCACACTGACAGTTGAAGCTAACCATCCAGAGCTGAAGAGGTGACTCAGCAGTTACCACTATTTTTTGCAGAGGACCTGAGTTTGGTTCCCAACATCCATGTCAGACAGCTTACAAGTTGTAACCACATTCACAGGAGGATCTAGCAGCCTCTTCTGTTCCCTAAAATCACCTGCATGCACATACATTTTTTTTTCAAATCTTAAAAAACTAAACAAAACAAAAAAATTCCACAAAACTAAGCATCACGCACAATAGTGCTACAGAGTACTCAGGGCACTTCTTATGCATCATGTCTTGCCTGAACAGGTATGTCCAAGGATAGCTATGCATGAGACCCAACATACCTGTAGATGAAAACATCATGTCACAATGTCAAAAGGGTGGAGTTTTATTGAGTCCATTGGTTTTTATAGAATTATTTAACTTGGTTGGTTGGTTGGTTGGTTGGTTGGTTGGTTGGTTGGTTGGTTGATTGGTTTGGGTTTGGAGAACAGAACTTTTATGTACCCCAGGCTAGCCTTAAACTCCTTGTCCTCTGCTCCAGTTTTACAGTGGTTGGGTTTTCAAGAATGTGGTACCATACCAAGTTTTTCAAGTATTACTTTTTTTCATCTCAAAAACAAAAACAAAAACAAAAACAAACAAACCAGGAAAACTGAGGTACCAACAATTAATTCTCCCAAGACCTGGTAGCTAGCAGAAGGGGAGGTGGGATAGAACTCCCACTCTAGAATGTTCTACCTTTAGAGCTTACTCTTTGTAGTTTTTGTTTGGTTCTTTCTTTGTTTGTTTTGTATTGAGACGGAGTGTAGTATATCCTTATCTGACCTCAGACTCACTATGCAGGTATGCATGTATGTAGGTATGCACATATGTAGGTATGCACGTATGTAGGTATGCACGTATGTAGGTATGCACGTATATAGGTATGCACATATGTAGGTATGCACGTCCTGATCCCTGATCCTCTTGCTTCCACCTCCCAAGTGCTGTAATTACAGTCATGAGCCACTATATCATATCTTCGTATTTTTAACTAAATTTTTAAAAATGGCTTGGAGGCATATAGTTTTGATGTCTTACTGGCCTAGAAGTCCCAGAAGGTTAAAACTTCTGTTTTCTGTGTGCACATTATTCTTTTTAAATCTTCTAGTTGAGTTCTTGTTTTCTGGATTTTGTTTGCTTACTGGCTTTGTTTTTCTCTTTCTCAAATTCCCTGTATTTTTGCATGAAGCTCTGTTCTGTTATGTTCTGTCGCTATTTCTTCTTAATAGACATACTCCTTCCCAGAAGAAGGCTCATTAAGACTCAGGAGTCAAAACTAAAAGGTCTGCGAAGTAAAGGAAAATGACAAGGTTCATGAAGTAAATACAACTTACAAGGTCCAGGAAACAACAGAAACTTACAAGGAAGCTCCTAAAGCTAAGCCCTCCATGAGGTGCTACAAACAGTTACATAAGTGCTAAGCAGAGGGGATTCTCCCACCAAAGTGCCTGCCAGTCATGCAGGAAGCACCAGGGATGCAGCTGTTGTGAACTATCATCCATGCTGGGATGGGCTTGTCAATGGTGTAGCTGCCTTAGAGCCCTCCTTGCTTCTGTAAGTACCCATTCATACTTAGTCCTGGAAGCAGGCCCAGTAAATTCACTTGTTCACTAAGCCAAACTTAGGTGGAATCATTTCTTTGGTTTATCATTAATGGCCTATTAGGAGTAAATAGTCATACAAGCTCTGTGACTATATGTGACTCTGTGTTTATTTGTTCTATTTTTAATTCTTTATTTTGTTTTTAGTTAGGTGTATAGGGGTGTTATGTGTATGTGTTTATGGTGTGTGTGTGTGTGTGTGTGTGTGTGTGTGTGTGTGTGTGTACTCCCTAAGAGGCCCAAATAAAACAGCAGATTTCCTGGAGCTGAAGTCACAGACACAAGTGAAAGAAACCAAACTCAGCCTCTTCTTGATCCTTCACCACAGTCAGCAGCCTCGTTCTTATTCTCCTTTCTCTGCTGCTCTGTATTCAATCAGTAGTCCGGAGGCAGGCAAGCACTGGTGACAGCTTAGTCCTTTGGGGCCCCGTTTGGTTTGCGGTGATGTACATGGCCTTGT
Organism: Psammomys obesus; assembly: GCF_907164565.1. Taxonomy (NCBI): domain Eukaryota; kingdom Metazoa; phylum Chordata; class Mammalia; order Rodentia; family Muridae; genus Psammomys; species Psammomys obesus. The sequence goes on along the minus strand of NW_026590062.1, from coordinate 20,428,769 downwards.
AATAATGCACCTGGCAGTCTACACACAGCCTTGCCCCTAGACAGTGCACAGAGCAACCTCGAAACCCCTTGACTCCCCACCTGCCTTGGTCTACATGTACTCATCTCTGGACAACAGGTGGAATGGAAAGAAACCGTGGTACTATACACAACGGAATGTTGCTCAGCCTGTAAAGAAAAATCAAACCGTGAAATCTACAGGAAAATGGCTGAATCTGGAAAGTATACTATTAAGTGAAGTGACCCAAATCAGAAAGACAGACGCTTCACGTTCTCCCTCATTTATGAGTCCTCGTCTGTAGCATACACATGTATATATCGAAATAGGTATGGGTGAGGGTAACATCTAAACATGTAGAAAAGAGCCTGAGAGAGGGCAACATTGGGTGATGAGGAAGGCTGGAGAATGGACAAAAGGACACAGGGGATATGGAAGGAAAAAAGAGTCCAAAGGTGCCACAAGGGGAAAGTGCCAGAAGCAAGACATGAGAGAGATGGAGAAAGGAGAACCACAAAAACATGTTTTGAAAGTGTCATAGTGGCATCTAACACATTTTATGCTAATTTTTAAATTTTGCATATTTTTTAAAAAATTTACATAATTTTATTTAAAAAATTTTCTACGCTCGCACTCCTCCAAGCTACCAGGTGAGTGGGTCTATTTCCTCTTGTTAATCTGGGCATTAACTCTCCCTATAGACAAGCTTTACCCTACAGATTTGTGTTTTGTTTGTTTTGTTTCGTTTTTAGAGACAGGGTTTCTCTGTGTAGCCTTGGCTGCCCTGGACTCGCTTTTTAGACCAGGCTGGTCTCAAATTCGTAGCGATGCACCTGCCTCTGCCTCCCTGAGTGCAGGGATCAAAGCATGTGCCATCACACCGGGCTTTACTGTGCAGCTTCTAGCCTTCAGATTCATCCTGCTTCATGTCTTGCTCTGAAGCCTCTAACTAGCACATCTCTTAGTAACTGCTTTCTGTCTGAGGACCAGCACTCAGTCTCTCAGAGTTGACCGTGGCTCCTCTTTCCATCTTCAACAGGTGCTTCCTGTTATGTTGTCCCCAGTGCCTAGATAGGAGCCTCTTTTCCCATCTTCCAGGAATAGACCCTGGCCTTCTTTACTCTTTGACAGGACCTGGTCGCTGGCACTATCAACATCACACACTCAGACCGATGGCCCTATAGCTCCCCAAAAGAACAGCTGCAATATTGCAGTGGGGTCGCTACCCGAGCATCTGAGTGGAGCTTGTCTCTAATGTCTCAGATCATATCAAAGGCCTGGATCCTGGGCTCTGTGTTGAACACAGCCCAGAAGAGTACTGTGGCAGTTCGAATGAGAAACATCTCCAATAGGCTCATGGGTTTGACCACTCAGTCGCTACCTAGCCCGTGGCACTGCTTGAGGAGGTTGTAGAACCTTTAGGAGCTGGAGTCTTGCTGGAGGAAGAAGGCTCTAAGCCTTACCCCACTTCCTAGTTTCTCCCTCTCTGCTTCCTGTGTGCAGGTAAAGTGTGATCTACCTGCTTCCTACTCTTCCTGTGATGCCTTCCCCATCATTCGAACTCTCTTCCTCTAAAACCATAAGCTAAAAATAAAAAATAAAAAAAAACCAACAACAACCATTCCATCTTTAAATTGCTTTTAGTTCTGACATTTTATCACACTGACAGCAAAGTGGCTAACTCCAGTTCCAATCTGGCCTTTCCTTCTCTGGTCCTGAGTCTGATTTTATTGATCACCTTTCTCAAAGCTTTACTGATGTTCCTGTATCTAGAACTCCAGAATTGGCTGGAGTCTTAAGTTGGTCTCTGTCTCATTCTCTTCTATGCCAGGCAACACTTGGCATCACATTGCTCTGGCGACCAGGGAATTAGGCATCTGGTGGGCGATGGGAAAATAGAGAGTGGAGATTCGAGCCTACCCCACTCTTCAAAACTCCAAGCCAGAAGTTAGAGGCCCAAGCACACATGGAACTTAAAGAATAATGGGGAACATGTGTTTTCAGTTCTGTCCTACCAAGAGAGAGGGAATAGGGGCAAAACAGAAGCTGCAGCTGGTAGTGGAGGCTGGACTTCAAACCCAGGCCTTCCTCTTTCCCCTTCCTGCTTAAAACACTGGAAAATACTGCCTTTCCTGATGAAGACTTTATAGTAACATCATTCTGACATTTGCAGGAAGATGGGTTGGGGGGTAGAGAATAAGGGACCTGGAGAGTAACCAAGAAGTTCACAGATACTAGATGGCAGAAATGGCTCTGGGATGACAACAATGAAAAAGGAAAACCAACAACAACAAAAGGAAAACGAGCTGAGGAAAGAATTAAGATCTGGGAGGAACCAAAGCTCCATCCTATGTTTCCAGCCACAGTAACTAAGAAGATACGAAGATGCCTTTCTAATGAGAACAGGCTGGGGAAGGCAGGACCCCAGAACTCCATATCCTTGCTCTTCAGCAGCCTCTGAGGCCCTGTGAACTCTGCAGCCATGTGCTGGGGAAAGCCCAGCATACAAGTGCCAAGGTTAGCCTTTGTTAGCACGTCCATGCCAAGAACCACAAAGTTCCATTTTACTTAAAACACAGGACTTGGCAGAAATCCCTACCTAAGCAGAGACAAACCCATTACTTCATCTCATGAGCTGCAGTGTAAGCCTCTGTTTTTGTGTTCCTATTAGCAAGACCTCATGGTTGACGATACAGCCACTTACCAGTTCTGTTCCTCCCAGAGGCTCACAGATCAGGCAGCGGAGGCCAGAATCCCAGTAAGCATACATAGGTGTTTTCATTTCAAGACCCCAAGATTATCCTGTTTATGCGAAGGACCCTTATTGTTTTACATTTTTTTAATTAAAGGCAGCTTTTTTAAAAAATTCTATCCAGCCCTTCAAAAAAAAAATCTATTGGGGGAACTGTAATTTTACTTCCAATCTCCCCATTTAATACTCCCCTAGTGCCCATAAAAAGCTCTAGAGTTTCGGTTCATGATTTGAATCTTTACAGATAATTAGCTGGCAGAACGACTCCGAGAGGAAAGCAGGTATATATATTTTCACAACTTGGTTGGGAGTGGGTGGGAAAACTGTGGGAGAGCATCCCCAGGCTGTCTTGGCTCATCTCCGTTCCAGGAACGTAAACATGCAATTCATTGAAAGACACATTCATTTTGGTTCTTTAATTGATGCCATAAAAAGTACATTTTCCTCCTCTCTGAAGCATCTTATTAAAAAGCCACTTGGCTCTTCCCACCTTCAGCTGCCACCTCTGCCGTCCTTAGTCATCTTACTTAGCCTATTCCCTGCCACCTTGGCCAGCCTCAACAGCTAGCCTCAGTTTCCTCCCTAAGCATGAGATTGGCTCACATTCTCCTCTTTCCTGCCTTCATTTCCTCCTCCCTCAACTCCTTAAGGCTCACTCCCTCACCTCATCTCATTTTCCTCCGTTTCTTTTCCTTTCAGCATCAGTTATCATCACTATAAACTGGCTGCCTTCTATCTGGGTCACAAGCTGTGTGATAAGACGTGCACTCAACAAATGCCTTGTAATGACATTGGGCAAAATTAACTTACACTCTCAGGCAGGCTTCTGTACGCTCACCCATACACCCTCACAGCCTTTCACATCTGAAGCGCTGTGAGCCTCTAGAAGTTAAAAGATGTACTCAAATCCCACTCTCACCTTTCCAACTCCCCTTTGTGCATATACACAGGCACATACAGTGTACGTGTTAAATAATTTAGTGAATGGATAGGTTATCTTATAAAAGGACACTTTTATAAAATGGGTAGGAAAATGGACTCTGGGCTTCCTGGACACAGACTCTGTCCCTCCAAAATTTAAATGCTAAAACATAATTTCTGACATGGTGGTATTTGGATGTGGGACCTTTGAGAGGTGATTCCATCACAAGAACAGAGCTATATGAAAAGAACCCTTTAAAACTAACTCCAGAGAACTCCTTCATCCCTTCCAGCAATTGAGGAGGCAATGAAAAGACTCAGTTCCCAATCTGGTGGTGTTTTGATGTTGGAACTCCAGCTTTTAGGACTGTGGGAAGAAATTTCTGCTCTTTATTAGCTATCCAGTTGACAGCATTGTGAGCGGGTCCAGGTGGTTTTGAGGCAGAGTAAGTCTGCGTAGACTAGCTGAGTTCCCCAGGGCTCATAACCCTGAGCAGAAAGTCCCTGAATGCCTCAGTCCTACTACAAACCACTCTTCCTCCACAATTGAGTCCTGGGGAGCTTGTGGGGCTCTTTAAACCAATTTATTCCTGAAACAGAAAGATGCTTGCTCTCTCCCAACCCAATCCATGTTTCTGACTCAGAACAAAATTGCGTTGGAAAAGCCTTTCCACCAGCATTAAACATCTAGTATTAACCAGCTGGGGTGGCATATGCCTTTGACCCCAGCTCTCAATAAGCAGAGATGAACATATTTCTGGGAACTCTAGGCCAGCCTGTTCTACATGGAGAGTTCCCGGCCAGCCAGGACTACAAAGTGGGACCTTCTTTCTCTCCAAAGCAAAATCTTGTATTAGTCATTCATTGGGGGCTAGAAGATGGTTTGGGATTAAGAGTGCTTGCCTCTCTTGCACAGGACCCTGAGTTCAGTTCCCAGCATCCATAATTGCCTGTAACTCCAGCTCCACCTGACCAGATACCCTCTTCTTGACTCCCCGTGCACATGCCCCTACCCGTACAGAGTACACACAGGCACATTAAAAAATAAAATAAATATTTAATTTCTCTTCAATCAGGGCTTTCTTCCCACAGCTCTGTAACTGGTTTCCCTTTTCATTTAACACATTCTTCCTTTAGCCTTCAACGTTGTTACAAGATCCTCTGTACCCTGACTTAGAATTGCTTTGACCCTCCCATAATGCCCCATTCAGAATCATTCCTCTCCAAGACAAAATTCTCAGAACACACTGAAAAATGAAAACTCAAGGCTTCCTTTCAAGCATCATCAAGAGCAATGGAATATTTAAAGATCAGCTGTAAGACCTTGTATTACATAGGCTATCCTCAACCACGGTGTGCTGTACGTTCTCCCGTGCTTAGGGGATTTTATTTTATCCGTAGGATTAAAGAATGGTACTGGTGTTCACATCCTTACAGGGAGTTCATCTGCTTCATAGAAAACTGTCCTTGCCTTCCATTCTGATGAAATCTATGTTAGTCATTTTCTCCTCATTGCTATGACAAAATGCTTCACCAAATCAACTGAATGAGGAAGGAGTTTATTTCAGCCTACAACCCATCCTGGTTGAGAAGGTATGAAAGCAAGAGTTTAGGGTGGCTGGCCACATTGCATCCACGATTGGAAAGCAGGGAGAGATGAATAGCAGTGTTTAGCCATCTTTCTTTTTTTATTTGAACCAGGATCCACAGCCATAGAATAATGCCACCCACATTTAAGTCAGGCCTTTCCACCTCAGTTAAGCTAGTATGTGTTCATCTCTCACAGACATGCCCAGATATTTGTCCAAAGGATTCTAGACCTTCTCAAGTTAGCAATCAATTAAAAAAAAAGCCACATGGCTGATTTGAAATAGTATCCAACACGGCCTCTGTCAGTTGATGAAGAGCTCCAAGCAAGTTGGTAGCAAGGCCCCTCGGGAAATGACTAATCAGCTGCTCTTTCCCACGATGGTGGCCAGCTTTCTGTGTTCAGATTTATATGCATTTTTTTTTTTTCTCAGAGCATGGAGCATCCTGAGACAGACTTGACTTCAGTTCTTGAGAGCAAGACCATTTCATCCTCTTGGAGAAAAGATGGAGGCAAAAATCTTCAGGACAACACCCTGTTCCTAAAATTAGGTCAGCTCTGTCTTACAAGGTATTGTCCTAGGCCTCAAAGGCAAAAATAAGTCAAATATAAAACAACTATCAGCTTTCTGAAGTTTCAAATCAGCTGGAGAATTAGAAAAACTAATAGAAAAAAAATAGCACCTTTCAACTAAAGTAATCTCAAGACAACATCAATCACAGGGAAATGCCATTTTACCCCAGGACAGTGTTCATCTCTCCAGCAGGCTGGAATTCCAAATTTCATCGAAAAAAAGTTGTTAGGGAAAATTACAGACAGTTCTGAAATTGGGGCTGCATGTTTAAAAATCACCTAGGGAATTGCAAAACCTGAAACAAAACCAAAATTGAGCCCCAGGATAATCCAACAAAGATTTTTTGTTCCATACGCTCAAATATTTTTTGTGGGAAAATTCTGGAATGTGAACTTTAGATAAAGAGAAGCATCATAAATCTCTCAAGGTCCCCATGTGTCTCATCCGATTTCAGTAACTAACAACACAGGACCAACTTCATTTCAGCCTCCACTTCTACTCATCTCCCTTTTCTTCTCCTCACTACAAAAAGTAAGTGAGCAAACAAGATATCAGATTTACCTAATTCAGGATTTGTCTCTGAAAGATGAACACTCATCCCTGGAGATTCTTCTCTGAGGTAATTCTTGCTTTTGTATTTTTTATTTGTTCACTTATTCATATTACCTTTATTGTGGCAAGGTTGTGATATATAAGGCCTTTATCTAAATTGATCCAGATTTTTGCTCTTATAAATAAGTCTGTCATAAACAGCTTTCTATTTATTACTCTCATTTCCAGGTGTGATGATTAATTATGATTTCACCATGACAGTGTCTAGACGAATGATTCTCAACCTTCCTAACTCTGCGACCCTTTAATACAGTTCCTCATGTTGTGGTGACCCCAACCATAAAATTATTCTCATTGTTAGTTCATAACTGTAATTTTGCTACTGTGTGGATCATAATGTAAATATCTGTGTTTTCTGATGGTCTTAGGTGACCTCTGTGAAAGGATTGTTCAACCCCCCAAGGAGTTGCAACCCACAGGTTGAAAACTGCTATGCTAAATAAACTAGGCTATTTGACCAGTGAGCTTCAGGGATCATCCTGTCTCAATTTCCCCAACACTGGGATTACAGGCACCCACCACCATGCTTGGCCTTTTTACATGGGTTCTGGGGATTAAAATCAAACTCCCATGCTCGCAAAGGATGTGCTTTGCCGACTGCCCGCTCTCGTTTCATTTCTGTTGCCATGATAAAATATCCTTACAAAAAGCAACCTAGGGGAGAATGGGCTTACTTTAGCTGACAATTCCAGGTTACAGTCCATCATTTTGGAAAAGTCATAGCAAGATCTAGATTTACCTAGGAGGAAAAAAAAATCTCTGGGTGTGTCTGCAAAGGAGGTTCTAGATTAGGATAGTGGGGGTGGAAAGCCCTACCCTAATTGTGGGCACCACATTTGTAGACTGAGTAAGAAGGAGAAAATGACGCAAGCACCAACATCCAGAGATCTCTCTCTGCTTCCTGACTCTAAATGCAAAGTGACTAGGTGCCTGCTCCTGCTGCCATGCCTTCCCACCAAGCAGACCATAAGCCATGAACCTTCTTCCACTAAGTTGCCTTTGTCAGGTGTTTTGTCACAACAAGATAACTACCTAAAACATCAAGCAATAGTAGCGAATCTCAACTGTTAACTTCTTCAGCTGAAGAGAAACTCATATCAATGAAGCACACCTATGAGTATCTAGGATGGTGTTTTCCCCCGAAACGGTCAAAGTATTCAGGTCCTGGTCTAATCAATGAGTGAATCTCTTGATGTATTCGTAATATGACAGCATTATTGCAAGGTGACGTAAAATGGGAGGCATCTACTTGGAAGAATTAGAACGTTGTAGGCATACCCTTGGGGGCTGTGTCTGTCTCTGTCCCTTTCTCTTTCATTTTTCTCTGTTCTACGTCCACCAAGAAGTGAGAAAGAGCTTTCACTGTTGCCAGCAAGAGAAACAGCCCAAGCGCCTGGTGCCAAGCCATCATGACTTCAACTCTCTGCAACCATGGGCCAAAGTAAATAATTCTCCCTTAAGCTGTACTTCCAAGTGTTCATGCAGGGCATGGAGAAAGAGTAATAACTGTACTGTGCAGTTAAGGTTAAGATCTTTTTAGTGATGGTGGTAATGGTTTGTGTGTGTGTGTGTGGGAGAGTGTGGCTGTGTGGCTGTCTGTATAAAAGCATGTTTGTGGGAGCCAGAGGATAACCTCAGCTGTGGTTTCTCAGGATCTTCTCAACCTGTTTTCTGAGACAAGGTCTCACTGCCCTGGAGCCCACCAAGAAGGCTGGACTAGCTAGTTGGCTCCCTCAGGTATCCATGTATCTGCCTCCCCAACCCTGGGATGACAGGGCCTCACAGCTACCTCCAGCTGGTTCTGTTTGCTGATTTTTACCTGGACTCCAGGGATAGAACTCAGGTCGTCATGCTTCTGTGGCTAGCAGTTCACTGGCTGAACCATGTCCCCGGCCTAAGGTAAAGAACTCTTAATTAAGAAATCCAGTCATTAAATAACGCAATCTGAACCCTGGCTCTGGCCTTAGTGTTTTCTTATAAAATCTGAATATTAACTGTTCCTACCTAGGGGGCTGGAGAGACGACTCAGCAGTTAAAAGTGACTGCCCTTAAAGATGACCAAGTTCGGTTCCTAACACTCACGACAGGAGGCCCACAGCTGCTTCTAACTCCAGCTCTAGGGGATCCAATGCCGTTGTCTGACCTCTGAGGGCGCCTGTACACACATACATATACCCGCACATACATATACACATCCATGAAAGATAAATAAACAAATATATTAAAAATAATTCCTACCTCATAGACTTACTGGGAGGCTTAAATGAGTTAATACACGTGAGTGTTTAAAACAGGTATGAGCACATTTTAGAAGGTAGGCTGTTGCTGTTGCTATGACTCCCGAAACTTCTTAGTTAGTTTCCTGCTTCATTTTCTCAGCTGTCCTTACTGCCTCAGGATGTTGGCCCAACAAAAATACATCATTACAGTGAAATTGCTGAAAATAGCTATAAACTCTGAAAATTCAGAGGAAAAAAATGATTCTTTTGTCTTTTTTTAGTAAGCAGAGTTGAAACCTATCAAAATATACTTTGTCTTTTTATTCTCATGTGTGTTTGTATAGTGTGCATGTGTGTGTGCACATTTGCACTGTGGGGGCACATTCATGGAAGTGCATGAACACATGTGAGTACATGTATGTGGAGGCCTGTGGTTAGTGTTGGGAGTCATCTGTGATTGTTCTTTCACCTTCTTCATAGTCAGGCTCTCTCAATCAAACCCGGAGCTCACTGAGGTGACTAATCTCTCTAGCCAGCTTCCTCTGGGGGTCCGGTGTCCATCTTCCGGGGATCACAGTGGACACTATGCTCACCAGCATTTTCATGGGCTTTTTAGATCCAAACTCAGGTCCTCACACTGGCTCTCAGCCAGGTCTTTTAATCACAGAAAAATCTCCCTAGCCCTAAGATACATATTAAGACAAACTTTAAGCATAATTGTTAAAAAAAAAAAAGGGGGGGGGGAGTGCTCCAGAGAAAGTAAGACATGCCTGAGAGCATGGGCGTGGGCCTCTCTAAGACAGAGTTGTCAAGGATTTTGTTGAATTTATTTACTTACTTGTGTGCACATGTCCACCCACTTGCAGCTTGTGTGTGTGTGTCAAAGTCATAGGATAACTTATACAAGTCAATTCTCCCCTTTCATCGTCCGGACCCTGATGATCAAACTCAAGTTGTCAGACTTGTCAGCAAGTGTCTTCAACCCTCTGAGCCATCCCAGCCCAAGAGTTTTATTTTTTATCACCATAAAAACAGAGTCCCTCCAGAGCAACCAGCTATCTCTAAGATGATGAGAGACGTCTCCATACCACCCTGTATGGTCTTCTCAGAGGTGACCAAACTGGTTAGACAACCTGTCAATTTGCTTGAGCCACTAATTTAATTGATTTTTTTTTCTACTAAATTGACAGACTGAGTACATTGATGAAATTGACTGGCTGTTTTGATATCACTTAGACCCAGCTGAGCGGAGCTAACCATGAAGGAGAATTGTTATTGACGTGGTAGCGATGACCAAAGACACGCACAGCTTGGACTGCCAGAGGAGCACTGAAGTCTTTATAATAGAACCCGCATCACACCTCACCAAGCTGAGAGTCAGGTAATTGATCCTTCCCAGTCCACTACACTGTATTATCAGGGTGGTTGATACAGAGTAGAGGGTGGGAAAACAACTTTGAAAAGATTCAATCAATACCTGTATACGTTATTTTTACATTTCACTTTTTTTTTTCATTTGTGAATGGAGGCACACATGCCACAAATATGTGAAGATTAAGAGGACAACTTATAGGACCTGGTTCTCTTCTTCCACCATGTGGGTGCTAGGGATTAAAACCTCAGGTCTTAGGGCTCGTCAGCAAGTCCCTTTACCTTTTGAGCCATCTTGCTGACTGTTGGTGTCATTCCATTGAGCTCAATTCTGAATATATGGAAGCACCTAACAAAGCTGAAGAGACTCTGCACACTCCCTGTAGCAGCTGAATATATATGGCTTCATGACAAAAGAGGCCCTCCAATGTGATTAACAGGGACAGAGAGATGGCTCAGCAGTTAGAAGTACATAACACACTTGCAGAGGATCTGAGTTTGGTTCCCAGGACTCACATGAGGCAGCTCATAACAGCCAGTAAGTTCAGCCCCAGAGCATCTGATGCCCTCTTCTGGCCTCCATGGGTACTGCATGCCTGTGGTGTATAAACACACACATCTTTAAAAAAACTACAGTAAAAAATATAATTAATGATTTTAACATAGAGTATTTACACTGGAATATCTGGGTGGGTTTAATTTAATCCCAGACTTCTTGAATAGAAAGAGATGGGAGGATTTATTTGGCTACTAAAGAAAAGAAGGAAACACAGATTGGGAGCAAGATGTTGGCGGTGATAACAGTGAAGAGGTCACAAGCCAACCTGTGTAAGTAAATTCCAAACACTATGAAAAACAAGAAAACGATTCGTCATCCATTTAAGTGAATAAATTTAAATCACCAAATCTATGGTGATATTTAGAGCAAATGTTGAAAGATGAATATTCTTCCTGCCAGTGGATCTCAGGTGTTATTCTTGGTAGAAACACATCAGGAGAGGCCAAATGACTGGAATGATAAGAGGTTGCAATTTCTGTGTCTGCTTTTAGCAAGAAAGTTCTGTTTTAAATCTGGGTTCCATTTAAGATTTCATGGGGAAGGGCGGTCTAAAATAGGGAGCAGAAAAACAGGAAACAGACACAGTTGATATTCTTGTATCTAATCTGTTGAGGACACTAAGAACACTGCACATCCTGGTACCTGGGACAGAAGAAACATAACAAGCCGCAGTTGTGATAATGGTGATCTTCATCTGTGCACATTCCCTCACACCATCACTGAGCAAACTGTACCTGTCACAGACGAGTGTCTTGCCCAGTGTCATCCAGCGTCTACAAGAATGGGGTTGGTCCAGATCTTTCTAATCCTAGTCTCTACTACAATCCAAATAGTAAATGATATCGTCTGAGAGTCTTACTGAATAAATTTGTTGCATAAAAGCTATTCTCGGAGCTTGAGAGATGAGTCAGTATGTTAAGCGCTTACAGCTCAGGCATGAAAACCAGATTTCAGGACCCCAGCACCAACACTAATATGCTGAGCATAGAGAAATTCTAAAGTCCTGGCACTCAGGAGGCAGAGACAAAAGATCCTTCAGGCAAGCTGGACAGCTAGACTAGCCAAAGAGTGAGCTGCACGCTCAGTGAGAGATCAGAAAATTGAGTGGAGAGTGAGCAAGGGGGACAACAGATGTCAGTCTTGGGCATATATGCATGCAGACATAAATATACACACAAACATTTTTAAATAAACACAAGGCTACTCTTTTTTTAACTTTTATTAATTACACTTTATTCACTTTATATCACCCCATAAGCCCCACCCTCCTCCCCGCCCAATCCCTCCCCTTTCTTCACGCATGCCCTTCCCCAAGTCCACTGATAGGGGAGGTCCCCCTCTCCTTCCTTCTGATCCTAGTCTATCAGATCTCATCAGGAGTGGCTGCATTGTCATCCTGTGTGGCCTGGTAAGGCTGCTCCCCCATCAGGGGGAGGTGATCAAAGAACAGGCCAATCAGTTCATGTCAGAGGCGGGACCTCTTCCCATTACTATGTAACCCACTTGGACACTGAACTGCCATGGGCTACATCTGTGCAGGGGTTCTAGGTTATCTCCATGCATGGTACTTGGAAGGCTATTCTTTTTAACATTCTGTTTATCGTGCATGTGGAAGTCAGAAGGCAACCTGTGGGAGTGGGTCTCTTCTTAGACCATGTGGGTCCTGGAGATTAAACTCAGATACTCAGGCTTGACAGCGGGTGCCTTAACCCACTGAGCAATCTCTCAGCTCTCCCACCCCCCAAAAGCTATTCTCATGGTGTGCCTTTCACTGCAATAAGAGTATGAGGTTTTAATGAGTCCATTCTTGATCATTCCAGGATCTCTGTATGACTCTATTTATTTTATTATTTATTTATTTATTTATTTATTTATTTATTTATTTATTTATTTATTT